>NC_139458.1:301150000-301512500 GCF_057233095.1 Heloderma suspectum
TTGCAGTGCCATGGGCTGTATCCAATGCTGTCCTTACATCCGTGTAAGAGTCTTTCATCCAATGGAGGCTTCCAAAAACAGAAGGGAGAGGCAGGCAGTTTTTACAAATTCCCCCTTTCTCCTACAGTGCCCCACACCACTTCTGCCCTGTTTCAGAGATTCACCCACCCCTCTAGAGTAGATTTGGGGCAGGGAGGAGTGCAGGGAATTTGCAAAACTTGCCTCCCTTTCCCTTTCCACTCATGAGAGCCTCTATGATCAAAGAGTCTTCTGTTAACAAAAGGGCAGCATTGGCTAGAAGCTTATATAAATAGTAACTGGTGAGAGTACAGGTGCATTTTTCTGCTACTTCCACCCTCTGTTTCCCTGTCAGTGCCAGGGCCCTCCGCCCAAAATAGTATAATTACACAATTATAATGTGAATTTTATAATGCATGACACAAGCGATGGGCAAATGATGGATGACAACAAAAATACTGAGGCAGCAATCTTATATGCACTTACCTGGGAATATGTCCTATTCAACACAATGGGGCTTACACCTAAGTAGAAATACACAGGGTGGATTAAACTGCCAAAGTATTCAAATTGGTCAGTAATCATTTAGAAACAGAATAAAAGGGATGGATATCTTTAGAAATGCTTCTAGTAGAAGCGCAATGTTTTTGTTTGTGGGTTTGCACAGTGCCAGTATATACAACATAGGAAATCTCCAGAAGTGGTTGAAGTTGCTTGCCTGCTCCCTGCTACCACTCTTAGAGAAATGTTGTGTTAGTTTCCAAAACAGTTAGCCATTCAACAACAGAATGACAATAAGCCATTCAACAACAGAATGACAATAAGCCATTCAACAACAGATGTGAAAGGGAAAATGTGGCAGTCTCAAGCCTAATTCTTGTAAAGGTACTCAGCTATCTTGGGGAATATGTATTTAGAACACTGGGTGGTGGGGAAAGGGTTAAGCATCCCCCCCACCTCTTCACTGTTGCATATCTCCTCCCACAGCAGTACTTCCTGGGGGAGAGGAAGGGAAAGAGACATTAGGGTTCAGTTACACTCAGATTTGTAAATAATATGTAGTTTGGCCCATAGTTTGGCACAGCACCAAGAATTTTGACAGCCCAGCAAGGCAAAAAGTGAATGAAACTATTTTGCTTTAATCACATTCGATAACTTGGTGGTGGTTGAGTCTGTGTGCTTACACATTTGATGCCTGCTCACAGATTGCACATCTAGACTCAATTCAAGGTGCTGGATTTGGCCTTTAAAGCCCTTTGCAACCCAGACCACCGTATCTCAAGAACTGCCTCCTCTCACATGAACCTGCTCAAAATTTGCTCTCAGTTTCTGAAGCCCTCCCCATAGTCTCTTGGGCAGCAGAAGTGCAGCTACAGGGGATTAAAGAGAGAGCATAATGGCTTCCCCTCACCAGATGTGAGGTGACATGACATGCCATGTGTGATGTTGGGGCCAGAGTGGCGTGGCATGGCCTCGCTCACATGTTCAGGTAAGTGGTTTTACTAATGCACAAATAGGGCTATAGTGACCAGGTTCACATAATCACCACAGCCCACCATGGCTTATTTCAGCCACAGAGGGTCGTGGCACATGCCAGTGGCCATTTTGAATATTTGACCCCTGCCAGAGAGTTGCCATGGTTTGACATGACATCTGAACGCAGGCGGTAGACTCTTTGTTGCTCGTGCAGCAACAGTCTAACATGGCTTCCCCTCTGGACAGAAGCAAACTTTATTTCTATATCAAGACTGGAACAAACAGATAGATTCCAAGCCAGTGCTGTAGCTCAGCAATAGAGCATACACGTTGCATACAAAAGTCCCTGGTCTAACTCCGACATGCTAAACAACTACAACATGCTCCCTCTCAAATTTAGCAAATACGACTCAGTTTAGCAAAGGTACTGGCTTTGGTTTCAGAAGAATGGTGAGGAATCTGATGTGACCTTAGAGTCATATGCAGTGTCTAGTAGCATATGTATACTTTCTTGCAAGAGCAGTTGGCAACTATTATGAAATTAGAGTTGGTTTTCATAGCTCTACAGTGAAGGTCAGCGATTCTTGCTACTAACGAAGTTAGATAATGCATAGTAGCTGTTTTTCACAGTGTGTACTTTCCTTGCTGATAAGAATGCCCTTTTCTTTGCTGTCTTTCCTGCCAAGACAGAAAGGCCCCCTTTCTCTTCCTTGGTGGAGGGAGGAAGGTGTGTGCGCCTTCTGACAGTCTGAACCTAAATGAGACCAGCCCTATAAAATCCTGAGCAGATTGGCCTGTTACCTGCTCTCATCTTAGAGAGGGAAGCTGCACCACCAGCTCAGAGAACGAGCTCCTTGGGATAGTGCCCATTGCTTCAAGGGAACCAGACCAGCTACCACGGAAAGCTGAAGGGCACATGTACGTTTTTCTTTGCTTTTATTATCTGTACCCATTTTCTATCAATCAACTATCACGCTTTCACACAAGCGGACATGAGTCATATTGGTACCTTCAGATCTGTTTAGTGTGGATTCTGGCTGTATCAGGCCCCAGGTTTAAGAAAGCAAATGAGACTGAGTCAATGCAACTGGGTGTCAGGAGTGCCCTAGCTGCCTCTTGCAGTCTTCACCAATAGCCAACTCAGGACACAGACAACGAAGATTCTTTCCAAGGCTTTATTCCTTTATTCTTTTATGACTCTTTCAGATACTAATCACTAGCGACAAAGCAAGGAACAGCACTGGGGGAAGATAGCAGAGTAGCCTAAGCTCCAGGTAAAGCAGTTGGTCCCTGTTTGAAGGAGAACCACGGGAAGACCCTGAACTTATGGGCTAGGGAGAGATCCTCCATCTTTCCCTTGGGTCCTCGGGACACGACCGTTGTTTGAGTGCCAAACGAGCGGAGCGCCTTCTTTCGGCGCCCTCCATCTGTCGTTGCTCCCTGCGTCTGCACCAAGCATCCAGCAAGCCCTCCTCCAGCGCTGTCTCACTGCCAGGGTCACTATCTATCCCAGGAATGCTGGCAGGAGGAATCTCTGTGCCTGTGAGAGATGAGCAAGCTCCTCTCCCACGGATTGCTGTTCCTCCTCAGAATCAGAACTGCTCTGGGGCTCTATTGGCTCAGTTTCCACCCTGACACTGGGCATGACCCCCCCCCTTTTTTTTTTTTGCTTAAATAATTATTTAGATAATCATAAGAGAAGGGCTGTAGCTCAGGGGTAGAGCACATATGTTACATGCAAAGGCCCACAGGTCACTCCCTGGCATCTCCAGGTATGGCTATGAAAAAACCCTGTCTGAAACCCTGGAGAGCCATTGTCAGTAGTTATGGTAGACCAGCCTTCCCCAACCTGGCCCACTCCAGGTGTGTTGGCATAGCTGGCTGGGAAATTATGGGAGTTGTAGCCCAACAAATTTGGAGGGGACCAGGTTGGGGAAGGCTGGTTTAAAAGTGCTGGTTTTGACCTTTAAAGCCTTAAATGGTGTGGGACCAAGTTACTTGAAGGACCGCCTTCACCCATATCAGCCTGATCAAAAAGAGAGGCCCTTCTCATTTGCCCACCTGTGACAGCAGACAGGTGGGTGATCATACATGAGAGGGCCTTCTCTGCAGTGACCTTTGGAACAAGTTGCCACCATGCTCTGTCATTGCAGGCTTTTAAGAACATCTTGAAAACATATTTTACCGTGGCCTTCCCTTGATAAGATTGCTATGGTTGCTGTTACTGCCATTATCATTGTTGCTGGCTTTATTGTTGGCTTTTATTGCTGTTTTTATTGTTTTTATGTTTTATTGTTTTTAATATTTTCACTGTTTTTATGTATTGTATTGCTGTAAGCCTCCTTGGGAGGGCTTCTGCCCTGAAAGACGGCCAAGAAACACTTTAAATAAATAAATGTAGACAATGCTGAGCTAGATATACCAAATGGCTGACTCAGGATAATACAACTTCCTAAGTTCCAAACAAAGGAAAGCTATCTGTGGGACCTTGCCATAAAAGCTTGGGAAGGGCAGTTCTATGCCAGTTCATAATAAAAACCAAGGAGCACCAATTTATTTAATCGATTTATTGTTGGTTCCATAAACATATGAGTTACTTTTCTATTAATTAAAATGTAACTAAACCTGGCCAGGAAATAAACCAAATGACATTCAAAATGAAGTGCTATTTTCTTTAGCTTTGGTAGTACATTATTTTCACATATTGGGGTGGGGGATCCTACCAAGAGTTCTCATTTGAAGTACAGTGGGAATGCTATTTTCTTCCCAAGAATACTTGTAAAGCAGGCCCCTGAAGCCCACCACCTCATGCTTGATTACTCTTGAAAAAGGCTGCTCCTCCCCAGGAACATTCTTTTTCAGAAGAATATAGTTCTGCTGTGCCAACACTTACGAAAGTTCAAGGTACTTCACTTTCTGTAAGAAATGCTCTTCAAAAAAGAAAAGACTTCGGAGTTAGGAGAGGTACTAAGAAAGGCTGGCAGGTTGATTTGCCGATGGTGGAGATAATTTCAGCTGCATTCCCATTTCATTTGAGGTGAGGAATTACCTCAGCCTTTTCACAAATGCAGCAGTTCCCATTTTAGGTAACATAGTAGAGACTGAAATTAAGCCCTGAGGCAATACTGGACATGGGGCACAACGTTACCCACATGCCTTTTGCTGAGAACTTTTCAGGAGTCTTTTGCAGTGAGTGTAAATTTCTATTTTGTTATCTCTTGCCTTATTCACTTTGTAATATCCTTTCTGCTCACTCCACAACCACTTCATCATTACAACTGTTGACAGTGTGATAAAAAGTGAGGATTTGCCAATTTAAAAATGCCCTCACACTGAGGAGGGTTCAAAAACTTTTGAAATACAACCTGATGCACTAAGGTATCAGCCAGAGTAGGACAGAATTTGCAGCACTGTTTGCACTGATATGACTGAGGAAATTTAGACCATATATTCCCCTCCCCATTCAGTATCATCTGGCTGGCTCAGTTATTGTTGTGGCTGCCCAGAAGATAGATTTAACTGAAGTGAGGACAGGCAGCCACTCCCAACAAGCTGGAAAAGATAACAACTCTACTCTGGATTGTTCAAAGAGGTAGACTTCTCTTTTTCTTTTCACCACCACAGCCAAGCCTAGAACATCTGTGCTACAACTCACTGGTGTTGTTGGAGGTGATGAAGCTTCAGTCATTTTGTATTTTTCATCCCTTCAGTGTACCAAAAGTCCACGAAGAGGGTTTGGGGCTGATGGGAGATGAACCTCATCCTCTTCACCCAGTTATATTCATCCTCTAAGCCAAAGGCAAGCCCTGCTATGACCAGGAGGCCCAAGGGTAAGGTTAGCAAACATCCAGAGAGACCCAGCAGCATCTTAGTGAGCTTCTTCTTAGTGGCTTCTTAGTGAAGAGCATGGGTGTTGAACCTCTTCCAGCCTTGGCCCAAATTCCTCTTGAGGGCCGCATTCCATTGCTGGGTGGGGCCAAAGGCAAAAGGGGTGGGACCCAAACCACCAAAAATGCCAGCCTATTGTAGCTTAAAGCTCTCACTGCCAGTAACTGAGCCTTAGAAGAGGCATGTCAACTGTTTAGAATGGGGGGAAATGGCACAAAAGCTGGGAAACCACCAAACAATCAGTAGTCAGGGAGAAGAGAGTGGGCCCAGGGCAAGGGGCATGGCCCATCTGGGGAATGCCAGAGGGCTGGATTCGGCCCCCAGGCCTGAGATTCTGCATCCCTGTGATAAAGGAATGAGGTGGGGGGGACTCATTTTCTTCTCTGCCCTGCCTTTCCACTGCTTTAAGTTCCTCCAAGGCACCTTCTTGTAAATATCTCCTAGCTTTAAAGTTTAAAACTGATATCAAGTGCCAAACAAAAGAACCATCTGAGAAAACATTCTAAACATCTAAAGCTACTGCTGCCATTTCTCTTTGAAATAAACAGAGCCTCGGAAAGCAGTACCAGGTTTTGAGTGGCATCAATTGGGAATTAATCCCCACACCAAAGATGTTCAAAGAGAGAGTGTTACTGTCTAGGAGGACATCATATGACTAAATGACACAGGAAGTTTAACCTGTGGGCAGGAACTGCCACAACAGCTTTGCGTTAAACAGCAGGTAGAGTCCTTTTGCATTGTGACTTACAAATTCTTTATCATTCATTGTTGATAAGTGTTTCTGATCTTTCCCTAGTGGGCTTTTGTTTACCTTTTGCTTTGAGAATTATTTTCTCAAGTATTTTATGTAACCACAGTGATTACCTGCACATAATTTTGTTGCCCTTAAAATTAAATGGATGCCATGCAGATTGGTCCTTTTAGACTCAGTGAGACAGAATGATGCATCTAAATTAATGTTTGCCTCTGGATCATCTCTTATGAAATGAGTGCTACATAGTAACATGCACAGAAGACCCACAAGGATCTCAGCGGCAGCCTAGGAAAAGTCAGTACAGAGCCATATCCAGGTCAAGGCAGGAGTGGAATTTTAGGGATAGACAGACATAGGGCTAATTTGGTATTAGACAGTTCCTTGCCTATTACAGCAAGCTTTCAGATTTCCAGAGTGGTATAAATATATGGTGCTCTGGGAGTGTTTTTTCTTAAATAACAGTTAAAATTAAGATTCAGAGCAAACGTCAGTTGTATCTAATCTTATGGGTTCATGAGTAGCACATTTGAATCAAAGGAAAATTAATTCTTGAAATTGACTTGAGAACTTGAAAAGCAGTACTTGATGGCCTTATAGGCCCCTTCCAGGGAAAGAGACTCTGAAGGTGTTTGGTATTTGTTTATTTGAGAATGTGGCATGTTATTATTACTACTAATAGAAATCACCAATTTAGGGTGCAATCCTATATACTCTAGGAAAAATACAGTTTGATGTGAACAAAATTTTAACAGAAGTGTTTGAAAGTGTTTCCACTCAGAAATGATAGCTGATTAACATATCCAAAATCTGTTAGAATCAAAGCATAAGAACACCCTCAAATTTGTATTTCACAATGTGGTAATCTGCAGGTAAGTGTAATTTCTCCTTAACCTTTTATTTATCAGTTTTATAATGTCCCAGTGACTAGTAATGAATTCTAAACATCTAAGAAATACCAGACACATGAACATGTATTAAACATATTAACTATATTATCTATAATTATAATTGTAATTATAGAAAATGTATGTCTATCTATATCTATATGGCATGCCAGTGCCATAGAGCCAGGACTGTGAAATCTAGACACCAGAAACTTGGCATGCATACTAAGAGGATCCTAGGCAGTATACAACTCAGGTTTAGAGATGATATGGCACAAGAGTCAAAATACGAATAATGGTGAAACCATGTAGATGCTAGAAGAAGAATCATATGAAGATTCTGCTTCTCTGCTATGTAGCTCTCACAGGTTCTTTTAGTGATCAGAACTCCCTACAAGCTCCAAATCTTTTACAATATTATATACTGAACTGTACCAGTTTTGTTTCATTATCAGTTTTTGCCTGATCATATATATTTACATCCTGGTTGGTACCTGGTTGGGCAGGGACAGAGACAAACTCAGCCTCAGGGTCCAACTGGTGCAGCTGGTCCTCTTCCCCTCAAGCTCCCTCCCCTTACTTACCCATATTTACATCTGCTTTGCTAATTTGTTTGCTTGAATATATTTGCTAATATCTGCTTGTTGATATTGTAATAGGTTTTGCTGTCAGATTGCTGTGTATAGGAATATCACTGTAGGTTGCCTAACCATAAGGCAATACCTGGCTAGGGTATTGGGCTTGACAAATGAGTGTTAATAACCCATGATATTCATGTGATGTGTCTTATTGAAACTGTTTCTTGATACAGGGCCACTCTGGGATCTCCTGAATAGGTAAAAGCAATCAGCATACCACCACACACACACATATGCACACACATGCACAAACAGAGGATGATGTAATCAAGGTCTATGTGTGAAAATAAACAATTCAAAGTGCACTTTGAGGTGAAGAACAAGACAGAATGGGAGAGACACTCAGAACATCAGTGGGCAGGCGGGGCTCTATAAGCTAACAGCATCAGGGGTATCCCTCACTCTTATAGATTTGATAAGGGCAGTGGATTTGACTGTCTGTTGGTGTGCCCTCCTTCTATGTTCATCCAGTATATTTGTAAATAAATTCAAATATTACAAAATACCATAGGCCGTCAGTTAACGTCTCACCATTCAAATAAGTGAAGTGAGCATAATTGCATGTTACTCTCTTAACAGATTTTTCTCCCAAAGAGTCTTCATCAACAAAATTACAGCAAATCAGCTGAAATGAGAACTCAAACAATTTCTCCTCACAGGAGTGAGTTACTAGAGCAAAGCCCAGTCCCTGATTCAGCTTTGCTGAAGTGTAAGCATGGAAAACATTTGTTTTAATCCTTCCTGGCTAAAAAAGCTTAACTCCTATATGACAAATCTCAATATTTAGCTCACATTTTTGCACTTGGTTACTGTTTCATGTTGCAACTCACACATCAAGAGCCTTGGTGTAGGTTTTCAGAAGAGTCAGTGGACTGACATATTGTAATGAATGTACTGGCTTGTTAATGAGAAACAACACTTTGCCACTAGCTGTTAGCCATCATGATGCACAGTGAACAGGAAATAAAGTAGTGACAGGGCAATTAAGTAGGAAAGGAGGAGGAGCACAAAACTGGGAATGATGGAGAGCAAGAAGAAAGGACAATGCAGAATGAAGGTCAGGTAGCATTCATCCTGACCACTACTCCTAGACGACTAAGCACGGAAGCAGGGTTTTACAGCGTGTGTGTGTGCGGGGGGCTATTATAACAGAGGGACCAGAAGGAGATTGCCACACATACAGAGAAAGAAAGCATGTTACAGGATGCTTGTTATCTACAATGAGACAGCCTACCTCAGCCTTCCCCAACGTTGTGCCTCATGGAATTGTGCTCCGACAGACCGGGAGGGCACCAGGTTGTTGTGGCACAACTTTTTGGCAACTACTTTCCTCTGGCAAGACACAAATCCAGCACTTGCTAAGGCACTATCCCCCACCTTCCAAGCCTATTCTCTCTCCACAGGTTAAGCTGGAAGCAAGAGGCTACTTTCAGCCTCAGAGTAGATCCAATTTTTTCTTCTTCATAGAATTTTCTGGCATGAGTTCCCAATGGGTGACCACTTCTGAGAGCTTCTGCTGAGGAAAATCATAGGTTTGGGGGGGCAGGAGGGGGCAACTTTTTAAAAAAACTGCTGCATTGGCCCACACATGGTGACTGTCCTGACTAAGCATGAGGCCTAGCCTACGGGAAGTGGACTGCAACATAGTGCTCACTGTATGTTCTGGGTCATGTCAGGACCTTGGATAGCACACTGCAGGAAGCACTGAATCAGGTATTCTCACATAAGGAGCTGCTGCATGTAAGTAAGTTTCATCTCTTGAACCATAAATTAAGGCACATGCTATATATATATATCAGATCTTCAAGGTTGTCTCCACAGAGAGGTCTAGCCATATCTTTAAGAAAACCTGTTTGTTCAAATAAGACTTTCAGACACTTCAGTTGATCAGGTAACAGGATTTCTTAATTTATTCTGCTTCCCTAGATTATCCATTCCTTTAATTTAAGGATCATGATGCTTGTTACAGATTTTAAATGTTTTTTTCTCATGCAATATTCATAAAGCCTGTTTCATCTGTTGCTTCATTGTTTAACCAAACCAAATCAAAATGTCTGCCAGTTCATAAAAATGCAATTGCTCTTTTGAAATACTTTTTTTTCCAAAACATCACATCAGATGAACCTTAGTCATTGCTTATTTAGCATCAGCAAATTACAAGGTGTGTCATGTATAAAGGGCTATCAGATGCCATCCTTTTAAAAACAACAACTCTGGATTGGAACTGTCAGTATTTTGGACCCTCAGCCACTGAATTTTCAGATTTTACCTACAATTTGAAATCCTTTGCCAGGGCAACTCCTGACAAACCCTGGCCCAGGAGGAAGATCAAGCAGTGTTATGAATAGGGATGACAGAGAATTCTGCTGTGGATCCCAATGAGGCTGGATTCCAAAGAAACTGGCCTCCGGAGTCCGTGGTGGAACGGAGCACTTACCTCTGCCTCCCTCTGGAATCCGTCTGAGCAGGCTCCGCACCACAGCAATCCCACAGAGCCGGCCGCCATCTCTGCACCACTGGCGATACAGCCAGCCACCATTGCCGGGCCATATT
This sequence comes from Heloderma suspectum, assembly GCF_057233095.1. NCBI lineage: Eukaryota > Metazoa > Chordata > Lepidosauria > Squamata > Helodermatidae > Heloderma > Heloderma suspectum. Next base: position 301,160,212 of record NC_139458.1, read on the forward strand.
GCTGGCTGAGTGAGGGCTAACTCTGGACACAAATGGCGTAGTGGACACCATTTGAGGCCATAAAACTGTTAGATTAACCTAAATGCAGCCATTTATGTCTGCATTTAGGTTAATCTAAGAGCTTTATGGCCGCAATTGGCATCCACTACGCCATTTGCATCAGAGTTAGCCCTCACTCAGCCAGCGATATGGCCCTGCAATGGTGGCTGGCCTATCACCAACGATGCAGAGCCAGTGGCCGGCTCCATGGGATCGCCACAGAGCGAAGCCAGCTCAGACAGATTCTGGGGGGAGGGACAAATCGCCTCCTCCCATGAGCAGATTCCCACCTGGACCAGCAGGTAGGGAATCCGCCCATCCCTAGTTATGAAGAAGGCCTACTGGACAGAAGTTGTAGCCAAAGGCTCCCAATGCTGTTCCTTCCCCAACCTGGCACCCTCCATATCTCTTGGACTACAACTCTCATCATCCACCCCCATTCCAGTATTAGCACTACTGTTGTTGAAAAGAAAACAAGCTGTAGGAAACCAGGAACACCGTGGGCAGACTTTTTTTTAAGGTGACTGTAGTTAGGGCACCATCTGGTGGCGAACACTGTCTCATTTTGCACAAACAGGGAACAACAAGCCATTCACACTCTCCCAGTATTCAGCTCCAACTGACAACTTTCCCAGGCAATGTTTCTCTTTTCATTTAATTTTGCAGTTGGCTTAATTTACTTGTATGTTAATTGTTTAAATCACAGCGCTTTGTTCAGGTGATGTCTCCTTTGTGGTCTAACAAATTAGATAATTGTGGCAGTTGGCAGCATTTCTCCTGGCATAGAATTTCAATTCATGGGTAAAATATGAAGTTTTGGTGATTAAGGTCTATAATGCTGACACTTTGAGCTTTCAGCATGCTTTGCAAGGCACTTCAGCAGTAGTACTTGGGTTTTAATCTAGTCAGTCACACAGACTTGAGTGGCTGTCATGGCAGAAAATGTGAAAATCCTGAATTTTATTTTTGCATGTTATTAAACCCAAATGAAAAGAAAATAGAACCACAGCTTTTTGCAAATGTTCTTCCTAAGGCTGGTTAAATAAATAAATAAATAAATAAATAACATAGTAAGACTACTACATAAAGTAAATTTATCTTCAAAGGTGGGGAATACTTGCTGATCCTCCTCCCACACACACACAAACATTAACCTTCTTTAAAAAAAAATGGCATATTGAAATAATTGGTTGGTAAGATTTCCCTATAAAATGGTGTCATTTTCTTTCTTTACAAAAGACCTTAGGAAGCATGTTACATGTTTGGTTCCTTTTCAATGGGAACTTCTGTTCTTGCTGTGCTGATTTCAATCCAGGCTAAACAAGTTTTGAAAATTGAGTATCCCCAGATAAACAGAAAGCAGAAACTGTTCTTTTGGAATACCTCAGAACTTTTAAGCCTATTACTCAAAGCTCAGGGCTCCAATGTTCTTCTGGGATTTGCTTTCAGCTCAAAGAAACTTCAGAGTAAAATATGCAAATGAGTGCCCTGCCTAGTATAGCACCTCTAAGAGCCAGCCCTGGTTTTCCACATAGAAGGCCCAAGTGATGCACCTGTAGCCACACCCTGTCTCCGTTTACTCCCTTCTATTCTTCCCTCCAACCCCTTTCCCAAAATGCCCTCATTCATCTTTCTGTTGTGCTGCACCAACTCCAGGCAGAGAGTAAAGAGGGGAAGCAGGAAGGCCACTTCCGATCATTTAAGTAAGATTCATCCCAAAGCACCTACTAGAGTACTCTTTTCTCACAAGAACCAGTAAAAAAATGTTAGTTTGGGGAGAGAAAGGTAGTCACATCAGGTCTGAAGGTAGTGGGATGACATCTAATCATCTTGTTCCAGATGTCCATTGGGCAGACCAGGCCTGGGTTTTTCCAGACCTCAAGTACTCTAACTGAAGAATATGGATTGCACACAGCTTTGGGCAGTTCTAAAGGGACTTCTGTTTCTCACTCACTGCTGTGAATAGAAGCACAGGAGAATGTGGAAAGAAGCAATACTCACGCATAATGTACCTGGCCCATAGAGTGCCCTCCTAAAGCAGGGTACCGAACCAGAATGGGGGAGGGCAAAGTGCCCATTTTTCCTTTTTCCGTGTTGAATGGTTCAGCAAGACAGCGAATTATGATGGCTTCAGAAGGACATTTGGGATCTGCTTTAGGCAGCACAGTGTCTGGGGCCAGTACTGGCCTCCAGTATCTGAACCTGAGTGGGCACACCACACAATCCACACTGAAGAAAGATGCCTCGACATTCACAAGTTTCAACAAAAGAATGGAAACAGGTGCTGTCCTTGGCAAAAAGCCCAAAGCCTGAGAGCAGAGTATGGATGCATTTGCATTTCCACCCATCAGGCTAACTTGTTCTTCTCCATGTGTTCTATTACCACAGCATACAATAAATGTGATTTTTTTAAAAACCAAAAACTAAATCAGTAAAAAGAAAAATACTAAATCTTCCATTTTGCTCAGTCAGTTAAAATGTTTTCTTAGCAGCAAGGGGGAAAGGCAAGAAAAAGCAGGAAGAGGGGATCTTGGAATGATCCCTTTTGCCTCTGGTGTGAGGCGAAGCAAGAACAAGGCCATCCCCTCCAAGGCAAAAGCAGTGTGATGGGACTGTGGCTCAGAGACTGAGAAGCAACTTAGAAGATAAATGAAGAAAGAATGATAAATGCTACTTTATTAGTTATCCTTGTGAAGAATCATTTTGTTTTGTTTTTTCTTCATGAGTGATTCATTGTTTTCCTTCTTGATTTCCAGGTCATCTTAATAAGCTTTTGTGGGAAAGGTGGGGGAGGCTTTTGCTCTGTAATAAAAGGAAATAATGCTCGAAAACTCTTTTAATAAATCATAGCTGACACAGAATTCATGGCAAAGAGGCGCGTTTTCATCACTCTGCTTCAGAAAAACGAGAGCTGCTATGACTTAGGTGGGATCCTTGGAGCAGCTGCTTTCATCCTCTGGGAACAAGCTGATTGTTCAGCCCAAGGCTTTGGAATGCACATCTAGCATTTGGATCAGGTTGGACTGAACAGTCATCGAGCGTGTGTGTGTGTGTGTGCGTGTGTGTATGTGTGTGTGTGTGAGAGAGAGAGATCACCTCACATTTCTCCTCCACAGCTGGCCTGAAAGCAAGCTCTTTGTTGTGAAAGCAAAGTAACAAAGCTGCATTGAATGACTAGCATGCCAATCTTTGAACAAGATAAGCTGAGAAACCTGCTTTAAAGACAATTCATTCCTATTGATTCTGATTGAACTCACATTGTGGACCTTCAGGGCACAACCTAGGGGAGCAATCCACCGGTCCCTGCTGAAAAGAATGGGAAACATGTGTGTGTGTTTTTTCCCCACTTGCAGCACCAGTCTATGCATGTCTACTCAGAAGTAAATCCCACTGTGTTCAGTGGTGCTTGGTCCCAGGAACATGTGCTTAATGTGCCCCATTCTTCTTCAAAGACTCCCATTCAGTGCGCTGAGCCAACACACTTAGCTGCAGCAACAGAACTGCACCTATGCATGGAGCGGGGGCTTCTTGTGATGCCCATCTGTTATGGATCTGGGGCAGGAATGACTTTCCCTACTTGCAGACCCCTTCTTTCCAAGGGTTCCACCCCCCAAAAAAATTGCTGATGGCCTGCCACCAGTCAGGGGTAACCTCCTGACACACTTTAGTCTGTCCAGCTGCTTGGGGAGTCCTAAGCCCTTCTTCCATGAAACCCTCCCTCCAGCCTGGGTCTAGAAATAAGAAAAGGCAAGGTGTTTGGGATTTTCTTGCCCCAAGCCCAGAAACACAGAACTTAACAAACAAAAAGCTTGTGAAAATCCTAACAACGCAAGGGGTAGCTTTGCAGCCATACAGTCTTGCCTGTGAAGAAAAGTTAGGCAAGAAATACTGTTTTAGAACAAAGCAGCCAAATAGCCAAACATAAAAAGGAGTTTATTTGGGGAGAGTAAAATGAAAAAGGGAAAAACCAGGGAAGGCAGCAGTTGCACACACAGAATTCCAAATAAAAACCAATTAAGGCTAAAATAGCTAGTTACATATTACCTACTTCAATCAAGTCCTGATTTTCAGAGGATATGGAAGCTCCTTGCAGAGAGGATGATTTGAGATAGAACATCTCTGGGCTCCTGATTAGATTTGTTAGGAAGACCCAGAATGACAGCAAAGTCTCACATCGTTATGGGAATCTGAGGTCAATGGCCTCTTAGCAGAAGCTGACTGTTGATTTGTCCAGTGGTGTGATACCCTCCATTTCTGATGTCAGTGGTCTAGCCAGCAAATCAGAACATTACTTAGCAGCTGGACCCACCATCTTAATAATCCTAAACTTACATTTCAAAAGAGTTAACCAGTTTGAACCAGGTAGATTATTTAAAACGGAGCTCAGCATGCACATTTTTATTGGAGAACAAAAGGTGAGATTTGTGTATTCTGGTTTTCCAGTATGGTGCTAACTTACCAAAAGCTCTAGGGGGTCTGTTGAGCTACATCAGAATGTAGGGGTTTGTCAGCCTGTGGAATAGTCTATCCCAGGACCTCATCATGCTACATCTGTTTATGGCTTTCATGAAGGCATTTTAGGATGCAGTCTTCTGATCTCCAGAATTGTCTCATTGTTGTTTTGCATTTTAGTTGTTCTTATTGGCCTTGCTTTTTTTTTTAATATTGCACATTTCCTTGGACTATTTTGGGATATGGGGAAACAATGTAGAACAACCAGGCAACAGGCAGAGAAATACTATGTCCTAGGGTGAAGGAGATCCTCTCCTAAATCTAGAGCCTTGCTGGCATTCATCAGCCAGGGTAGTTGGGGCAGGGAGCTCGTCTTTTCCTTTTTTCTTTCCCTTCCCATTGCCTCCATTGGGAGATAATTTACTATGGGCTGGCATAGGCTCCAGCTTTCCTGTCACAGGATTGAGGGGGCCTAATGACAGAAGGGGCCTAAGAACCTGTGGATCCACTTTAGCCACCCATAATATATCCCCAAACCACCCTGTTTTGTGCCCTAGCGCTGGTGGAGCGCTGCTGGTGGAGCAGCTACAGCAGCACAGCTTTTCACCTCTGGCTGGACCTTCTTATCCACAGGCAGAGAGGGACACCCAGTGCATCCAATGACCCTTCAAGCTGTCATGCTCCATCAGGAAACCCATCATATGTTCTAGGTGACAGCTCAGGCAAGGAGGCTTGGTGTGGTCAAGATGCTTGAGTAATATCAGGAACTAAAGTTAGGTTTCAGAACCTTGGTCAGCAATCCTGGAGCTACAGAACTAACAAGTTACTCCAGCAGGGTCAGGGAGGAACAGGCAGATTCTTATGGTCAGGCCAGGAGAGTCTCTCTGGAAACACCACCCTTTCAGGTGCTGCATCTGGCTGCTAAGGGGCCAGCAGCCTTTTCCTGTAGGTGTTGGCTTTTCTTAGGGAAAGAAGGTTGGAGAAGGGGGGAGCCAGTTGGGGACTGCTCCCCAGGGTTTCCCTGTTCACTAGAGGAATCCAAAGTCCACTCCTCCTGGTACTGGCACCTTCTGGGGGTTGTGTGGACAGTCTGAGCTGTAGGCCCACTTCAGAAGGAGCAGGAACTGGTTATGATGTCTCCTCAGAGTCACTGTCACTGAAGGCTTCAGTCTCTGGACCATGTCACAACCAGCCTTCTGGGGAGCATAGAATACCCCCACCCCAAGAAATGCCCTAAATAAATTATATGTCTTCAAACCAAGTAAGACTGATGCAAGAATTGACCTACATAAGACTTCAGACCTAGGTAAGATTGATGCAAGAATTCAGCTGTGCTCATGGGCAAATCATAAGAATATAAGAAGAGCCATGCTGGATCAGACCAAAGGTCCATCTGGTCCAGCATTTTGTTTGCATAGTGGCTAATCAGCTGCCCATGGGAAACCCACAAGCGGGATATGAGTGCAACAGCACCCTCCTTCCTATGTTCCCCAACAACTGGTGTATATCGGCATGCTGCCCCCCAGCATTTCATTGCATAGCAGACGTTCCTAGTATGCTGGGCTCTTGGTCATCAAGCTCACACAAAGCCTTAATCATGCTTGAAGATAATTAAAAACCAAAAATCATATAGGAGCCAAGATTGTCAAGTTGTATTAAGCTGTTTTTGGTGCAAAGATATGTAACACAAATCCAGTAATAATCTCTTTAGCCTTTGGCCAGATTCCTGCTCAATCAGCAAGTGCCTTTTTCATGTTATGACGTGCACAATTTTCCAATCAGGCTGTTTTTTATTTTTGCCACATTTTGTCCTAGCTTAAAGCATCTTCCAAACAACCTATTGCCAAAACAAATATCCTATTTTTAAGAGAAAAATTTAAAGCCAAAAATGCCTTTGGGGTCTCCTAGCCTAATTCCTTATTACTCCATAACTTTTCTGTGTTCTGATGCACCTTAAACAAAACCCTGTCACACTCTCACATGCAGCCAGCCTTCATGCCAACTGAAATAGAGCATGCAGTCTAAAATGTCCAACTTGCATACAAAAGAGAGAAGCCAGGGGACGGGTGCTTTGTGAGTCTTTTTAGGGCATTAAGGCTGCAAACGTATGCAAAGTTTCCTGGGAGTAAGTCCCACTGGATGCAGTGGAACTTACCTCTGAGTAAACACACATAGGATTGTGCTGCATATCAGGCAGAATGTGTAATATTCCACCATTTGAAATTATAATTTAAAAATAGGTTTATTCTTTTCTTTTGTCCCATTTTCACACACATCTTCATAACCTGGCTTCTCCTGAATTCAGTTAGCATGTCTGCACACAGCACACACATTGGATTCCAGTTCACATTCCAGATAATTCCCAAATCAAGACAACCCAGAGTTCTGAGAGTTGCTGCTGAGAGCTATCACCTTAAGAGGTGAACTGATTCAGTTGGCTTGCTATGCCTTGAATGAGGGAGACTCTGAACATCCCAAATCTTCTCTGAGATGTAGAAATAGGTATTCTGATTTTTCCATTACATCTTTACATTCCTTCAGCTACAGAACCGATCTCACTAAAAATGGAACAGGAGCAGTCCCAAAGGTGACTTTCTTCATTATCCTACTAAGAACCATTTACTTTCCTGCTTAGTCAATCATTCAGGGTTTGCATCTTGCCATGAGATTAACATGCAGCTTTCATTTCCTTTCTTTTTTTCTTTTGTTGCTGTTGCTGTTAGTATTTGTTATGCCATACATTCTGAATAGAAGGTCAGCACAAGAAGAGTTAAAATCAGTGGAGTCTGAGCACAAAGGAAAAGAACACAGATGAATTGATGGTGACTTACATATGGACTGAGTGCTGCTGCTGCTATCATTGTGTTTTAAGAAGAAATTGCAGAAAAGCCCTAGGCAATTTGGAAAAATAAAGACATCATTGATTTTTTTTCTGTTATTTGTGCGGCAGGTATTACAGCTAATGGTTTAAAACTCTTCAGTAAAAGGAAAGAAAGTGAAGTTAGGATTTGCATTATTTAGCAGTCAACTAAAATAAATGAGAGGAGACATTTTCTGAGGGGGCAACCCATCTCATTCTGGGGTGTGCATTGAATGCTTCAGGTGACTCAAAAGAGGAATGCAGTTCTCCAAAATAGAGGGGGTTTTGTAAGGTTCAGGGAGAAATTCATTTGCACTTCCTGAACTGCTATGCATTTTCTGATTCGTGAACCAAAACGCAGTTATCATTTGGTAACTCTGAATGGTAACTCTGAATCTCTGAATGTTGTGTTGTTATTCTCCAGTAAAAAAAAAGATGCATATATTAGAGGAAAGTGCACACAAAAATATGTAGGTTGGTGAAAATAATGCACAGAAATGCATTATATTGGAGAGATGGCTTGCAAAAAAAAATGCATATAGTTGGTAAAATTGCACAACAAACATGTAAATTAGGAGAAATACATCTGAAAATGTGTGTGCAGATTTTTATTTTTTAACTCAATCTGCTGCAGAAATGGGACAGAAGAAACTAAGACTGGAAAAATTAGACACTGGGAGAGATGGGCAGATTCTTCCATCCCTGGGTAGTTTCTGGTTCTAGGGCTAGCTCCCCACCCCATTGCGCTCATGGAGCACCCCTGACATGGAGTGGAGCCTTTGCCTTGCAGGAACGCTGCATGTCCATTGTGGCACCTGTGGTGCTCCAGACCAGCCTATAAATCGATATACTCTCAGGCATGTCTTGACATTTCTGCATCTGAAGCGAGAGATCAGAATGACATCCCCATGTAGACAGAGGTAGAAGAAACTGGTGTCCCCTCTACTGCCTCAAGCAACTATCCCACTTCATGTTTGTAACAAATTATGGTGTACCTAAATTATTTGGGAAAGCTTTTTGAATTTGTGATTTGTTGCAAATGGTCCCGTTTGGAACACATTATCCTATGCAAAGAAGTGTTTAGATGAAGTTCTGACATTTTCAGATGTTTTAGGTGATCAAGACTATGGTCTTGATGTTCCTGACAAATCTTTCAATGGTTCCCTCTATTTATATCATTTAAATAGTTTGAGTGGCCAAGGGCAAGGGTTGGGGCATAACATTTATTTTGCTTAAGAGCTCTCTCCATGTTTAATCAAATGCTGCTTTTAGGTTATGCCTAAAGACTCCTAGAACTGAATTTTCCCACAGGTCTAATGCCTAGTTTAAAATAAAAGCCTTAAATGCAAGCTAGTTTAGAATATTTAAATTTTCATTGGCAAACACATTTTCCTGGACTGAAAGAAAAGACTGTCTCTCCAAAAACAAAACAGCATCTTGCAGAGCAGGATTATGATTCTTTAATTTTTGCATACTGACTGCATCATTCTCTCCTTGGCCTAGTGATCTAGGCACATTAGCATACTAGTATTAGTCCAACATGGAATTGCACTGGGGCTGGAATCTATGCAACAAGAGTAAATAGCTTTGCAGCAATCAAAATTATATCTCTGTATCATTAGGTTCAGAATGGGTGAAAATTGACTTCAAAAGACTTGGAGGAGATTGTTAGATCTATTTTATTATTTCCTTCACATATATAAATTAGTATAATCGAATTGCCTAGTTTCATTTGTCAGTTGTGAACTCTGCTATATCACCTATGGCATACCAACACCTTTAATGCTAGGTACAATTCTGTTTGCTATAACCCTAAAATGTAACTGAGCAATTGCATATCTTGTCCATCCATTGAATAAAAAGGAATGTATCGTTAGCTATCATACACTGCCATCTTTTGAACTGCTTTTACTTAAACAAGTTGCACATGTTAAACTAAAGGGATGAGTAAAATACTGAAGGCAAATTACTCTCTCTATATGAAATTTATTTTACCACTCGTATTCTAAGGGATATCAGCCCTGACCAGATATAATGTAGCTTACAAAGCTAAATTAGCACATGAATGCATCATAAATGATAAAGGCACCAACGTGGCTTTCTTTTCTGCACCTGCTGAAGACATTTTTATTTAAACAAACCTTCCTTGATTGACTAGCCATGGTTTTATTGACATAATTTTGACTTTAAATGTTTGTATTCAGTGCTTTGGCATTTTAAAAAAAAAAAATATTGTTCACTGCTCAGGAATCTTGTTGGGTATAGAGTGGTATATAAATTCTGTAGATAAATAAATAAAAATTGTACATGGAATGGGGAAAACTTCAAAAAACTGTGGAGAGTTTGGGGGCGGGGTTGAATTAGCTCCAATCAACAGGCTGCTCCAGGCCTCCTTACAGTTGCCTACAAACTTTGAACTTTGAGAGGGGTGGGGAAATAAGGATCCATTACACAGGGACAAACCCAGGCACTTCCCTCTGTGCCCTCCAACAGGCCTGGGGTGGTTTGAACATAATATTATGATCATACATTATGTTATGTATGAACATAAGAGGATCCCCACTGGGTTGGGCCATCTAGTTTCCAACAGTGGCCAACCAAATGCCTCTAGGAGGCCTGCAAACAGCATGAAGAAAGTAGCCCTCTCCTTTGTCCGCAGAATCTAGTACGTAGAACGTGGGTGGGCAATGTCAGGAGGTTCAGGTGCCAATTTCACCCTGAGGGGAGGAGCCCCTTCCTCCATGCTCTACATTGTAGAACCTTACTGCTTTTGATGGTAGAGATTCAATTTAGCTATCATAGCTAATAGCTGTTAATAGCTCCCCAGGTGACAGTTTGATGATCCCAACAATCAACAGATGGGTCTCTCACACACCCTTTTTAATTTTTTTAAGTTCTGGGACATAGACTGCACCTTTATTTTTAGGTCTCCCTGCTTCTCACCCTCAGCCAGGCTAGCACTGGGAACCTAGGAAGCTGTGTTGTACCGAATCAGACCATCCACCTCACTCTTGTCTACTCTGGCTAGCAGTCATTCTGACTAGCAGTGGAGGTTCTCCAAGATTTCAAGCAGGATATTATATAATATTTCTCAGACCTACCTTATTATATAATATTTCCCAGCCCTACTTTGAGATACCAGGGTTTGAACCCAGGACCTTTGGCACCAACATCATGTGCTCTACTGCTGAAGTAGATGGCCCTTCCCCATTGGTGTTTGCTGTTTCTCATGTCTCCACTTCATGCTGTTTCATTGCAGCTATATTGTGGATCAGGGCGCCTAGGCCTAATGAACTGCAAAGAGTGTTTTCCTCCATGACAGTTCCTTAGACATACCCACATAATGTCCCATCTCCAAGCCCTCAAGCCCTACAAACTTTAAATTCTCTCTGTATCATGATCAACATTTTCAGCTTCATATACGGGTGCCAGCACTTTGATTAATTTTATGATGTAAAAATATTTCTTCCTGCATTATGCAGTGTTTACACATGGGAATGACTGCAGTACTCAGCTTAAAATACCAATAATTGCACCAGCTACGTGGAAAGTAATGGAAGAACCTAATATAGCAATGGAAAGTCACATGTAGCTGAAAAAGTCAGTTTAATAGTGTTTGACAACTTCACTACATAAATTGCATGTTACATTGAAATGTTTCCTGTTTTATATAACACAGATCTGAGATATTGCTCCACTGGGCCAAAGCCTCCATCAGAACGCAGCCTTCTGATGTGACTTGTGAAGCATGCCAAAAATGATGCACGTGGCTCTAATTTTGCTGCAGCAAAAGCAGAGCCAAGTTCTCGCACCTGTTCAGCTGAATGTAATTTTTCCAGTATAGATAGCGACAGTAAAATCAAAATTGTGAAGGGTTGAGGGTTTTTCCAGAGATTGTGCTCTGTCAAAATATAATGGGCATGTGTGAAAAGCAATGATTTCTAAAAACACACCAATCATCAAAAATTCTGCCAAAATGTTTAATCACATTTGGTGAATTAATCATGGTTGGCATTGCTGTACAATGGACAGCAGCAAGCTGTAATTCTACTTATAGTTGTGAGCTTGAAAGGGATTGGAACTCTCAGACAAGAATCCCCTGGAACTCAACGAAGCCCAGCGTTGTCAGTCAGGAATTGTCAGTGTGTCATAAACTGTTGCTTTAAATCACAGCCTCCATATATGGCTTCCAATCAGTCCCTGGAGCAATTCCACTTTATAAATTAGAAATTTGCTGTAGAAAGGCCATGTACTGGAAGAATAACTACATCATTTTTTTATTATGGAAGGATGAAAAGGGAGGATACCTCTGTTTAAATGGCTATAGCCTTTTAAAAATCAATTTTATTGTAAATTTCAGCAAAACAAACAACAAAAAATTAAAATTACACGTGTAACTATATGCTTTAAAGGCCTCACTTTCAAATATTACAATATTTTGTAAAAAGGAAAAAGGAGTAGATTACACATAAACTCCAGTAAAAGTGGACCAGATATCCAAATATAAGTCCATTCACGAGTGGCACCTATATACCACTCTTTCATATGTTGCTAGAGTTGTTAGGTCTTTAATTCATTGTACAGTGAGCTTTTATCCTTCTAGTATTGTAGTATCAGTCTTTTAGCAGTCAAGAGGGAGTGAAAAATCCATTTATGCTGACCATGTGTTACATTCCAAGAAGCAGGAAAATAACTTAAGAGAACATGTACATCAGTAAATATTAAAGAGCTTTCTAATACAAAGTTCATCCATATGATAACTTCCTCTTAAAAGGAGACCATTATTGGGCATTTCCAAAACATATGAATAAAAGAAGCATTAAGGGCGCAATCCTATGGCAGCAGCTAGACAGCCATAGGATAGGTTGGTTCCCAGGAACTGACCTTGGAGCCCATGCTCCGAGGTTGGTTTCCTGAGAACCGAGCTCCACCCCCTCCCATGCTGCCTCATAGGCAGCGCAGAATGGCCTCGCGATCCATGCTCAGAAGAGGAGCACGGAGCTGCAAAAATGGGGTGTTCCTGGGGGCATACTAGGGTGAGGAGGGCAGAAGTGCCATTCCGACCTTTCCTATGCGTCGTCCCGACCCTTCCTATGCATCGTTCCCGCCCCCTGCTCCGCCTTCCCATGGCTAGACAGCCAAAATCAGCTGTCTAGCCATGAATGCAGGGCAGCTGAAGTGCAGAGGGGATGATCCCCTCCGTGCTGCTCCTGCCCTGCATTGGATAGGCGGTTGCCTCCAAGTTCGGAAGCAGCCACCTATCCCGATAGGATTGCACCCTCCCTCTATTACACCTCCAACAATTAGCTGAGATAGACAAACCTTTATTAAAGAGACACTGCAGTGTCCAATAGATCTGAAACAAAAGTATTTGCTGAATAAGATGTAACTGGAGGTCCATAGATGCATCAGATACAAATGCCAAAATGGTGGCCCATTGATTAAGCAAAATAGCACATTCCAATTCCTTGTTCCATTCCAGCTGAAGATCTTGTGTATCATATTTATTCATTGATGATAAATATTTATAAACATGAATCGTGGCTCGATACACCTGGTCAGCTTCAATAAGTGTTTCCAATAGCAAAGGGGAGTCTGAGGCAGTTAAAGCAGCGAGACCAAATCTAGAGTCTAACAAATGTTGCAATTGCAATTACTGCCATTCAGCTGTAGCAGGCAAATCAAATTTATCTCACAAAGCTGAAAATGGCAAAAAAAAAAAAATCATAATCAACACCCAATAATTGATCCAGGGTAAAAATCATCTTATGTGTCCATGTCCACCACAGAAACATTTTCTTTCCCATTTTTAAATCTGGATTTCCCCATAGAGTCAATTTGGCATGGGAAAATGGGTCAAACTGTAACTGGTGTGACATTATACACCACACATCTCTGACCACTGAGAATGTGGGAGGAGCTCTGTCCACAGTGCCATCCATTTGGAGAGAGGCTTCAGACAGGAAGATTCCAAAACTGACCAAGATGGAAAATCAACTCTACATGCAAAAGACCAAAATTTAGTACCAGCCAGCAGATAAGCCCAATGATATATAGCAAGATACAGAAAGCCAAGCCCACCTTCTTTAATTGGAAGTTACATCCTTTTCAAAGATATTCTTGGTGGAAAGGATCCCCCTCCCCAAATGTGAAATAAAGCATTAAGCTTTTGGAAATATTTGTCAGGTATAAGCAAGGGGATCCCATATATAACATAAACAATTCAAGGTACAGTATTCATCTTGAGTGTAGTAACCTTACCCCATAAACTCAACTTTAAAGATACCCATTTATCTATATTCCATGAAATATCATTAATCTACTTGTTTAAATTTAACTTAATCATTTGAGATGCATCTCTAGGGATAAATATTTCCAAATACATAATGAAATCTAGGCATTGTCAAAATTGCCAGTTAGCTAATACACTGGAGTATACCCTATCCTCCAATCAATATTATTTCTGATTTTGACTGATTAACTGATTAGCCAGACAAATCACCAAAAGTATTAATCAGTTTCATCAAAGCTGGAACTAAGGACTGGAGTTTCAAGATAAACAGCAAAAGATCATCAGCTCAGAGAATAATTTTAAATTCTAATCCAGCATGCACAAAACCTTGAATACTACTGTTTTGTCTAATAGCACAGCCCAAGAGTTCCAAACATAAACTGAATATCAATGGGGAAAGTGGACATTCTTACCTGGTGCAACATCAAAGTAAAAAAAAAAAGGTCGAAAGTAAACCGTTAGTCATAATAACTCTAGCTCTTGGGGCCAAGTATAGAATTTTAACCCAGTTCAAAAATTCTATAGGAAAACTGGAATTAGTCAATGTAGTAAAAATACATTTCCAACAAATTTTGTCAACTGCCTTTTCTGCATGCCTGATCAGTTCTTTCAGAATTTAAAGCAACCAGATCAACAACTAATCTGAGATTATCAGCCCCCTGTCTATTTTTAATAAATCCCACCTGGTCCGGTAGAACCAATGTGGCAATAGCTTGTTGCAGTCTATCATCCAAAATTATTTTTAATATTTTAATATCTACATTAATGACATAGATCAATAGTTAGCACAATAAGTATGATCCTTGTCAGTCTTAGGAATCACCATAATATAAGCATCTTTTAACGATGAAGAAAGGGGGCCTAACTAAAAAATATGGTTATAGAGGCAGTACAAGCTTTGGAGCTAAAAGGCTGGAGATTGTTTTGTACCACCCAACTGGCTATAGCCTGACTGGGGGTTTCCATCAGAAATTTTTAAACTAACTAATCATTCTTATTCTTCTGGTTTCCGAGACTGTTTAAAGCTCATCCTCAGAGTTTAACAATGACAAATCTATATTCTGTGTGAATTAATACGAGTTGACCATCTGCCAAGCTTTATTTGAGAATGTTGTCAAATACCCCTTTCACTATATGTTCCTTTTCAAAGAGGCTTGGCTCTACATGTCCCACTGTACTCCTTGCTATAATAGAATGGAGGAATTTGACTATGGCTCAGACCATTGCCAAAGCAATTTAGGGCACAATCCTATGCCGATGCTCGTAAGCCTCTGAACTCGGAGACTTATGGGCATCCAATGCAGAGCAGGAGGAGTGGCGGAGGCCATCTTCGCCTCCGCGCTCCTCCCACTCTGCGTTTTGGCTAGATGGGCTTTTATGCCCATCTAGCTGGGGCGTGTCAAAGCAGGAGGAAAGAAGCCTGGGTAAGCTGCTGGATATGTCATATCCTGGCTTGCCCAGTCCCCTCCCCTCCCCACCCACTGGCATGCCCACTTTACCCCATAGCAGCCAGCGCAGTTCTCTCCATGCTGGCTGTGAGGGGGAGGGGGAGGGGAGTGCAGATGCCTGGCTCTGAGTGCAGCCTCCAGCCTAGGAATCCAAGAAATCCTATGCCACTCCCCGCCCCACCCCCCGATGCTATCTAGGGGCTACGGGATTGTTTCCTCCAACAAATGTCTAAATTAGTCCAGCGAACATTCTTCTTCTCCTCCTGGCTGTATTAGTAATATACCTGTCTGACACCTTAACAATGTACAAAATACAGAATTCACGACCTGCAACTATCATGTCTACACATGAGATCTCTTCATGGGTACACAAAACTACAGGGATGACTCCTATGTGTACAATGTCATAACATGAGAAGCAACCTCACAGGAGTTAGCGACAACAAGGGAACTGAGGAAGCAGGAGCTATCTTCTATGTAGGACCCGGGAGGAGGAGAACGTTTCCACCTCTCATTTTGCTCAGGGCAACAGGCACAGCTTGAGCCCATGGAATTCTGGCTGATTTTAATTGTCTGATTTCTATATTCTTAAACAAGGCAATGTCATAATACAAAACAGCAAGATTTCAGTGGCTGGGGAAGGCTGCATGCAGCAAAACCAGGTCCCTGGCCAAAGTGCCAGCTGGTTTTTCTGCCAGGGACCAAATGATGTCAGGGGGCATAGCCCATCCACTGACATTCAGGGGTGTCCCATTCCCCCTGATGTCATTCATCCCATGGAGAGCTGGGGTGGTCATCCAGCCCCCCACCCCAAAACAGTTCCCCATCCCTGCTTCAAAGTAACTACCAACTTTATATGATTCGGTTCAGAGTCAACCAAACCAAGTAGGTAATCAAAACTAAATAGACAAAATGCAGATGCTGTTGTCTAACTTACGGTAACTAACTTCTTTATATGATTTTTTCCTCCCAAATTACAAGACACAGACTTTACAGTCATAGATATATCAATTAAGGCAGTAGTCCTTTCCTCACTTTCCTAGGATTACTCCCTTTTCCTTCATCACCCAGCTTCCAACTGTCCTAACAGAAATTCTAATCTCCCTCCAGCCCTATCATCAAATCCCACCTCAGGAAACAAACCCTAACATATTGACATTCTGTAATTTCCATAGCCAATTGAAACAGTATGTTTGTCTCCCTTCTTTTTTAATAATCCAGATATAGCAGAGAGAGAGAGAGAGAGAGAGAGAGAGAGAGATCCTATACATTTTAATCTACAGAGTTCTCTAAAGTAGGGTGCCCAACCTTTTTGGGCCAGTGGGCAGATTTAGAATTTTGAGACAGTGTCATGAGTGCCCTCATTAAATGGCTGCCAGGGTGGGGTTTGCATGCACAGGAGGGAAAACTGAAACTCAAAAACACACACCACACCACAACAAACATCACTAACATATACCACTCTCCCTACACCAAAAAACCCAGGCAAACACACACACCCTCTCTCCATGCCATCCTCTCTAGTCTCCCAGGATGCTCCCCACCCCGGCTTACCTTTTCCTTTTTTTCTGGGCTGCTGGGAGTACT
Organism: Heloderma suspectum; assembly: GCF_057233095.1. Taxonomy (NCBI): domain Eukaryota; kingdom Metazoa; phylum Chordata; class Lepidosauria; order Squamata; family Helodermatidae; genus Heloderma; species Heloderma suspectum. The sequence continues at coordinate 301,176,890 of NC_139458.1, forward strand.
TCAGAATGAAGTGCTGGGTTGTACCTCCCACCATTTTGATTTCTAAGAATCCATCTGGAGCTCACATGGGGCCCAGGGGCATTCTTGGAAATAAAGATGGTGCTGGAGCCTGGTGTGTTGCTTTGCAGCATGCCAGCTTCCCAATTTAAAAATAGTGTCTTGATTTTTAAAAATGGAAAACAAACACAAAAAACAGGAGGGGCAGGCCACCTGGACGGCACCAAGGGCACCAGGTTGGGGATTCCAGGTCCCTGTCAGCCTAGAAATGGCTCTCATATCTGCAAAACAGAATATGAGAAGGGCTAGTGACTATTGCCTCAACAACAGTCCTTCAGGCTATGTTATATAAGCAACCATACTGCATTTCTAGTCTGCCACTTGGCAGTGTCAACTTGTCATATTCAACCCCAAAATACATTTAATGTGGAAATATTACTATCCTCTGAAGGATTTGAGAGAAATGTTTCTCCATAAACACATTGAAAGTTGGAAGTAAGTACAGTATTTTCTTTTACAATGTGTGGACATGTGCTCATTTCCCCCATCCTACCTTTCTCGCTTTTTCACAGGATTAATTTGATCATCTTAGGACAAACAATTTAACTACAAATTTATTTAATTATTAAATTTAAAACAAAAACAACCACAGTTTGGATCCAGACCTGCTCTTTCCTAAGTAGAAGGGCTCCTTCCATTCATAGAAGTGTCTTTGAGTGGAAGGGGGTGGGGAACACATTTCCCTTTCCTCCTACAACCTGCCATGACCCATCCCATGTTCTGCAGGGTCCCCCGCTCCTCCGGAGCATGTTTCCAGGTGCCATAGAGCGGTGCAGGAGGATGAAGAATCGGCAAAAATTGTCTTCCACCAATTGGAATATCCTGTGAGCAGAGTTCTACTTATAGGAGCTCTGGATCCAAGCCAATAATTTCAGATTGATAGTCCAATGCATCCTGAAGGCTTGGACAGATGATAAAATTAGCATAAAGAAACATGTCCAAATTGAGTAAACCTATTAAAATGCTAATTGAACTAGAATACATTTAAATCCCTATCTCCCTGATATCATAAATGTAACCTATTCCATTCCAACAAATCTCCTTTCAACACATGCACACATCTTCTCTTGTAGCCCTCACTCTCCACATTCCCAGCCTCCCTGTATTTCATCCATCTCTCTGTCATCCATCTCTCATCCAGTGAAGTCACCTAGATCACGGGTAAAGAACCTTTTGCAGCCCAAGGGCCAAGTTCCAATCTGGGAATGCTCTCCGGGCTGCATTCTATCTGTGGATGGCCTAAAATAGAGTGGGATTAAGTCTGAGGTCACCTTCTCTCTGGCCAGTTCCATACCCTGTGTTGTAGGACACAGTCATTTAGGGCATTGTACAGTCCCAGGAGATCATTACCTTGTTGTGGTGCTGGAGCTTGAGCACCTCAATGACACCATGAGCTAAACCGTGAAGGGATACCCAAGACAGGAAGGTCATGGCAGAGAGGTCAGACTAAATATGATCCCTGGGGAAGGAAACGGCAACCCACCCCAGTATTCTTGCCATGGAAACTAAATGGATTAGTTAGGGTTGGCGGAGAATTTCTCCCCAAAACTTCGGGGGGCCGAGCACCAACATGTTCGGCCCCCCGAACAAGTTTCGGGGAGAAATTCTCTGCACCTCCCCCGCACCCCCCCCCGGGACGGGACTTACCTTTCCCGAATGTCCCTCCCGGCGGCGGGTCCAGCCGGCGGTTCAGCGGGTCTTCATCCAGGGTGGGAGCGGCAGCCGGTCTTTCGACCGGCTGCCGCCACCGCCATTCCAAGAAAAGAAAAAAGAAAAAAACGCCCCCGTGATAGGCTACGTGACGATTAACGTAGCCTATCACAGCTAGATTTGCAAAGTCAGCCGTGATAGGCTACGTAAATCGTCACGTAGCCTATCACGGGTGACTTTAAAAAAAAAAAAAAGTGCATACGGATAATGGCGGCCCCCATAGGGAGCCGCCATTCCCGTTCCTTATTTGGTCGCTGTAGTCTACGTAAATCTTTACGTAGACTACGGCGAAAATAAGGGCAACGCTATTTGCATTGCCCTTATTTTTGCCGTAGTCTACGTAAATCTTTACGTAGACTACAGCGACCAAATAAGGAACGCGAATGGCAGCTCCCTATGGGGGCCGCCATTTGCGTATGCGCTTTTTTTTTTTTTAAGTCACCCGTGATAGGCTACATGATGATTTACGTAGCCTATCACGGCTGACTTTGCAGATCTAGCCGTGATAGGCTATGTTAATCGTCACGTAGCCTATCACGGGGGCGTTTTTTTTTTTTTAACTTTTTAGTTCGCGGCCAGGCGAGGCGAGGTGCCTCCTCCCTGGCCTGAATTTCGGCCGGGCGAGGCGGGAAGCCTCCCCCCCGGCCTGAATTTCGGCCGGGCGAGGCGGGAAGCCTCCCCCCCGGCCTGAACTTCACGGGGGGAGCAGCGAAGCGCCTCCCCCCCACCGCGAAAAGCTTCGAGGACAGGTAAGGGACTTTCGTGCACCCCTAGGATTAGTACAACCAGAGATATGTCGGTATACCATTGGAAGATGGGACTCCCAGGTCGGAAGATGGTCAAAATGCTACTGGGGAGGAACAGAGGATAAGTTCAACTAGCCCCAGATGTGATGACGCAGCTAGCTCAAAGCCGAAAGGATGGCTAGCAGCCAATGGTGCTGGTGGTGAACGCCAAATCCAACATTCTAAAGATCAACACACCATAGGAACCTGGAATGTAAGATCTATGAGCCAGGGCAAATTGGATGTGGTTATTGGGGAGATGTCAAGATTAAATATAGACATTTTGGGTGTCAGTGAACGGAAATGGACTGGAATGGGCCACTTCACATCAGATGACTTACCAGATCTACTACTGTGGACAAGAGGACCACAGAAGAAATGGAGTAGCCTTCATAATTAATAATAAAGTGGCTAAAGCAGAGCTTGGATACAATCCAAAAAATGATAGAATGATCTCAATTCAAATTCAGGGTAAGCCATTTAACGTCACAGTGATCCAAATATACATCACAACCACAGATGCTGAAGAAGCAGAATTAGATCAGTTCTATGAGGATCTGCAGCACCTACTGCATAATACACCAAAAAGAGATGTTATTTTCATTACAGGAGACTGAAATGCTAAGGTGGGTAGTCAAACGACACCTGGAATTACAGGCAAGCATGGTCTGGGAGAACAAAATGAAGCAGGATGTAGGCTGATAGAATTTTGCCAAGACAACTCACTATGCATAACAAACACTCTCTTCCAACAACCTAAGAGACGACTTTATACATGCACTTCACCAGATGGTCAACACCGAAATCAGATTGACTACATCTTTGTAGCCAAAAGTGGCGGACATCTATGCAGTCAGTAAAACAAGAACTGGAGCTGATTGTAGTTCAGATCACAAACTTCTTATTGCACAATTTAGAATCCGACTAAAGAGAATAGGGAAGACCCACAGATCAGTTAGATATGAGCTCACTAATATTCCTAATGAATATGCAGTGGAGGTGAAGAATAGATTTAAGGGACTAGATTTAGTAGATAGGGTCCCGAAAGAACTAAGGACAGAAGTTCGCAACATTGTTCAGGAGGCAGCAACAAAAAACGTCCCAAAGAAAAAGAAAACCAAGAAGGCAAGATGGCTGTCTGCTGAGACACTGGAAGTAGCCCAAGAAAGAAGGAAAGCAAAAGGCAACAGTGATAGGGGGAGATATGCCCAATTAAATGCAAAATTCCAGAGGTTAGCCAGAAGAGATAAGGAATTATTTTTAAACAATGCACAGAAGTGGAAGAAGATAAGAGAATAGGAAGGACAAGAGACCTCTTCCAGAAAATTAGAAACATCGGAGGTAAATTCCAGGCAAAAATGGGTATGATCAAAAACAAAGATGGCAAGGACCTAACAGAAGCAGAAAAGATCAAGAAAAGGTGGCAAGAATATACAGAAGATCTGTATAGGAAGGATAATAATATCAGGGATAGATTTGATGGTGTGGTCAGTGAGCTAGAGCCAGACATCCTGAAGAGTAAGGTTGAATGGGCTTTAAGAAGCATTGCTAATAACAAGGCAGCAGGAGATGACAGTATCCCAGCTGAACTGTTTAAAATCTTGCAAGATGATGCTGTCAAGGTGATGCATGCCATATGCCAGCAAATTTGGAAAACACAAGACTGGCCAACAGATTGGAAAAAATCAACTTATATCCCCATACCAAAAAAAGGAAGCACCAAAGAATGTTCAAACTATCAAACAGTGGCACATATTTCACATGCTAGTAAGGTAATGCTCAAGATCTTGCAAGGTAGACTCCAGCAATTCATGGAACGAGAATTGCCAGATGTACAAGCTGGGCTTAGAAAAGGCAGAGGAACTAGAGATCAAATTGCCAATATCCGCTGGATAATGGAGAAAGCCAGGGAGTTTCAGAAAAACATCTATTTCTGTTTTATTGACTATTCTAAAGCCTTTGACTGTGTGGATCATCACAAATTGTGGCAAGTTCTTGGTGGTATGGGGATACCGAAACATCTTGTCTGCCTCCTGAGGAATCTGTATAACGACCAAGTAGCAGCGGTAAGAACAGACCATAGAACAATGGACTGGTTTAAGATTGGGAAAGGAGTACGGCAGGGTTGTATACTCTCACCCTACCTATTCAACCTGTACACAGAACACATCATGCAACGTGCTGGGCTTGATGAAACCAAGGTTGGAGTTAAAATCACTGGAAGAAACATTAACAATCTCAGATATGCAGATGACACCACTTTGATGGCTGAAAGTGAGGAGGAGCTGAGGAACCTTATGACGAAGGTGAAAGAAGAAAGTGCAAAAGCTGGGTTGCAGTTAAACCTCAAAAAAACCAAGATCATGGCAACCATCTTGATTGATAACTGGCAAATAGAGGGAGAAAACATGGAGGCAGTGACAGACTTTGTCTTTCTAGGCGCAAAGATTACTGCAGATGCTGACTGCAGCCAGGAAATCAGAAGACATTTACTTCTTAGGAGCAGAGCAATGACAAATCTTGATAAAATAGATAAGAGCAGAGACATCACACTGACAACAAAGGTCCGCATAGTTAAAGCAATGGTATTCCCTGTAGTAACCTGTGGCTGTGAGAGCTGGACCATAAGGAAGGCTGAGCGAAGGAAGATAGATGCTTTTGAACTGTGGTGCTGGAGGAAAATTCTGAGAGTGCCTTGGACTGCAAGAAGATTAAACCAGTCCATACTCCAGGAAATAAAGCCAGACTGCTCACTTGAGGGAATGATATTAAAGGCAAAACTGAAGTACTTTGGCCACATCATGAGAAGACAGGACACCCTGGAGAAGATGCTGATGCTAGGGAAAGTGGAAGGCAAAAGAAAGAGAGGCCGACCAAGGGCAAGATGGATGGATGATATTCTGGAGGTGACGGACTCAGCCTTGGGGGAGCTGGGGGTGGCGACAGCCAACAGGAAGCTCTGGCATGGGCTGGTCCATGAAGTCACGAAGAGTCGGAAGCGACTGGCCGAATAAACAACAACAAACAGTCCTAGCTTGTCCCAAAATGTTCCCCAGTGCCTAACAAATCTGAACACCTCTTCCCTCCACCACCAACTCATCCACGCATAGAGATGCCTCAGCTTTGCCTGTCTAGCTGGAATAGGCAGCATTTCAGAGGAAGCTACCTTGGTGGCTCTGGCATTCAAACCCATACCTAGCAACCTAAATATGGCTTCCAGGACCTCATGACTACATGTCCTCAGGACATTGGTATGAACATGCACCATGACCACTGATCCCACCCCAGCACTATCTACAAGTCTATCTAGATGGTGTGTGATATCTGCAACCTTTGCATTTCCCACTTGGTCATGAAGCTCACTTTGGGCCAGTCACTGGCTCTTGGCCTAGCCTACCTCACAGAGTTGTTGTGAGGATAAAATGGAGAGGGGGAGAATTATGTATATACCACCTTGAGCTCTTTGGAGGAAAAGCAAGATATAAATGTAACTAATAAATAATAATCAACTTCTGACAAGCTAGCAAATAGTCATACATGTGACACTCAGTGCAATGCACTGGACAGCCCTCACACCCTGCTGGCTTTCTAACTGGATATCTGTTTATTTTATTGTTATTATTGGGCTTTGTTTAATAACCAAGTTATTTAATAACCAAGTTCTAGGAGAAGACAGGGAAGGGTCTACTGCCCCAGCCCCCTTCCCCTGTTGCTATACTCACATAGGTGCTTAACTCACATGTGTACTTAATTTGTTTTTACCCTGATGTTTTATCACTGAGGATCCTTATGTTTGGTGAGCCTTTTCCCTCACAAACCTGGCTACTTATATAGCTATGGCTACGTTGCCCCAATTGCTGCTGCAGCCAATCAGATTAGAGGGCCTCATTTAAAAAACAAGGAAGTGTGTAACTAATGGTGTGTACTAGCTTCCAGTAAGTGGATATCTAGGTCAATTGAGCCCCCAGGGAAATGGAGATTTCTATTCAGGGAGGAGGACAATAGTGAATGGGATTAAAGAGAAAATGTGCTTTGAGCTTCCCCTGGAATGCAAGGGAAAGCTCAACCCTAGAACAAGCCATGGGTTCCTGGGTGGTTTGTAAACCACCTCAGACATCCACCCTCACCAGGTTCAGACGTCACGACAACCCATGGGTAATTTTGCTGATTAGGCAGCTCATGACTGGCATATGTGGAGAGAGAAAATAAGACACTGTGGATTATTTTCCCTCTGTGATTGTGCAAACCTAGTCACTGAGCTTGGCTCAGTATGCACTTTTTAGACTTACCCTCTGTTTTTAAAAACTAAATAAAAAGCTGAACTCTTAACTTGGGATGAGGCCTGTGCCTGAATTTTAGTTTATGATCTGCACTTAAGAAAAACTTGGGCTTACGCTGAGCAGGAATTGAAGCTAAGCCCACACTTTTTTAAAAAAAAAAGCAGACTCTTCCACTAGCTAGGTTTGCACAGTGGCACTTGTCACTATAGAGCTATGTATTACTTTTATTGTACCTTTCCAACCTTGGTTATAGATTAAGTATATAGTTGAGGCTCTTTGCAACTGCTCAGGAATCTGTTAGTGTAGGTCTGCAAGAACTCTTAGGTTTCTGCAGGATTCACCCCTTAGGATTTAGCTCCTAAGCTTTTACAGGATTTCCCTCCTGGGATTTAGCTCCTGGCTATAGGTATCTAGATGAGCCCTGCCCTGCCCTGCCCTGCCCTGCCCTGCCCTGCCCTGCGATTTTGCTTCCAACTACAAGTTTCTGCAGGACTTGCCCACTGGGATTTAGCTCCTGACTGTAGGTAAGGAGAGGATTCCCCCCCCCCATTAGCTCCTTTTACTATGTCCTTGTTCTAGCTTCATTTGCTGATTTATGAGTTTAAATTATGACCTCAGTTAATTTAATTAATTAACAATATGCACTTATCTTCTCTTTACCTGGGTGCTTACCTTCTTTTTATCTTGATGCTTTGTCACTGGGGCTCCTCATGTTCAGTGAGAAAAAAGAATTAAACATTACATCTCCAAGTCGCTGATGAAAGTTCCCAACATAACCAAAGTACTAATTTTAACTAAGTAATCTACCACCTCTGTGCTGTAATTCATGTTAATGCTCCCAAAATCAGGGTGTATTTCATAATGCAGTTCCTTTCCATTTGCTACTTCCCCTCTTCCACCATCTCACTGGAAACCTACTGTGTCCTCAACAAAAACAGTAATGTAAAGAGAGTATAAAGAGCCTTGCACAGACAGAGGCTATTTTACCTCATGACAGTAAGAATCAATCTCTAATGTACTTTATATGAATATGTTCAATGAGGCATGTAATGTGGAAAATAATTCTTTTTAATTCAAGTAACAGCCCAGAGAAATTTGGCTATTTAATTCAAATAACCTGGTAGGTACCTATTACCCTGTTCTTGACAGCCAATAAGATCTTAAAGATACGTATTATCTGTGTCTGATTATCACCATTACAAACATGACAACTGGGCCTCTCCAGAAAACAATATCAGTGGCAGCTTTGTCTGCGTCACTTGGGGCTCCTCCCCCTGCACATTCGCTCTACATCAGGAGTGGGCTGCGTGTGGTGCCTGCCACCCCGAAATTCAGGAGGAAACTCCCCCCCCCCATGTTTTAATTCTTTTGCAAACAAAATAGTTTGTGAGCTGCTATGGAGCACCAGAAGTGCCAAATGCAGCTTGTTTGCAAGCTAAGTCTGGCCCTTAAAAAATGTATTTATTCTCATTTTGGCACCCATGGGGGAGAGTACGGCCCATGGAGTGCTGGGGGGGGCAAAAATGGCCCCCAGACCTCTCAAAGTTGCCCACTCCTGCTCTGAATGATGCTTTGTAGCATCACCTGTGCATTTACACCTCACTATTCTATACATGTATGTAGGAAGAGCATGCCAGAAAGGAATATCCTAAAAATGCAGATGTGAAGCCGCCCTAAAAAATGCAAGCACTTAAATATGTGAACTTTCATTTGTATTCTTTTGGCTTCTAAAACCAGTGTACCCGTGCCTTGTGCAAAAAGAGAAAAAGCCAAAGATGAGGCATGCTTTATGTTCAGTGCTTTGCTCCCTCTGCAGTCCCATTATCTGTTCATAAATGGATTCTGGGGCTGTTTACACAATACACTAACCCATAGAGTGTGAGTGTGGGCTGTTTACACAATACACAATATTGTAATATTGTAATGTTTACACAATACACTAACCCACTGAGTGATTGAGTGTGGGTTGTTTGGAACCGTGGGTTGTTTGTTGAACCGTGGATTATCATGTTGTCTGAACACAGCCAAGGTGGCTTGTTAACCATGCAGTGTGGCTTATTTTCTTGAACAAGCCACCATGAGAACCCATGGTTTGTTGTTTGGTTGTTCAGAGTGGTTAACAAGCCACAGTGCATGGTTAGCAAGCCACCCTGGTTGCGTTCAGACAACACACTAACCCACCCTGTGGAAAACATGCTGTGTTCAGACAACACGCTAGCTCATGATTCAGCAAACAACCCACAGTTCAAAACAACCCACACACAACTATTGAGTGGGCCTTAGCATGTTGTGTGAACAGCCTCATAGATTTCCATTTGGCAGCAACATGGAGATGAGCCTTCTCTGCAATGGTGCCTGCCCTGAGGAATGAAGTACGTCAGGCCTCACACACAGGCACGTTTGAGGTATTTATTGAAACCCTATGTTTACTTTGGCTTTCCCTCAGCCATGAGCTATCTTTAAACCAACTTCATGATACTAGTGTGTGTGTTGGGGGGGGGGGTGTTTTTATTCTTTTGTAAACCTCTTTGAGATTTGTTTGAAATGAAAAGCAGTATATAAATATTGCTAATTGATTATGTCCTTTGCAGCCAAAGATGGAGAAGCTCCATACAGTCAGTAAAAACAAGACATGGAGCTGACTGTGGCTCAGATCATGAGCTGCTTCTTGCAAAATTTCGGCTTAAATTGAAGAACGTCGGGAAAACCACTAAACCGTTCAAGTATGACCTAAATCATATCCCTGATGAATATACAGTGGAGGTGAGGAATAGATTTCAGGGATTAGACCTGATAGACAGAGTGCCTGAGGAACTATGGACGGAGGTCCGTAACATTGTTCAGGAGGCAGCAACGAAATCCGTCCCAAAGAAAAAGAAATGCAAGAAAGCCAAGTGGCTGTCTGATGAGGCTTTACAAGTAGCTCACGAAAGAAGGGAAGCGAAAAGCAAAGGAGAAAGGGGAAGATATACCTAACTGAATGCAGAGTTCCAGAGAATAGCAAGGAGAGACAAGAAGGCCTTCTTAAATGAACAATGCAAAGAAATCGAGGAAAACAACAGAATGGGAAAGACTAGAGATCTCTTCAAGAAAATTGGAGATCTCAAGGGAACGTTTTGTGCAAAGACGGGCATGATAAAGGACAAAGAAGGCAGGGACCTAACAGAAGCAGATGAGATTAAGAAGAGGTGGCAAGAATACACAGAAGAACTATACAGGAAAGATCTGAATGTCCCTGATAGCCATGACAGTGCGGTCACTGAACTTGAGCCGGACATCCTAGAGAGTGAAGTCAAGTGGGCCTTAGGAAGCATTAATAACAACAAAGCTAGCGGAGATGACAGTATTCCAGCCGAGCTATTTAAAATCCTAAAAGATGATGCTGTTAAAGTGCTGCATTCAATATGCCAACAAATCTGGAACACTCAACAGTGGCCACAAGACTGGAAAAGGTCAGTTTACATTCCAATTCCAAAGAAGGGCAACGCCAAAGAGTGTTCAAACTACCGCACCATTGCGCTCATTTCACATGCCAGCAAGGTGATGCTCAAAATCCTACAAGCTAGGCTTCAGCAGTATGCGAACCGAGAACTACCGGAAGTACAAGCTGGGTTTAGAAGAGGCAGAGGAACTAGAGATCAAATCGCCAACATTCGCTGCATCATGGAGAAAGCAAGAGAATTCCAGAAAAACGTCTATTTCTGCTTCATTGACTACGCTAAAGTCTTTGATTGTGTGCATCACAACAAACTGTGGCAAATTCTTAAAGTGATGGGAGTACCAGACCACCTTACCTGTCTCCTGAGAAACCTGTACAAGGGTCAAGAAGCAGCAGTAAGAACCAGAGATGGAACAACCGAGTGGTTCAAAATTGGGAAAGGAGTACGACAAGGCTGCATATTGTCACCCTGCTTATTTAACTTATATGCAGAGTACATCATGAGAAATGCCGGGTTGGATGAATCAGAGGTCGGAATTAAGATAGCTGGGAGAATTATCAACAACCTCCGATATGCAGATGATACCACCCTAATGGCAGAAAGCGAAGAGGATCTCAAGAGCCTCTTGTTGAGGGTGAAAGAGGAGAGTGCAAAAGCTGGTTTGAAACTCAACATTAAAAAAACGAAGATCATGGCATCTGGCCCCATCACTTCCTGGCATATAGAAGGGGAAGAAATGGAAGCAGTGACAGATTTTACTTTCTTGGGCTCCAAGATCACCACAGACGGTGACTGTAGCCATGAAATTAAAAGACGCTTGCTCCTGGGGAGGAAAGCTATGGCCAACCTAGACAGCATAGTAAGAAGCAGAGACATCACCTTGCCGACAAAGGTCCGTCTAATCAAAGCTATGGTTTTCCCAGTAGTAATGTATGGCTGTGAGAGCTGGACTATAAGGAAGGCTGAGCGCCGAAGAATTGATGCTTTCGAACTGTGGTGCTGGAGAAGACTCCTACGAGTGCCCTGGACTGCAAGGAGGTCAAATCAGTCCATCCTAAAGGAAATCAACCCTGAGTGCTCATTGGAAGGACAGATAATGAAGCTGAAGCTCCAATATTTTGGCCACCTAATGCGAAGAGAAAACTCCCTGGAAAAGACCCTGATGCTGGGAAAGACTGAGGGCAAAAGGAGAAGGGGACGGCAGAGGATGAGATGGCTAGATAGCATCACGGATGCAATGAATATGAACTTGAGCACGCTCCGGGAGAGAGCACAGGACAGGAAGGCCTGGCGTGCTATGGTCCATGGGGTCACGAAGAGTCGGACACGACTGAACGACTGAACAACAATAAATAAAATGATAGGGCAACTTCCTTTCACTTTGGACTTCGTTGAGTTGGTCCCTTGTGGCACTGGGTCAATCTGGCTTTGTTTGAAATGTATAGCCAACCTCCATTTCCTACTGTTTGATCTGCATGATCAAGCTAATAATTAAATTAAAACCCTAGCGACATCCCTGTTTCTATTACTGCTATAGCTGCCAAACTACTAAATGAAATTAATGATGAATCTGTATAAATAAAGTCCCAGTTCATAACACTGGACATGGGGCACATTGCACCTGATTAGCCTGTGGCTCTTCGTACATTGTCACCAGATAACATGAATTTGATTTTCCACTTGCCAGACTAATAAGTGATGAAACAGTATATTGTGTGAAGCAGTAAACAAACTTGAGACTTCATGAGATCAATTTATTAGCTAATTATTATTTCTTCTTCTTCTATGCTTATAGGAACGTTAGAAGATGCCTTATATGGAGCCAGACCCTTGGTCCATCTAGCCCAGCATTGTCAACAATGACTGGCGGCAGCTCTCCAGGGTTTCAGGCAGGAGTTTTTCCAACCCTAGCTGGAGATACCAGGGATTGAACCTGGAACATTTTGCATGTAAAGCATGTACTTGGCCTTATCACTGAGAGTACAATTATGATTTAAGTCAAAAACAGTGAATATCAATTACTTAATTTTAAAGAGATTTACAGAGCAATCCTACTGCTGACTGCAGGGAGATCTGAAGTCAGACAAAATGCCTCACCCAAAGCCCTACTAGACTCACATCTGCAGAGCAGAAGGGAGGGAGGAGTGGAGTTTTCCTCCCTTCTTTCCTGTTTGGGTTTTAAAATATATATATTTTTCCATGGCAAAAAATGGGAAGGAAATTATATACGCCAGCTCCAGGGCTGGTGTTCATTTCCCCCTATGCTGGAGGCATGTCGGAGCACTGGGAAGGCTTTGGATCCTACAGATCCAACACCTCCCATCTGCCCTCTTTTTGCTTGGGAGGGAAGGCTGAATAGGTGGACGAGAGACAGCAAAGGCCATTGGGGAAAGGTGTTTCCTACATGCACACTCTGTCAGGGTGGAAACTGAGCCAATAGAACCCCAGAGCAGTTCTGATTCTGAGGGGAAACAGCAATCCGTGGGAGAGGAGCGTGCTCATCTCTCACAGGCACAGCAGCTGGCAGAGATTCCTCCTGCCAGCATTCCTGGGATAGATAGTGACCCTGGCAGCGAGAGAGTGCAGGAGGGGGGCTTGCTGAACGCTCGATGCCGACGCCGGGAGCAACGACAGCTGGAGGGCGTGGAAAGGAGGCATAGTGCTCGTTTGGTGTGCAAGCAATGGTCGCATCCCGAGGACCCAAGGGAAAGAGGGAGGATCTCTCCCTAGCCCATAAGTTCAGGGTCTTCCCATGATTCTCCTTCAAACGGGGACCAACTGCCTAACCTGGAGCATAGGCTACTCTGCTGTTCCTTGCTTAGTCACTGGTGATTAGCATCTGAAAGAGTCATTAAGGTGTAAAAGGATTAAAGCCTTGAGAAGAATCCTTTTGTCTGTGTCTTGAGTTAGCTATTGGAGTAGACTGAAAGAGGCCACCAGGGCGCTCCTGACACACTCTTTCTACATCCCCTTCAACATGTCCATATTAATTTGCTGTTTCCTCCCCACCACCACCGCCAAATTAGTTGAGTCCTGTTAATTTGCCCTCCTTCATCTGGATAATGCTGGAATATGTTGTAATCAGACATATTGCCATTTTCAGTGCTTCATGGCCTTTTCACAGTTACGCCACATCTGGAAATATCCACTTTTTGCTATTTACACAAACAACCATTTCTATCTCTGTGTGTACTATTTTATTTTCCAAGCTTTTACATGAAATAGTACACCACCACTTTGAAACCATGCTTTTCATCATACATTGCAAGTAAGATATATGAACCTTTAGTAATTTTTTTAGAAACTCCAAACACCTTCAAGGCAGTGGTGTAGTGCTGGGGGTGTAGCATCAGGGCTTCACTGCTGCACTTTTATTGGAGCCGGCTCATAGCTGGGTCGCAGTCTGCTGTTGCTGCTGCTGCAGGACAGATGCGGCGGGAGGAGGAGGGAGCAGAAGAAGGGAGTGTGAGCCACTGGCGGCTGCCTCTTGCCTACCACGCAAAGCCGGCCAGACAAAGGGGGTGAGAGAGGGAGCCTGAGGGAGTTCTGCAGCACCCTCTCAGCGCCCCCTATTCTCCGCCTCAGTTCTCGGCTTCTTCCCCTTCCACCCCCTGAGCAGCCGCCACGCCTCGCAACTCGACCATCCCCAGCCAGCCCCTCAGCTACCTGACCCTTTCCCCACCCTGCTGCCCGTCCCCGGTCCGGGCCCGCGGGGACAGGCAGCCCTTGTCCTCCTGCAGCACCAGCAACCCGCTCAGGGCTGCTGCTGCTGCTGACCACAGCAGGAGCACGCCGGGGGGGCTGGCACCGCCACTGTCTGTTGCTCAGGTGGGAGAGAGGGATTCTAGTGGGCCTGATGTGCTGATGTTAGGACGGGATCATGTTTTAGCACTGGATCATGTTGTAGCACCATGCAGTGAAAAGTTTTCACCTGCTGTTTGTTTGCACATCAAGTTTGTCCTTCAAGGCGCAGGATCCAACCCTTCTGGTTGACAGTAGGATCCTAGGCTTGTTTACTCAGAAGTAAGTCCAAATGTGTTCAATGGAGATTATGTTGGAGGGACTAGGCCCATGAGTCATTTAACCTGAACTTGAAGGATTAATAGGAGTAAGGTGGGAGGGGATTTCTGAGAGGTCATTCTGCCTTTTCCTTGTCTCCTCCCTCTGCTTTCCTGTCTTCTTCCTTCTGCAAGTGATGCTGACCTCAGCCAGCTTATCTTGAGATTTAAGTTTGTTATATCTCCAGTAAAAGTCTGTTCCTAACCCACCACTTGAATGTGGTTTGTCTACATCTGTGGCTACTGATGGGGGGCTGATTCAGACTTCTGTTTACTCCCCAGTGAGTGTAGTTATGCTTGTAGCCTTGTAGGGCAATCCTACTTGTCTATTCCAAAGTAAGTACCATTATGTTTAATGGGATTGACTCCCAAATAAGTGTGTATAGGATTGCAGCCTTAAAGGAGTTGTGGGTCACCACAGACTGAGTTCCATTTATTTTAATGGGGCATTGCTTCACACCTGGTTGCAATGGCTCTTCATAATAATAATTAATTAATATGCTATCATTATATGTTTCTTGAATTAAAAAGGACTAACCTTTTTAGTCCACACTGAAGGCATTCAAGATGAAGCTGGACAGCCATCTGTCAGGGATGCTTTGACTTAGATTCCTGCACTGAGCAGGGGGTTGGACTCGATGGTCTTATGAGCTCCTTCCAACCCTACTATTCTATGATTCTATGATTCACCAAATAATATTTTCTAGCAGGTTGCTGGACATGACTTTGTGTGTGTGTGCATGCACGCATGTGTGTGTGTCCTTTTCAAATGGACCTTTTAATAATTCTGAATTAGGGTGACCAGACGCTCCAAACAAAGTGACTGAAAGCTCATTTGTATTGTATAATCTTACAAGGTTGTATAGTTTTATAAGGCAGTGTGGCCGTGACTGTCATGAAGGGACCCTGCACTTCTGAATTTGCCACTACACTACTGCTTCAGGGGTTTCATCTTTCATATCTTTATAACATTTTATAACATAGGGCTCTGTGAAAAAACTGAAGTAAAATTCAGCTGTTATGTTTTGTTTCAGTAACTGAAGGGGTTAACAGTAGGAAAAGAAAAATGTGTGCCTTTTATTTGAGGCTTGAGCCAGAGGAAACAAATATAGTGTGCTGGTGGAATGGCAGTTACAGGTGCTATTGGGAGGCGTTCCTCCACAGGTTCCCTTGCCTGTTTCAGAGGTTTCAATAATGTCTCATAATTGTTTGATCACTCCTCTTCACTCTTCAAAATAAATGTTTCAGACTCCATTTTTTTCTGAATAATATCATATTTCCATTTCTACCTCCTAAATAAAAAAGAATTTATCTGTATATAGGGCAAATACGATGGGCTGGAATGAGCGGTACTCATTGTGAAAAAGACAAGGGGGGACCTCCTATCCAACCACCACTCAAGCACAGCAGTCCTAAATGGTACCATCTCAGCAGCATCCTCTCACAGCAAATTGGTGCTCTGATGGTATCAGAGTGGCTGAATCCTTTTAGAATTATGTTCAACTATTAGCAAATAAGAGGGCATCTTGACTTTGTCCCGATATTCCCTTCTTGTCTCCTCCATACCTAACATCTGACTGGAGCAGTCACAGGTTAAAGCCTCCAGTTGTGCAGATCACATTTTAAAGCACGGTGGGCAGAACAGAAGATAGATCTGGATCTCCTGGTAGATCTCTAGATGATTTGCAGTACATCTGCAAGGATTTCTCATTCCCCATTATTTAACAATAGGAGCAACAAAGTGAATCTTCCCTCTTGCCCTAAATGAAGAGCTTGGGGTAACTAGAAGTGGATTTTTGTGTGAAAGGACTGTGAGCTCAGTTAAGTTCTGGTACTCAAGACAAATTCCTGGGCTCGAAATTCTTTAATTCTAAGTGTGTCTGGCCCCAGTTAATATATTTCAAGGTTCAAGTAAAAAAGCAAAGTAGGTAACACAAACCTGGAAAGTAGCCAACTGTGTCATTCCACAAGTGCAAATGATGTTGTGCTAGCAGAAACTAGGTTCCAAACTATGCGCAAGAGATGAATCCAACTTAAGTTATGTTTGTGCAAACACAGTTATGCAATGGGTTGTGAAATCACAACCAGTTGTACAAGTTTAATGCACAAATGCTTTCACAAGCATTTTTGGTTGCCCAAGCATAATGTGCACACGCTTGCATAATGGATTCTGCAGAGCTTGGCTAGCACTACTTCAGTTTGCAGAATGACACCTTTGGATACTGCCCCTGATGTCTGCCCACCTCTGTTTTAGGGGACAATATCATAAGAGTGCCCCTCCAGCTTCAACCTTGATTGGCAGTGTAAAAGGCAGGCTTCTGGTTTTATGGGTGGGGTCAAAAGACTCCAATAAAAGTCTGCATAAATCCACATCCCTTAGATTTAACTGCAGTTTGGTCTATTCATTCCGTTGAAATGGAATTTAAGTCTATCAGTTATCAAGCACTGGGGATAGTTGACCTTATTTTTATTTTTTTACTTTAAGATGAAATATGTAAATACAAACTTTTTTCCTACTCTGCAGTTAGCTTTGTATGCAAATATACCAATTATTATTCATAAACAGCATTTTATCAACTTCATTTGGAGATGAAAAATGTAAGCCTATTTTCTCCCTTTAAATTTAATTTTGCCAGAATGTTATTTGTTGTTTTCACTCTAATTTCATGCCACTTTCACCATCGGAGGATGCTTTTGCATGCAACATTATATATTTTGGTACACTTACCTTCAGCAACACTGTTTAATTCTTGGTACTGCCTATAGTTTTTTATATCATTTAAACCCGATAGGAACTGTCCCAGTATCTAGTGATTAGAAATATGATAATCACAACTATCATCATCTTGTATACTGATACTGCAAAATGAATTCTTCTGCATATGTACATTATGCATTACGCATATTTTATAAGAAGATGTCAGTTTGAATGAAAATAATTAGTTCAGTTTTGTTTTAGATATAATCCATAACAAAGTGCAATAAACGCTGCAAGCACATTTAAAATAAAATGAAAATAATTTATCAAAACAAGTAATCACAAAAATTCAACATTAAAACATAACTTACACACTTTACAGTCTATTATATGAACATACAAAATTTATAACATTTTGCTGCTGCCTGAACAAACTTGGCCACTTTCTTACTTCTTCTGTATCATCATTTGCTGACAAATATTCATTTTTTTGTGTAGGCCCACATCCTCCTCTAAGTGGAGAAGAGACATTCTCTGCATGCCCTCAGAGATAGGCTCACTATGTATATAGTACAGGATACCCTCTGTAATTCCTCTGCTAAAGGGAATATTGTGGTAAATCCCATCCATTGCTAAAGGCATTTGTGGTAACAAACGTAAACAAAAAAGTAGTTGCTGCACTCAGAAAAACACACATTCCCTACCTTCTGGTCAGATAATACTTGAGGAGGTCTCCAGGGCCTAGCTCTGGGGAAATCAGTTCTACAGGTTTGCAGCAGAAGATAGCTCCACACAGTGCAGGTTGGCTAGTAGCTAGGTTACCACAATACCATGTCCCATGTTATCCCAGCCTCAAAGCAGCTTTACCATGTTTTAACAATTGAAGGAAGGAGCAATCCTATGGCCGCTAGACAGGGCTAGACGGCCATAGGATATCTGGTTTTCTGGGAACCGACCTCGGAGCCCGCGCTCCAAGGTTGGTTCCTGGACAACCGACCTCCCACCACTTCCGCACTGCCTCGGAGGCAGCGTGGAACAGCCCCATGCTCCGCGCTCGCAAGAGGAGCACAGAGCAGCCAAAAGGGGCATTCCAGGGTGGGGAGGGCAGAAATGCCTATACGACACATCCAAAGTATCGTACAGCAGCCTCCTCCCCCACTCTGCCCTCCCGTGGCTAGACAGCCACAATCTAGCTGAAAATGCAGGGCAGGAGGAGCACAGAGGGAATGATCCCCTCCGTGCTTCTCCTGCCCTGCAATGGATAGGCGGTTGCCTCCACGTTCAGAGACGACCGCCTATCTGAATACAATTGCACCCTAAATGCTTTTAAATTACTCTAGTAGTAATAAGGCACAGGATGAACTTTTAGTATAGACATATATGCAGTGCTTTAGGAAAGGCAGGTAATCCATGAAGAAGGGGGAGAGGCAAGAGTGAAGACCGAATCAGCATTAGAATCAATTATATGTATACCTTTCCAAAATATTTTGAAAAAAGGAGGAGCCCAGGCTCACATCATGGGAGAAAACAACACAACAACTGCGCTTACTAGTGTATGTTTTACAGACTCTAAAAAAAAAATGAAAGCTTTTATTGGGGAAAATTTGAACAAATCCATTAAGTAAGGTTAAAATAAAGCCATGATTACACTTAATTGTGGCATACTATGAAGCCATTTAGAGTTGGATAAAAATAAGTATGGATCTCCTTAGGAACGTAAGTGTTAAAAATTGCAAATATCTTATTTTGTTTGAGGACACTGATCTCCTAAAAATGTAACTTAACAACTAACAGAACTGCCTGGAGAACATGACCTTTTAAAATACTCTGAGGATTCTATCAGCTGACTAACAAGATTATAAAAAGAAAAATGGAACATTCTTTTAGTAGGAACGTGAGAGGACAAGGAGGTTTCACTGGTTGAACTCCCAAAAAATTGTATACTTCAGTTATCCCATAAATTTTAGCAATGTGCATCAAATAAAATCACATTAAATGATTTTTTTTGTCAGGCTGATTTGCAGGCTTACTTTACAACTGGGGTGCTGAGCCTCTTTCAGCCCAAGGGCCAAATTCAATTTCAGAGAAGCTCTTGGGGTGACATTCCAATGCTGGAGGTGTCCAAAGGCAGAACAAGGTATGGCCAAAGGCACAGGGGGCAGGCCAGAACATATTTTAAAGCAATTCCTCCCAGTAACTATGCCATAGGCATTTCAACATTTTAGAGTGGGAAAAGCCTGTACAAAAACCAGGAAAGCACCAAACGACTGGTGGTTGGGGGAAAGAGGAAGGGAGGTGGCCTTCCGAGGAATGTTGGATAGCCAGATTGGGACCCCAGGTGGACTGAATTTGGCCACTGGGGCTGAGGTTCCCCACCCCTACAAGTTTTCAACTAATGTGACAGTGACCCTAGGCAGATAGTTTTAGCAGCATTTTAGTAGCAGCAGAAGGGATAGAGAGCTTGGTACTACAGAGAAGTGAGGAAGGGGCAGGGAACAGAATTTATTTATTTACAATTATTTTTAGGCCACCTTTAAGGGTAAAACCCTTTCATGGCAGCATACAGGATAAAAAAACATATAAAGGTATACAAACAAACAAACAAACAAACAAACAGACAATACCATAAAATCCTATAAAAACAGATAAGGTGAATCTAATATGGCTGAAGTTGGGTCTGAAGGTTAGCTGCAGTTCCTCAGGATATGCCAATGAATAATTTGAACATTATAAAAAAATTGGTTTATTTTCCTATGTGACTATAACCTCATGATCCATGTGGGGGTTGCTTGACTGCAAGCAACCATCCCACATCAAAAGTGGCCCATGTGCAAAGCTTACATATCAGGGAGGAGTCTTTAAGGGACATAGAGGAAGACAGGATCTTTCAAATATCTAGGCCCAGAAGGTTAGGGACTTCAGTATAGTGCCAAGATGCCTGCAACATTAAATGAAACCATTAAAAAAAAAAGCCACCAAAGCAACCTGCTCTCACCTCAAACACAACAGTTCTCAGTCAAAGCAGTTCATACCTTCAACTTCTACTCCCAGATAAATACGAAGAAGACTCTTACTGTTTTGAATTAAAGTCCCAAAATACAGTTACTTAGAAGCCCCAAAGAAGTCAGAGAGTCTTCCTTCTAAGTAAATTGTTTTGGAAAACATAAATTCAGGGTCAGTGGTGCATAAAGCACCAGGATGAGTGCATCAAGCAGCTGAGCAGTTTTGCCAGAAGTGGATAATTCAGAGGACCAAAGCTGTTGAAAGCCAGGATGCAATCAGTGCAGAGTATCTGAGGAGTTACCTTGGTTTCCACTGCTAGCCCAATGTTCCGTTCAGTCAGAGCTTGTGACTGATGAAAGTGCTGAGAATTACCTCTGGCCATCCCATAGACCCCTCCAATTGAGAGATGTGGTGGGGAAAGGGCAGTTGCTGAGCTGCAAGTTGTGCATCTGTGCGTGGCTGAGTTTAATTCAACCTGACTAGCACATCAAAATGCAAACCATGCTAAGTGCTAATCACAGGCCGCTATGATTCAATGCTTTTCAGCTGCCATTTATTACTTTTGGCAGAAGCCAGAATGAGATAAAGTGTTTTTATTCATGAAAATGCATCTCCATAATCCATAAATGCCATCAACATGTTAACAGTGCCATGTCTGTGATCTATCTGTGGGGCTTTTACAGATTTAAGTTAATTCTCTAGTTAAGCAACTGAAATGTTTGACTTTTTGTTCCTCAAGATTTTCTTCATTAGCAGAAAATGTGAGATAGTTCCAGCAAGAAACATTTCCCCATAGCTATGGGAAATATGTAGTGGGTTTTGTTTTGTTTTTAAAAAGCATATGGACTGTATGCTCTCTTGTTTCACAAAATGCTTCAGCCTGGTCATTATTGACCCCTCCTCCCTCGTTATTAGAACTCTCTCTCAGCTGAATTTGCACCAGTTCACACACCCTTTCTTCATTATTGGTGCCCATTCTTAATAGTTTTTATTTTTTTTTTAAGAACTAAATTTGCACATACACATTCATTCACAGCAGATAGCCTACTAATTTTGCTTTTAGTGCTGGTGGAAAGTGCACATGTAGTATAGGGGGAGGATCGTTCCTGACTTATACCCCACTAACTAGTTCTTAACCCCTGTGAATATGTCTCAGCCTTCCTCCACCCTCCTCCTGCCAGCTTCTGTCACATCAAAATAATTTGTGGTGTGAGTTGTGTGTATACGTGCATGGTGCAATTGTGTGTTCAACTTTTTAAAAAACAAACCAACCCACACATGTCAGGGCTTTGCTATCTTTTTAAAGTATTAACACATGTCAGGGATTGGGTGAGTTGGTGCAAAGGCAGAAAACCAAGAACAGAAAACGACCAGTTTGATATCAAAAAAAAGTGTAGCCTCTCTGGTATATACAGGAAGAGCAGCTGCTTCAGCATCTGTAAAACACTGAAAAATGTCACTATCTGTAAGAATAAAATTCAATAATCAAAAAACTTACCAGTTTAAAAGACTAGATGATAAGGCTATCTCATGTTGGTCTAAACTCCATGAAGCCAGGAAACTGGAAGCTAAGGCTGATGCCTTATCTGACATGCACCGTGATCAGTCATGATGTTGTGCAATGTCACAAACTGTGCTTGCTTACAACTTACCCTCCATGCATCCACACTTTTCCCGGGTCTTTCAGTCCCAAATCCAGATTGGGAGGATGGAGTGCCTGGGACCAGCAAAGATGCTCCATGTTGTTCTGGCCCTGTATTGCCTTATGAAGCATCTGAGCCTTATTACTGTATTGCTAGAGGAATCCTACTGTGAGGTGACTCACACCTTTATTCTGTTCAATATATTTTAAAATATATTTTAAAACTTAAGCAGGAAAACAGTGAATACCCTTTTAACTGTTAAACAAATGAAATTATGCCGCACAAGAAGTCTTAAGA
Source organism: Heloderma suspectum (assembly GCF_057233095.1). NCBI lineage: Eukaryota > Metazoa > Chordata > Lepidosauria > Squamata > Helodermatidae > Heloderma > Heloderma suspectum. The sequence continues at coordinate 301,198,861 of NC_139458.1, forward strand.
TATGAATGGTTTACAAAGTAAATTAAATGCAGAAGAACATCATATACAGAAGTAAAATGTGAAACATGCAATGATTACAAAGAAAATACATGTGTACACTAACCAAAGACACTACAGTTTAATTCTTGCTAAGGCCTACTAAAAAACAACAACAGTTAGTTGGCCCAGTAGGCCCAACATTATTACGCCCAAAACAATGTTAGTAGGCCCAAGTAAGCCCAGCAGCAGTTTTAATTGTACTTAGCTATACTTAAACTTCCACCAATCGAAACTAGTTAAATGCAGTGTTGGAACCTTTCAGCTATAGAGCAGTATGGTCCAAGCTTTTAGAGAAAAGAAAGAGACAGAGGGGCAAGGATTGAAAGGAATATATAGCTACTTCTGCAGATCCCAAGCAGAGATCTGAAGACCAGGCTTTCATGGACCCAGAGGAAGGTTGAATGAGACCTCTCCTAGAATCCAGAGTGTAGAACTCAGCAAAGTCCAGGTAGGGAAAATTAATCCAGGTAGAGAGCGAAGATAATATTTTCAATTGAAAAAGTGTTGTGAAGCCCATGCTTTACCAGTGAGTGAAATAAAATAGCGGGCAAAAACTACACCAAGCTGCTCAGGCACAAGGTGCTTGGCTCAGAGAAACTGGCTTGGGAAAAGATAACCCAAAATAGTCTCAAAGCCAAGAGAAAACATGTTCAAAAAGAGAAAAGAGGACTCTTCTCCCAAAAGGGAGGCAAGAACCAAAAAAGCTCTCAAAACAAATCAAAATCTGCTAATAAAGTTCAGAGTTAAGCAAAAGGTAAAAATCAAACAAACTTGTCTTTTTTCATAAGGCACTGGTGCTTTCTTTAATCCCATCAGCCCTCGGTTTTCTGCTTTTTGATTGGCTCTTTTCTGTAGTTGCTAACTAGAAAATTTGGTTCTGAATGACATGGGGGGGGGGAGAAAGAAACCTGCAGAGACAGTTTCTCATTGTTTTAGGAGCTGATGTTACTCTGTTACTCTACGCCTTATCAAGGTGCATGGGAACACTCCAGACTAGTGGAGCTGCTAGCTGCAGGGAGTAAAAAATTCAACCTTTTCTCATATTGTTCCATTGTTCCATGGCTTGACCACAGCTTTGTCAGCATGGTTACCTGCTTCTCAAACTCCAGGCAGCAAAACTTTCTGCCCTGAAGGAAAGACAGGCCTGCTTCTGAAGCAAAGTTTCACTCCCATTCCATGCCATAACTTCCTTCTAAGCCCTCTGTTTCCAGCACTTGAATCCAAAAAGGGACCTTAGTAACACAAACAATTAAGGGGAAAGAGGGGAGCAGAGGAAGGAGAACAGCTGGGACTGCAGACCAGTAAACAGCAGCGCTGGGGTCCAGTCATGCTGAGGGGATTGCTTGTCGGCCCATACACGCACACGCACACATAGTAAGGACCCAGAAACTCAGTTAGCTGCTGCTGCTTTTTCTCCACTTAGCAGTTATTCCTTCCCCCACCCCAAAATTCCCAGTGCTGTGTTATGAAATCTCATAGGGATTCATTATACCAATAAAAATTATTTTTTAAATAAGTAAATAGATTTTAAAAAAAAAGAAATTCAATTCCACCAACTATAATAGAAAAGGAATAGGAAAACATATATGGTTTTCATATCTATCCTCCAGCTTTTTGGCAAATGATTGGCACAAACAGTGGCCAAGATGCGTTTCAGTGCCTACACTGTGTGACTATTTTTTCTGTTAACTGCCCTTTAACCAACCTTCCTGAAATTTCCAGGCTATGTAAAATAGACATTTCTGTCTGGCACGCACCATTTTATTTATTTTTTATTTTTTACATTTACCTTTTTTCCTCTTTGAGGAATCCAAGGCAGTGTACATAATCCTCCTCCTCTCCATTTTAGCCTCACAACAACAACCCTGTGAGGTAGGTTGGGCTGAGAGTCTGTGACTGGCCCAAAGTCACCCAGTGAGCTTCCGTGGCCAAGTAGGGCCTAGAACCCAGATCTCCTGGCTCCCAGTCCAACACGCTAGCCACTACACCACACTGGATTTTCAAGAAGATTGGTTTTCCTTTCCATTTTATTAAGGTTAGAATAATCTAATCCCCCTGATTTTCATTTAACATTACAGAACCCTTTTTTGATTCACAACTGTGCCTCCAATAATATTTGCTACTATTTTTATTCTATAAGAATAAAAACAATTCCCTTTTCCCTTTTTTGCCTTTAAAGGCTTCTTTATTCTCATTTTTTCTTCTTCTTTAAAGACTGCCACCTCAGCATTTTATCTTCTTCCCCAACATTGGGTTTTAACTTACATTTTAACAAGCAAAGTGCTAGTCCCCCCCCCCCCGCCTTCCTCCTGTTTATAGTTTGCATTCTTTTCTTTGTTGGATGTAATGCCCCTCCCCCAACTGAGCTTTTAAAAAGTATTGAAAAGCTATAAGGATTCAAAGCTTTGGCACTAATTAAGAAGCAGTCTTCTCTGTATTTATTTTTTAAAGTGTTCACTTTTACTTTTTCAGGTTATAAGGGGATGAAATCAATTATAGCTACATTTTTTAAAAAAACATTTTTTTAAATAAAATATGTGTAGCAAAATCAAAAATAAACATAAAATCTGTTCTTACAATCTGGTGGTTTTAGAAGCTGTTCAGACGAATGCCTCCTAATGCTGGTAACTGGACAAATAGCCATTTGTCTTTACTTTGACTGTCTGAGTACATGTGAAACTCATGGAAAAGAACAACCACTGCATCTTTCACTGATGGCACAGCTCAGCCCAAAGTGAGCCCTTTTATATATAATAGATTTCAGTAAAGAATTGAGTGTGTGCTTAGTTCCCTCAGATGGAAATCAATTGGATTTTAAAGTGCTTAACTTTGGCAAGAAGAAACACCAGCGATTGATTGAACACTGCAGACACTATACAAAGCACATATGGCGAAGTCCTTCAGTAAAGATGGATCTCACTTGGACATGGGAGAGAAAGCTATAGACTGCACATCCAATAGCTGGCTGATCAATTTCTGTGCTAAGGGACTGCCAAGAATATGAGGAACACAGCACTACAAGGACCTCACATGCTGTATGGTCCAGAAGCACATCCAGTGCATGTCTGGACCCTTTCAACATTTCACGTGATCGGGGGAGAATGGCAGCCTCCTATGGCACTTAAAGACAAAGGCACCACGAGGTGTCCTGTAAAAAAAATGATCAGCAAGCATGGTGATTAATTGTTTGGCAGGGATGAGAGAAGGACAAAATCAAGCTTTCTGCTCCTCCTCCCAAACAGCTAATATACACCACAGGCAATTTGCTGACGAGAGCTATGCATCCCCTGACAGCAGCTGGATTGGGGTGGAAGGAACCCTTATGCGACACTTCCTCTTCATCAGCATTGTCGTCGTTGTCGTCATCATCTGGTCTATTCCTTGTCTATGGAATATATGTTTATTACCCATCCAGATGGTTTGGGCCAGAGGGCTAGAGACAGAAACCTTGACTAAAGAGGGCAGTGAGACAAAAAGAAAGAGTCTATTTCACCAGCAATGGTGGATCTACTATACCAGCTTCCAGTCTCTTAAAACTATTGTCTCCTGCCTAACAAACCTATTGCGGTGATCCAATTAATAAGTCTGCAGATAACCGAACCTCATATCACAACAAAGACATTAGTCCTTAAAGTGCCACAAGACTCTCTGGCTTAAAGGGGAAAAAAACACCTTTATTTTGCAGCAACAAAATAATCCCATTTTTCTTCTGAAAAACATTGGAAAGAAAAGGGAACAGCGAACCATGCCCTGCCCCTGCCCCTGCCCGAGACATCTATAGCCATCCAGCCCTACCCCTGATGTCCACATAGTTGTTGCAGTGGGGCCAAGGAGCCATGCAGGGCCAGCCAGTAGTGTGGGCCTGCTGCCCCTTCAATTTGTGAAGCTCCCTTTATGCATATAAGGCATGATGGGGGGTGGATGAAACAACCCTGTGATGAATCAGAATACAAGAAGTACAGGAGGAGCTTAAGCATAGGAGAAGCTGAGATAATCATGGCTGAAATAGATTTTTTTTTAAATAACATATTTGTACATTCTTCCACTGTTTACTGTTATAGCTACACACACACACACACACACACATCATGCTAAGAGCCAGTTGAAGTCCCAGCTGTTGACTGTAGATGGTCTGGGACCTGCCGTCTCCTTTTTAAAAGGTGTTGAGTAGTGCTTTTCTTTTAAAATGGCTATAAGGAATACACCACACTTAGCTAGTACCGTCTTACAGTCTGGCACAAAAAGTTCAGATTCCAATGGGAAAACTCAGCTTTCTCAGTTGTTCATGGCAAAAGCAAACATCAAAATGTGCCCTCTGAACAAAAGCACATGTAGATTGCCTTTTTATGTCTACTGAGAGCTGATGTGTGCTTGCAACCCCACCCCCCAGGGGTGGGGGTGTAGAGGGAAATGGGAATAGCCTTGAACAGCAATCTTTTATAAAGGACACAATAACCAATGCTATCAATTCAGAAGCTGCCTTAACACCTATGGTGCTCTAACCTAAAATAGAACAAGAAAATTCAATTAAGGGTCATTTCTGCCCACCACCTTTCAGCTGCAGATCAGACTTTAGAGTATCTAAAGGGAATCTCCCCTTACACTTCACCTCTACTTAGCTATGATTTACACTAGAAGGTAAGAAAAGAAATGTGAGGAATTCCCATTCCTAATGGGAAATATTATTTGTGCCATGTACTGCAGATCCATGTACACATGTAAGTCCATGTACACAGACTGGGCAAGAGACTTGTTGTTATTGTTGGGGGGGGCAGGTAGAGAAGTCTCTTGGGCCAGTCTAGATGACACAGTGGCAGACCTGTGTACAGTTTATTTCCTTAAAAAAGAAAAACTGGGGGGGGGGGTGGATTATGCAACTGACTATCACAACATGCAATAAGGTCTCCCAACTGTTTATTTTACAAATATTCCAGAAATTTTTATTTGCTGCTGCTTTTCACTGTGGATGTCTCTTTCCTGTTGTAACTTAGGAAATAACTGAAAATACTCATAAGGCAAACATCCAGTCTTATCTTTCTTATGGTGCAGAGAGAGCTATGGGGCTACTGTTATATTAGTAGAAGTAATACCAGTACCAGAAGATATACAAAAGTCATTGGGACTTTTTCTGATGTTCTTGGGGTCCTTTAGAGAGTGCTTCCACTAGTACCCCAGGGGGTCACTAGGTATGCCAAATTAGATAGGTGTCTAGTTGCTCCAGCTTTAGCCCAGGGGCTAGATCCATCTTAAAATACCCAAAGAACACTTTGTGTTTCTGTCCAGTTTCTGTCCACCGAGCTCCCTAAAATGTTAACACAGAGAATGCTGGACAGAAAAAGAAAAACGTGATACAGTATCACTTTGTCAAGACACCCATGGGCATTTGCCTCAAGACCTAGTCTGGATGAAAAATGTAGACATACCTAATATTTCATTTCAAAAGATCAGCCAGTATCTGTATGTACATGTGCAGAAAAAGAATTGGGAAAGCTGAGCACCTGAGGGGACCTCGTTGGAAAAGGGCAGGGTACCAAGGCCTGGGTACCCCAGTGGCTAGTTTGCTGTGATCAGTGGCACTATACATTTCTAACATCAACTGAGTCAGTCTCATAATTTTCTAAAAGGGTATTTAGGTGGAGAAAGATGTCTCTCTTAAAATATTTGAAGTCATACAAGCATAAATAAATTAGTCTGGAGCTTGGAAAGACTCCAGCATGGTAGACATTACACTCTAATTAGTTATACTAAAGTCTGCAATCATTTAGGTTAAAAGGTTAGCCCAGTGGAGAAGAGACAGCTGTTTCGGTGTAATTTTGGCATAGCACAGCAGAACGGTATTATTCTTCCGAAGCACAAGAAGAAAAGCACATTAAAGAAAGCACATCAATTCATAGCTGAGCTATGAGAGAGAGACAGGACAGGGCTTACCTTTTAATACATTCCATCATTTTCAGGGGCATTGACAGCTTAAAGATTTCAGCCTGAGTTTTCAAGAAAAAGCATCTCTAGCTTATATTCAATGTGCACACCTTTGGAAGCCTCACAGTGGAAGCAGATTTCCAGGATACGAAGTACAAAGGTTTTGAAGATGCAATACTATACTACTTATCTGGTAGTAAGTCCCATTGAGCACATTGGACTTACTTCTGAGTAGGCCTGCACATCTTTGAAATTGCAACTTTTGAAAAAGAGGTAATTTCAAGAAGGAAATTATCTGGCTGAGAAAAGGAATGGAACTCATGGTACCCTGTGCAGCACAAACACATATACTTATTAACTTTCTCAAGCTTAAGACATTTTGGCTGCAATCCTATACAGTGAACTCAATATTATAAGTGAGAGGTGAGCAACTTGAGGCAATCCAAATGTTTTGGCCTATAGCTTTCATTTTTCTTCATCTATGCTGACTAGGGCTGATGGGAATTTTAGGCCAAAACATCTGGAGGCCCACACGTTGCTAACCCCTGCTATAAGTGAACTTAACAAGGCTTAATTCTGAGTAGATGCATGGGATTGAACAGTTAGATGCTATGTTCAATAAGTCTCTTGAGGAGCTCTTCAGTTTCAGGTGTGATGTTCCACATCTTTATCAAAATGTAAGAATAATGCTTCCAGTCATGCTTCCTGCCGTCAGGTTCAGCCTTGTATCCTGACCCTGTTGTGAGTTCTAGTTTTACTTGGATGCTGAGCTTGCCAGATGGTTCTTTATCCTATGAATGAGAATGCTCCTGAGCCCCAAGTTTTCCAAGTGTCAATTTCTTGAATTATAGCATGCTTTAAGATCTGCTTATAGTAAAACTCTTCCCCCACTGAAAGCTTTGCAGCTTCAATAGCTTCATAAGTGTAGAAATTCAAAAGGTACTGCTTTCCTGTCACTACATCTCCATGCTGGGAACACTGACCTGTTGGATTTCTGCCTGTCATACAGTCTCTCTCAAGAAATAAAATGAGAATCCAGTTTCTAGTGTCAGCCCTGGCCTATACTTCTTGAGATAAGCCTTTGCCAGTCATTCCATCACTCTTACCAAGAGCTAAATGAAGACTACAGTTTGTATTGAAAACCCAGAACAAGTAACACAGACACAAAATGTGAATACCGGGAAATATAGGTGGTCATAATGATATTCTTCATATACAAAAGAACTATTGTGACCTCTAGTGAATGATTCTTAATAGCACATAAAGCTGGATCAAAAATGAATAGCTTGCATTACAGTTTAGGTATTATGGAAAGCTCTGACAGGAATTAATTTTCATTTTGGTGGCAATTTGATGATGATGAAATGTTTCACTTTTAGACACACTGAGTGCTATTTTCAAATAATCCATGTTGAAATATCACCTCTGGTACTCACTGTTCCTATTTCACACTTCTCAACTTTTCTTGATGAATTTCTTTTAAGTGCTTGTGAATGAATTAATTAGTTAATGCCATGCAGTGATTTGAAGACATCAGCAGCCATAAAATGCTAAGTATTAGCATCTGGGTATTGATGAAAGTTGCCTTAAACCTGATTTGCCATGACTAATTTGCAGATTATTTTCAACAAAACCTAACTTTGCACAGAAGTACAGGCTGAAATGGGCTTCAGTGTAATCTAATCCACCCACCGAGGCAAAATTCTCCACATCCCCAAATGCCCAAATTATAGAATAAGACTGGGATCAATCAATATGATACATTTGGAAAACCAGAAACAATAGCTGCTACCACACCAACCGTCATGCAGGATATTTATAGTGTGATCCTATACAAGTCTTTCAGAAGTAAGTCCCAGTGAGGTAAATGAGCCTTACTCCCAAGATTGCAGCTTTAGCATCCTTAGGGAAAAGAAAAACGCTGCCACAACAACTGAATTAAAAAAACAACACTACATCACAGAACCTGGGATATATAGGATACTTGGAATAGTCCTTTAGGGAGCAATCCTATGGCTTCTCCTTCCCTGCATTGGATAGGCAGTCGCCTCCGAGCTCCTTTTCTTGTGGTATCCTTTTTCTTACCTTGTGTTCTTTCTTAACGGTTTCTAGTTGATTGTAATGATCATAGATATTCTCCATTTACATTTTCCTATTTACATGTTAATTACCCTGATATAGAAAATTTGCATTTTGTAAAGTTATGTATGGGCACTGGGAAATACAATAATGATATTAATGCCTAGGTCATCATTCCTTGACTTGGTGCCCTCCAGATGTTTTGGACTGCAACTCCCAGCAGCCCCAGCCCGCATTGCCAGCAATTGTCAGGGTTGTAGTCGAAAACATCTGAAGGACACCAGGTTGGGGAAGGCTGGTCTAGGTTCTACAGATGGAATGTTCCTTATTTGCAAAATGTTGGATAACCACATTGTGCCTATTTTCTTGGGCACGGAACATCTGGGGTGGGGACTGGGGATATGGAAAATTAAAGGGCAGGACACTGATGAATCAAGGTGTTCCAAGAATTTCCCCTGGCAGTTAGTCAGCCTCTCTCTCTCTCTCTCTCTCTCTCTCACACACACACACTGCCCCCTATGCTCACACACTAAACTGTAACAGGGATTTTGATTCTGTGACAGATGCATAAAAAACTAAAATAATATATAATAAACAGAAATACCACATGAATGCTTTGAAAGAAATTACATTTTTACAGCCAGAGTCATACACTGGTATAAGCAGTACATGTTTTTCTGTCCCTATGAAATGTTTTAGAAAAACAAACTGCAAGTTACAGGAAAAAAGAGAATTGCCTAATTAGTATGTTTATCTTCTGATTAGATGAACGTTCATCATGGAAGGAAAAGGAAATAAAGCTATCCAGCATGCGTAATTAATAATAGAATCATAATCCAGATGATAAAATATGCATGGAATCTAACATAATTAATTTAGAGAAAATGCTTAGCCCCATGGATTCTATTTTATTAGGCTTTTTTCTTAACTAATATTGTTGTATCCACTACAATTCTTAAGTAATTTCTAGATGTTGAAATGAGAATGAGAATCATCTTTTTTTTCCCCTCTGAAACTCTGAATGGGAATTCTTGTGCATTTATAGATTTTGCTTGTGGAAATGCTACTTATTCCTGTGATTATATAATGGTGATTATCCCAGTACATCAAACCATTAAGGAACTTTTCTGCACATATTCTGCATTACTAAAATTCAATAATTTCCAGTCATCTAAATGAAATGCTTTTTTAGGGAAATTTTTACTCAGAAGTAGGCAAACCATGAAAAATATAGAATAAAACAGTCTTCATTTGACTTCTAACAGATCCCAAAGTAGGTGCCTGTGAGGGGTTACTGTGTAATCCCCTCGGTATTCTGGGCTGCCTAGCAGCAGTAGCCAGCCACAGTTGAACAGAAGAAAATGGTATCTGGACAGTGGCTTTTTAAATGGGTTCAGGAGTGTGACGGAGGAGGAAGAGGCGGGGCAGAAACACAGGATAAAAGCCTGAAGACTAGCCACTCAAGGGGGAAAGGAAAGAAGGATCTGGAGTAAAAAGACTCAGGAAGAGTGGCTGAAAGGAGCAACCAGAAGTAACAAAGACTGGAAGGTAAAGAATGGGGGAAGAGCAAGGGGAGAAGAGCAGCTGGGCTTCCTTGAAGGCCAGGGACCTAAAGCAGAGGAGGGTCTTCTGGCAAATCCCAAAGGGCCTACTTGTGCAGTCAGAAGCCTACAGGAATGGGTGTATGAGAAAAGACTGCCTTAATTCCCCAGCAAGCTTAGGAACAGGTCAACTCTGCAAGTACTCATCAACCTCAAGCAGCAGTAGGTAAGCAGTCCCTCAGATTCTCCGCTACTGCTCTGGAGTTATGCACTGCAACCCACAACTACCTGCACTTCAGCCTGTCTCAGCAGATACTTACAATGAGAGTGTCCATCCCAGTCCTGCAGCTCTTTACCTCATGCCTTGACCTTGTATCCAGGACCCTGCGGATACTTACCATTATTGATCAAGACACTCTGTGCCTTATCCTTATTTGCTACAGGTTCCACGATGAGATCCTGATCCTGCAGGTACTGATTTGATGGATCTGGTGCCGTAACAGGAATGAATAAAGTCTATAATTGCTGCATTTATATATTCCCCATAGTTATTTGGGATTGCAATTGGATGGAGGGGCATATTCCCCTTGGCCGAGGGGGCCACATTGTGACAGTGCCACATGAATAGCTCTGGAAGGGATGCTCTATAACATGTCTCTTCTCCATCTCCGCCCAGAGAGCTGTAGAAGTCCCAAACACCCAGGAATGGTAATGGACTGGATGCATACAAATTGTTAATCCAGACAAGGCAGATGTGTTCCTCCTGGCCACCAACAGCTGACCCAAAGATTGGGATTCAGCCTCTGCTGGATAAGGTAGCACTTCCCTTTAAAATGCAGATTCATGGTCTGTGGCTTCTTCTGGATCCAGCCTTAATCTGGGATGCCAGGTGATGGCATGGCCAGATGCATATTTGCCCTGCTCAGCTTGGTGCACCAGGCACACCTGTTCCTGGAGACTGCAGATCTGGCAATAGCAGTATATGGCATTTGTTGCTATTGCCAGATCTGCCATCTCCAGGAATGAAAACCACACAATGAATATCTTCTTAGGTGTTTTTAGATCCTGCTGTTTTAATTGGTTGTATTGGATATCTCTACTTTTATTGTGTTGCTTTTAGTTTTGTTGCTGTCTTTGTATTTTTACTTGTGTATTACAGTTTTCTTTGAATTCTTGTTTGTTAGCTGCCTTGGGCTCTGAGTAACAGTGAGGTAGAAATGTTTCAAATAAATAGACAAACCAATAAAATGGGGCACCACCACAGAGAAGGCCCTATTGCTGGTCACCACCCACCTGACCTGAGCAGGACCTTGGGTGATCTTAAAGGACAGGCTGATTCACTGCCTTGGTGGCTTTTTAGGAAATAAGATGGCATATAAATGTTAATAATAGCTAAATAAAATAGGGCAGGAAGTGACCCTTCAGATCATGGGATGAGTTGGAAGACCAAGGTAACAATACTTCCATCATAACTCCTCGAGTTATCCAGGGCAAGGACGTCTGTGTCTAGACATCTTGTTCTAGGGGAGACATGGTGCTGTGCCTCACATACTGCAAAAAAACTCTTTGGAATAAGCTATTAAAGATACTGCCTCTCAGAGATAGTTTAGTCTCTCTCAGTTCTTTGAGAAAGTTAAATATTTTTCCAGCTTGGCCTTAAACAAGAGATAGCTGGCTCATCATAGAGGCTGATGGATTTTTTTTTCATAGATAGTCCTAGGCTCAATTAGTCTTTCAAAACAAAACTTACCTGTCTGTTGTACGGCTTCACACAGAGAGCTCCTTGTCTTCTCCTCCTTCCACCACCCCTTTTGTCTGTCTTTGGTCCATTTTAATATTTTTCCCCTTGTGGCTTGGGCTCATTCGCTGCATGTACCAGCCAGCTTCCGCCTCCTTTGGGAATGCCCCAATTACTTTCAGGTGGAGTAGCGAGGCTGGCCAACCCTCCACCCATGCACGGCCTCTCGCACCCTTTATATTAACAGATCGTGGGCTCTCTTGGTGGTGTTTCAATAACACCTCTTGTCTCTCTCCACTCCTTCCCTCACTTCAGCTCAAAGAAACAGGAGCAAGCATTTCAACAACAGTGCTAATGGCTACTACTGGACCTATATTTGTATTTATTTAAAATATTTTTGCCCTGCCTTCTAGGACAATGTCCTATACTTGAGGCCGGGGTTGGGTGTCAACTCCCATGTAAGGACGTAGATCTGAACCCACTAGCACCCATTCCTTTGTGTAGCTGCCTGAGTGCCGTATCTCTTCAGAATCAGATTGAGCTGAAAGCTATGTTTTCACATTAGATATCCCCTAAGACAGCGTATTTTTTAAAATACCAAAGATACACTTGAACTGTAACCCCCCTCCCTCAAGCGTGACAGATTTTCTGAAATGTATTGCCTAGCACAAACACAACAGGAAAAACCTTTACAATATTCATTTCAGGTGCTGAAGAGGGTAAGTTGTCAAAGTCTGAACAGCTGAGCCAAGCCAATGTTGATTTATTAATAAACAGAATTATCAAAAGAGAACAGGTGCAGGGGATTTAAAATATCTGCTGGAGAGAAAACTGATAGCTACATAAAGAAAATGTGCACTTATAACTATTGCCATCTGTCTTTTTTCATGTACCTATTCAACTTTTGGACTATCTAGCAAAGCCAATAGTCCTGTATAATTAGCACATCTTCTCTTCCAAGTACCCTCACTCCTCCAAGCTTTCACTGAAATGAGTGAGCGAGAGCGCACATGCACGCTGGACATTTACTCACATATATTTTGGGCCTGTGAGTCCTACAATCAGCACTGACTCCCACTGTCCCGAAGATCAATGTCCCTGATTATTGTCCCTCCCACCAGCTGTTCCTCCCTCCTGCCTATGCACCAGGAACACTGGGACTGATAGATTTGGTAAGAGCATGGCACACTGATCTCTCTGTCTCATACTACAAGTTCTAGTTGAATTCACAAGCACACACTATTTAGAATGTTGTGTGTTCTGCTCTAACGCTGCTTCTAATTGGCTCCAGCAAATCTCAAAACAGCTGGACTATATGTATACAGAAATACATTTCAATAAATATCCATAAGCTTGATCTACACATAGTCTTTCCTCCCATCCTGGTAACAGGACTGCGGCCTGGACCAAACTCCCCTGGATCTCCAGTAAAATGTAGGGATGTACGGATTTTGTTAAATCTGTTGTCTGTGTTTCACAGATTGTTAGGTGGCTTTCGTTCCATTGTCCACTCAAGTGATGTAATTGAGTTTTTTTTAGGGATGTATGAAAATTTCATTTCACATTAGTGTAAGCGTGCATTAGAGCTAATACACATTAGTGCAAATCCCTCCCCCCACATTTTTTTTAAAAAACAGTCTGCAAATGCACAGAATCCACGCAACTCGGAAAAGGCTGGTCTGCTGAGGAATCTATACTTTGGATTCATAGAAATCTGAACTCACTTGAATCTATTGTGGATTTCTCCAACATCCCTAGTAAAATGTTCCTGTAACAAACAAGTGTGCACCTCCAACCCTGTGAGGTAAGACAGCCTGCAAGACACCCTTTCTCTATATTCCTCATAGGTAATGCCAACACTACTCACAGCTTTTAGATATGGAGAAGGATAGGCTTCTTTTAAGAACATCCTTTAAGCTCCTTAATGATCAGGTTAGTGCATTTGCCAAGCTGTCCGGTGCATGGTGCTGCCAATGTTCAGATTAGGACAGAGAATCAAACCAACTTGAGGTCCCATTCATTTATTAAAGAACCAAGAAGAGAGGAGTTCAGAAAGTTACTTTTTAAATAAAATGAAACATCAGACTTGCTCACCAAGCCTTACTTATCAAAATCATAAGAGTAACTCACCAAAGCAGCTTACAGGTGTGGGTAGGGAGGAAACCCACCTGGGACTCCAGACTTGGAAGAGTTTTACCTTCATTTTTGCCAACCACTCAGTAGGGATGGCGGAGAATTTCTCCCCGAAACTTCGGGGGGCCGAGCGCCAACGTGTTTGGCCCCCCGAACAAGTTTCGGGGAGAAATTCTCCGCACACCCCCCCGCCCCCCGCACACACACCCCAGGACGGGACTTACCTTTGGCGAATGTCCCTCCCGGCAGCGGGTCTGTCCGGCGGTTCGTCGGGTCTTTGTCCGGGGCGGGAGCGGCAGCTGGTCTTTCGACCGGCTGCCGCCGCCGCCATTCCAATAAAAGAAAAAAAAAACGCCCCCGTGATAGGCTACGTGACGATTAACGTAGCCTATCATGGCTAGATTTGCAAAGTCAGCCGTGATAGGCTACGTAAATCGTCAAGTAGCCTATCACGGGTGACTTTAAAAAAAAAAAAGCGCGTACGGATAATGGCAGCCCCCATAGGGAGCCGCCATTCCCGTTCCTTATTTGGTCGCTGTAGTCTACATAAAGATTATGTAGACTACGGCAAAAATAAGGGCAACGCTATTTGCGTTGCCCTTATTTTCACCGTAGTCTACGTAAATCTACCTGCAGGTAAGTCTACCTGCTCTACCACTGAGCCATTCAAAGAGGAAGAAAGTTTCCTTCTCAGAGGCTCTCTTCACACCTGAGGGTTTTTTTTTAGCAGGATCATTCTTCTTTAATCACTGGTTTTCGCTGGAGCTTTAGATGACACCGCTGCTCTCTCACAGCTTTCCTTTCCTCTTCCTGTGTTATCTGAGAATGGGGATAACCCAGCATTTTCTGTGCTTGCGATTGAAATCGTCATTTCCTCCCTGTGTATTTCCCCTTTAGTGCTTTGTCTCACTTTGTGGGTGTGTGCTAGGGGGTGTTGCTGGGCAGTGTTGAATATCATTGTCATGACAACAAATTGGTGGGAAGGGGAGCAGGTCACTGACCAGGCTTCCAGTGACAGTTTCTGCCTCTCTCCCATTCCATTACAGGCTCTGAGATCCCCTTGAACACAGCAATGCTTACTTCTGAGTAAACTCATTGGCTGTAAGACTTTCCTTTCCTGGGAGTAAGTGCCACTGAAATCTGTGTGGCTTGCTTCCGAGTAGTCATGCATAGGAGTGCATTGTAAGTCTACTTAGAGTAGCAGTCTTAAGGTGACCCATTCCCTTCAGTGCATTTACTTTGAACCTCCCCCTCCCATTGACTTCACTGACTGCTTCTTCTCCCTTTTGCTCACCAGATTGATAGGCCTTTTTCCTCCCAGGAGAATGGAGGAGTCTCCCTTCTCAGCCACGCAAGAGAAAGGCTTGACAGTTAGGATTTCAATGGGTATTAAAAGTACCTTTTCTCTTCCCCTGAATAAATTCATCATGCAGAGCTTGGAATTGTCATTTTTAATAGTTTCCTTTTGGGGTGCGGAGTTGTTTTAGATAAGGCAGTAATGGTGAGGTGGTTTCCCATAGTATCCCCTCCCACCTAGCCAGCCACTATCTCTTCTCCTAGCCCACCTTGCAGGGTCATTGAGAATCCAGAATAAGAGGGAACAGCAACAACAGTGAGGCAGCGGGGTGGGAGAGAAGCAAGCTGGGTCGAATAAAGAAGGTGTCCCTCATGAGGTGGTTGCCTGGCAGGAGGGGCTGCTACAATAGCTTGGTGCATTGACTGTATACAAGTCCATTTGTGGATTTCTTACTTCTGTAGTTGGGAACCTGGAAATCGGTATACCCTTCAAACTCAGTAGTGCAAGCAATATACTGCATTTAACTCCATAACACAGTGACATATTTAGCAGAGAAGGACTAGCAATGCCAGAAACCTCAGGATAAGCCACTGAGAAGACTCTCTCTCCCTCAGAGGAAGAAGGGGATCAACTCCCATAGCCTGCTATCCAGATCACTAGAAGGGCTTCCGACTTACCTCCTGCTGTGGAGGCATGGAGGGGTGGGGTGAAGCTATCAATCACGTTGCAGGAACCAATGATGAGGGGAGGGGAGGGGAGGGGGCATGGAACCAGCAGACCCTTTCTGTCCTGATTCTTCCGTGCAGCTCCACTCAGCCATGAAAAGATATAATGTGGAAGGACGCGCTATGAGAGATGCCTGTACACAGGGCCAGTCCAAATCCTGGAAAGGATCAGGAATCAAAAGGAATGGTTTGTAGTGGAATAAATGCCAGGTGTGAAGAGAGCCAGACGTATTTCACTGAAGGGGGCAGGGCTGGGCAGCTCCCAGAGAGGGAAATTGAAACTGAACATTCAATAGTTTGGGAGGACCTGGTCAAGCACCCTCCAGGTAATTTCTCTAGAACCTACTTAGCAAGAGGCCAAATCAGCCTGGAAAAGGTATACAGATGCAGATTTGGGGGTCTGTTGCAAATGCCTGGCATGTTCTTTGTTCAAAAATATTTCCAGAAAAAGTGGGGGAGAAGGTTAGACTGCTACAGTACCCTCCCACCCTCCCCCCATGCTTGGACCCTGTATCCACAATATCATTCTACATTATTACATTATTTTATTTGGCTTTGTGTGTGTGTGTGTGTGTGTGTGTGTTTAGATCGTGCACACAAACTGCCAGATTGTCTTCACAATCTTTCCTCCATGAACACCAAAGCTGGAAACTTTTTTTAGACAGTAAAACTGAATACTAAAATCCCTAAGACAACTTTGGAAGGCCATCTTGTGCTAAGTGAATGGTGTAGTCATGGAGGTTTGGTGCACATGATGACAAGTCCTGAGATGGATCAATGACCAGTGGTGTTTGACAGCAACTCTCTACGCACATTTGCCCTTGCGGGGAAACCCCTCAGTGCTTAGCCCTGAAGGATCAGGAGTTATACATTGAATAAACAGAGCATAATCTTTAATTCACCTTGAGCAGGAATTTGTAGACTAAAGGTCTGGTTGAGGACCCTGGGACTGCCTTTGCAAATCCTATTAAACATCATGCGAGGCCATTGTGCACCTATAGTAGAGCCAAGAGTCTCATAGAATTACTCAAACCTCATTAGTATGGGAAAGTTTTATTAAATGTCATGCTTTTATTCATACCAGTTGGCCTCCAGCATTTTAACAGAACAAAAGCTGCACTTTACAGCTGCCAACGGTAAGTGTCAAGCACACTAGCTATTCAGCAGCATATCTGAGGACATATATCCTCCCAACCCTCCTGGTTTGCTGGTTCTGGGGAAAGGGTTGTTGTAACAGAGATTCGGGATGCAATCCTATGCATATTTGGACAGAAAAAAGTCCTCCATCTCCCAGCATTCCTCAGATTCCACCCTCAGTTGTGTTCTCTGGCTTCCACTAATAACAAGCTCAGTTTCTTACAAATGAACTTAGGGCCCAATCCTATGCATGTTTAGACAGAGAAAAGGCCTACAACTCCCAGCACTAGTGCTTGGAGTTGTAGGCCTTTTCTCTGTCTAAATATGCATAGGATTGGGCCCTTAAGCTATATAGAGCACAATTGAGGCCTAGAGCAGGGTTCCCTAGCACAGCACCCCATGGGGGCTTCCAACAGCGCCCACAAAGCACTCCCCTCCCTGCTCCCTTAAAAAATATTATTTTAACAAAACCCTTGGAAAATGTTAGGCCAGTCTTTATCTCCCTTTCTAGCCTCCAGCCTTGCTCTTTTCTCCCCTCTACCGCTTTGTCTTGCTATTTCCCCCTCCTTCCCAGCCTCTAGCCTTGCTATTTCTCTCCCCTTCCCCACCTCTGTAACTCACTTTTTTGACTAGCTCCCCATATTAGCCATTATGCGACTAGCCACATCCCCTGCGCAAACTATTTTGTGGTGGCGCCCACAGTAGCTTCTCAAATTCCCACATGTCCCTACGGGTCAAAAACAGTTGAGGAGTCCTGGCCTACAGCCTCTAACTACAGCCAACCATCATAGCAGTAGCAAAAGTGGTTCTTCTTCCCACAGTTTCTGGAAGACAGATGGCCTACAAATATTAATTCTTCACTCACCACAGTACTATTGCACACAGTTTACCACAGGGTAAGGAAGTCAGCTTGGATGAGAAAATTAACCCGCTCCCATCCATATTGTATTTGTGAGTTAGGGAATGGTGTGGATTGGTGAACATGTTGGGCTAAGGGAAAGTTCCCACAGCTCCAAATTGGGGGGAACAAAGATGGCTAAATGAAATCAGTTAGAGGAAATAGAGGAAAATGGACTAGGAAAGAAGGTCAAAAGATGCTAATCTCTGTAATATCTGAACAGTGAGTGAGGTGTGTCAAATCTGGAGAAAAGCTTTGTTCATTCTAGGCCCTGGACTCAATTTTGATCCCTTACATGAATACAGTGCTCATCTTTAGCCATTTTCCTATACTGGTTTTTTTTAACGCAAGCATGGAAATGCAACACGGGAAGCAGGCCTCTTACTAGTGTTTCACTAGTGTTTTCCAGAGCCAATCATAGAAACTGGTCTGGATTGCCATTTAAGATTTTTAATATCCTCTGAAGAGGATAAGAGATAAGCCAAGTTCCATGCTGAGTTCTTGTTTTGAATCAGTGCCAGTAGCCTACAACCCTCTGAGGAAAAATGGGTCACTACACAGGGAAGCATTGTGACACAGAAAACAGAGTAATCTTTCATCCTCCTGATTTAATAAGAGAATTTCCTTCTATTTCTATTTTGTCTAGCACTGCTGACAAAAAAAAAGTATGTTTTTGTTTAGACTCACTGGCAAATTTTTGAATGAGGCACGTTCAAGGCTGCTTCCCACATTATGTTTTAATACAGGGATGGTTCCTGCAAGTCATTCCCAGTTCAGAAATGTGTAATGCAAGCAGGCTGAACATGGACAGCTAAACTAAGGAAAGCCCTGCACAAATCCAATGGGTAGTATTGCTTCTTCTTAGAACCTCATTTTAGGTATTTAGCCTTCCTACATTACATTTCAGGCACTGGAATGACTCAGTGGAGTGAATCATTAGAATCAGAGATAAGCCCATACATTCAGAACTAAAGAAAATGTATTTTGAACCAACTCAAGTTTTAAAAACATTTTATGGCTCCAGTTCTGAGACCAAAGCCTTACCCTTGAAAATCCTAATAGAAAGATGTACCAGGTTATAGCCATGAATTCTTGAAAAACTCATCACCTTGCTGTCAGAACTGCTTTAATTTTTAATAGAGGCAAGAGGATGGATCCAGGAACCAGTGGAGAATGCACAACTGAATTTATCCACTTTCTCATATGACTAGAGTTGGATCAAAGCAAGTTAGCTCTGCTACACTGCATGGTGAAGAATTAGAGCTCTTTAAGTCTTAGGCTTACATCTAGACTAACGGCTTATCATGTGCTTCTGTGGTATATCACTTCGGACTGCAGGTGGCAGAAACATATAGAAAAAACTCAAGACCATAGATTTGAGGAAGAAGGTTTCTGGCATAACCTTCTCACTGTGTAGTGGGGGGGGGGTTGGATGAGGGAACATTTGTAACCCCTTACATAAAGTCTGAAATTGTGCAATATGGGAACAATTTTACTACTTGATGAACCATTTGTCTAGTCAAAGCTTTATTTATATGTAAGGCTATTTTGCCATTCAGTGAAAATTCAAGTGCACCAATCTATATAAAGAGAAACTAAATGGAAATGAGTTCAATTAGTTCAACTGACATTTATATAACCACGTATCATATAGTTGAGGTCTATTACATTATTTTAAAAGGCTTATGAAAAGAAAGAAAGGATTTATTATTACTTAATGTCACATTACATTTCTGAGAGAAAAAGCTAAATCTGGTTTAAGCAGTTTTATACAGATATCACTGTATTTGCATAAGGGATGTGCATGCTTGTAAAATGGCTTGTCAGCACCCTCCCAGAGCCATCATCTAAAAAAAAAAAGATAGGGTAATGCTGAGAAAGAAGTCAAAGTTAAATAATAAGAGCACAATCCAAACAACAATAATTACTCTACAACTGCTTAACTCCAGTTGGATGATGTTTTAAATATTTAGTAATACTTAGGTGTGTTTTTTTAAAGGAATATGGAAAATAAAGAGCATTAACACATAGTGAATGTCTTGCCTAACTAGATGTGGATCTCCCCTCCCCAGAAGCATTTAAATTGAACATTTATTTTACAGATATTTCCAGGCAATTTGTTCTCTCTCATCAAAGAACTCCACTGTATACAAGATCCTTATTTGCCATGCCATGATGCAGATGATACAACTAACCCAACTCTGCAAAGGCCATTGGCAATGCTAATCTCAATCTGTCCTGGACTTTGCCTTTCTTGTGATCGATTTTATTTTCAGTGAAATTCATTAAACACTTATCTTAGCAAAACTGCCCTTCAGAAAAACAGTTCAAGTTGCTTGCAGGTGCTAATTAGCTTTTAAACAACCTGATTGCTTAAAAACACATTGGAAAATGCACATTGGAACACTCAGGTAATCTGAGAATATTGTAAATTCAGACTATTTCTGATCATATCAATGGAACTTGTGACCCTTAATTGATTTTTCCATCATGTCTGTAAATCAAATGTAAATATTATGTTGACTAGAATACGTATTTGATTTTGAAATGGTTCTACCATACTTTCTCACATTGAAAATCAACATATTCCAGACTAAAAGACATTTGTAGCATCACTTACAAGTAAGATGTGGGTGTGGTAGATCTCAGCAGTCTATCCTTACATGAAATTTTAGGATGGAATCCTATGCATGTTTAGACAGGAAAAAGTTCTACAGCTTCCAGCATTCCCCAGCCAGTCAGCCGTCAACAGCTTGTCTGTTTTGAATGCACACTCAAAGCTGCTTCAGAGTGGTTTATTTAGGAGATTCAATATGTGAAAAGGGAGAAAAAATATTAAAGAATCACTGCCACTTTGAAATCTGGACTCTCTTAACTGTGAACTCAACCATCAAGTTCCACACCTTGTTCATCCATTCCCGTTAAGTGGGAGAGGTGTGTGGTCTCCTTTTCTTGCCCATACAGTTTTAGCCACTAAGAGTAAAGAAAAAAGCAGTTCTTTACAGATGTAAAAAGAATGATCAAAGTCTATACTGTTCATTCACCACCGGCTGAGACCCTATCAGCATAATAGTGAAGTTAGGATTTCTAGTCCCAATGTGTATCATTTAACATTTGTTTACATCGACCCACATCTTCCATTTTAATGTCCATTTCCCCAGCTTGGAGAGATCGTTTTCGCGCCCTTCAGTGTCACTTTTTGTTTTGACTACCCTAAATAATTTGGTGTCAACAAACTTGGCCACATGACTGCTCCCGTAACTCTGTATCATTTACGAACAAGATAAAAAGCACCAGTCCCAGTACAGATCCTAGGCGGATTCCACTTTTTATAGCCCTCCATTGTGAGAACTGTCCATTTATTCCTACTCTGCTTTTTTGTTCTTCAACCAGTTACTGACCATAAGAGGACATTCTCTCCTATCACTCTCTAATTACTACATTTGCTCAGCTGCTGCTAGTCCTTTGCTGAAACAGCTCCTTTCATGAGGATCCACCCCAGCCTAGCTGCTCCTGCAGAACACTGTCCATGGTGCTAAGAGCCTCTGCCTTGCTGTGCTTTTGTCTACTGCATAACTGCTGACATTTGCTTTGCCGTTCATAGCCTCCTGCTATCAGAGCCTCCTCGAGAGCCTGATTGATCCGTCACTTCCCCTGGGGCCTAACCATAGCCAGGACACTATGGCCCCAACGTTATACACCGCACTGCTGTTCTTCCTCTTCTTCATTGGCAGACGTGTAAATGTCATTACTGCTTTTCACGAAAATTAATTTTATCTTCTTCACTACCTGACAGACTACTGCTAGTGGTGCTGAGTTTTTGAAGGGCATTATTTCTTGCTGTCAATATATTAGGTACATATTAGGAGACCCAGTGCAGTACACTGGTTCAAGTTTTAGACTGGGACTTGGGAGATCCAGGTTTTAGTCCCCGCTCAGCCATAAAGCTCACTGGGTGACTAGGCTAGTCACTGACTCTCAGCCTAACCTACCTCATGGGGTTGTCATGAGGATAAAATGGAGAACAGAAGGAGGATCATGTAAGCTGCCTTGAGTTCCTTGCAAGAGGAAAATAGGGTGGGATATAAATGTAATAAATAATCAACTTGGTCTTCTGGAACTCTTTTTGCATTTCTTGGAGTATAAGTGCTATGTCTTCCATTAGACCTGTTAACATAACTTGCTGTGACTTTGAGGTCCATGTCTTCATCATTGCAACAATGCAATAGTTTCCATTTTGTGTTTAGATCAGATTGCTGTTCCCCAGCAGTTCTGCATTGTGGAAGGTTACATAAAATGGCAATCATGAGACTTCTTACCTGCTCTATGAAATATACTTCAGAATATGAAGAAATGTATGACATTCCAGGAGAAACTTCAATTTGGAAGGAACTGTTCAAAAGTACTTTACTGGGCCAGTAAGATTACTCAGTCATACCTTCAGTACAGATCCTGTTTCAAGAGCTGACTCCACTGCAAAATCTGTTCAGTGACAACAGCACTGATGACGTTCCATGATAATCCATGATGACTGACATGGTCTTCTGCCCTGTATTGGCAGTTTAACCATTTGTTGTGATTCCAGTTTGTAATTCAGAGACAGCAGTAGGTGGACATACCTTTACTACAGCTTCCAGCAGACCTTCTCTCTTGCTTTTTCTGACAGAATCATTCCAACAAAGGCATGTTCAATCTCCGTTGGTTATTCCTTCAGGATTGACTTAATACATTTATTGTCTTGGATCTGAAGATAAGTTAACTTATCTTCAGATCCAAGGTGCTTCCTGAGCAATGTGGGATGGGTTATGGGAAACCTCCATTCCATAAGCTTACATTAACTTCTCTTTAGATATAAGCCAAATTTTGACGAATTCCCCATCCCCTAGCAGCCTCTTGTGGCCCATCTCATATTGTTCCCCCTCAGAGAGGTTTTTCAGGCGTCTCAGGTGGCTGTAGAGGGAAGGAGGGGATAGAAAATATTCCTTCTGTGAATGTCCTTAAGTTATCTTTTCTATTTTGTCAATCTGCATTTTCATCCATTTGAACAGCAAGAGAAATCGCTGTTGCCAGATGCTTCTGAACAACTTTCTTCATTTTTACCTCACCAAACATCTGTAGCATCTCACTGTATACAGCTAGATCTCTGTGATGTAGAATTGACCCGGAAGACTGAAAATTACTGAGCTGAACATCCCAGCCTTCAGCACTCAACTGTGCTTGTACTGACTGTCCCCACAATGTTGCTGAAGAATGAGCAGTAGGAATTTCCATTAGTAAATTATACACGTCAATATATTGGGCAATAAAGTGACTTTACTAAAATTGCTTGATGCAGCTTCAGTTTTCACTCATGGATGCTCATCTGATTGTTGTTCCCACAGTTTTTGTTCAGCATCTATCAACAATCTTTTAAAATTTTCTTCCTGTTTCTTGTCCCTATTTATCAGGATTCCCTTGGCCCCCACTTTACTTCAACGCCCAAACATACACAGACGAGAGGCTTCAGTCTACAGCTTTTAATCCATTACGTCACAGGGTCATACAGATGCAAATTCTCAGAGACTCTCCAACTACAAAGGAATGCCTTCAGGGGATTCAAATGGAATTTACAAGAGTTGTCCGCCTTTGAAGACGGAGGCGGTCTCGCTAGCCTAACTTAAGGGGGAGAGGTCCATCTCTTGTCATGAGGCCTCTAAGCACAGCTTTTCATGCAAGGCCATTCAGGTAGACCATCTTAAGTTCTGCCCCTGCCTTCTCTCTCTTTGCTCTGCACCTGCATCTGGCATCTATCGGGTCATTCTCCCCAAACCCTGCCTCCTCCTGCTCGCTGCCTGTCTGGGGGGGGGGGTGAGGAGGGACCCTCATGCTCAGCCATCTGGATGTTTGTAACTTGAGAAGCAGGCCTACTCATATCTGGAGTAGCCTGGGAAAACACTTCCCCCATGTCTGATGGTTCTCCTTCAGAATCTGAACTGCTATCCCAACTCCCTGTGCTCAGAAACACCCCTGACACTATTACGCGATCCAAATGCCTCATGCTGGCAATACTGGTAGATGCAGAGCGCATTAATGTCAACTACCTGGTTGAAAAGGAAGAAAAGGGGAAAACAGTTAATATGTGCACATGCACGTTTCAGTTAATTTTTTTAGTTTGCCATTGTGATTTTGCAGGAACAGAAGATAGTAGCACTTGAAATGAACATCCAGTTTCTCTGACTTTTCCAGAAGCCTTGAAGAGAGTGAAAGATCCCATACTTGCTCCATGTTCTCTGTGCATGTTAGAGGATGCTGAGGTAGAAAGCAAGTCTTTACACTCTCTGCATGCTAACTGTGTGCACGTATTTAGTTTTTGTGCATCTCAAATGGGGTGTATTTACAGAGAGCTCAGCCTCCTATATTCTGTTTTCAGTGCCAAGGTATAGCCCTGTAATGTATAAAACAAAGGTCTTGAAACATGTACAGAGTCCTATATATACAAGCTTCAAGCTCAGAGGGTGTTATTTTTTTTCAGAAGTGAATCACTGGGATTTGGGCCTACAATGTGACTTAGATCTTTTTACACACTCTCATGATCATATACTTGATTAATTATTGCTCTTCTTATTAATATAGCCCCATCTATGCAAGTGTGCTTTACAAAAAGCAGGCATGACAGCTTCCTACACCAAGGTGCTTACAATCTAAAATAGATACAGGGGAACAACAGAGAAAGGTGGAAATGGAGGCATGGGTAAGAAGGGAAAAATATGACATCAATGCAACTACGTATACTTTTGCTTAATTACAGTAAGGTATAGGACTTGGGGATGATCCAAAGACTTTATGGAAAAGGCAAATTTCAAGGAAGGGATTAAAGGAAATAAGTGTCACATGAAGACATTCTGGGAGGCATTTCAAGGTATAAGGGACAACAAGGGAAAATGGACAGGGTCATTTCAGGCAGCAGTTCTTTGGCTAGCTGAGGGTGGTAGAACTGGACAAACAAAGGTCACAGGAATGGCTGTGTCAGGATATAATTGCAGGGAGATAAGGAAGGGCAAGATTTTGAAGGTGGGGACAAGACATTTGTGCAGGATCTGGGCGTGGACAGGATACTTCTTCAAATATCACACTTTTCAGTTTCGTTTTCCATATTGTGACTTATAGGCACAAAGGCACAAGCCTTTTCACATGGCTATTAATAGCGCCTGTGTAAAAGTAGTTTATATGGAATCCAAAGTTATTGTGCTCCAATTTTCACCTATTAGGAAGAACTGTTTCTTGGGAAGTAATATCTATGCCCTGAGATTTAAAGAAATCACTATGAGGCCACTTACTGCATTTTCTCTTTGACACTTCATACAGAGAATTCCCTGTGAGGTAGCAAGTTCAGTCTTGTTAAAAACCACCATGAGAAAACTCTTGGAAATCAATTAAACTGCTATTTTCTATGGAACAAAGTATACTTCTCCTTCATGATTGCTTGCTTTGCCTTATCCTGATCGGATCAACTTGAAGTGGTTTCCAGTGTCTTCTGTACACAAGAGGGTATAATAAAAGCTGGCATATATAAATAATTGATTTGCCATCTTGCTGTGTTGATATCAGAGATGTAAATACAGTTAATGGATGCCATATTCAACTGTTTGACCCAAACAGGTTGCATCAGTTCCATCTCACTGAATTATAAAGGTAACAAACAATAACTCTGTATCCAAACAAGATGTTTCCTGCAGCAACGTTTGTATATTAACAGTCCTAATCTTCATGCACAGTTATGTTAACTATGAATTTGTGACATGACTGCGATTTCACAAGCATTTTGTGCTTGCTATTATATTTTAAGCTAAACTTAACTGAATCAATCTGCTTAAGTATAGTGCCAGTAAGGGAACATCCAGAAAGAGCATCCATAGTCCTGGTTGGTTTATTCAGTGTATGTCCTAAGACATTAAGGGCGCAGTCCGATCTAGATAGGCAGCCGCCTCCAAACTCAGAGGCGACCGCCTATCCAAAGCAAGGCAGGAGAAGCACAGGGGGGATCGTTCCCTCCACGCCTCTCCTGCCCTGCTTTTTCTGCTAGACAGCCATTTTCAGCTGTCTAACCGCGGGGGGGGGGGGAGTGGGAGAGGAAGCTGCTGTGTGACACATAGGATGTGTCGTACAGGCAGATACACTCTCCCCGCCCCAGAACGCCCCCAGCCCTACCCCTTTTCAGTCACTCCACGCTCCTCTTCCAAGCATAGGGCTTCTCCGCGCTGTCTCAGACGCAGCATGGACATCGGGGGAGGTCAGTTTTCTGGGAACCAACCTCGGAGCACAGGCTCCGAGGTTGGTTCCCGGAAAACAGCATATCCTATGGCTGTCTAGCCACTGTCTAGCAGCCATAGGATTGCTCCCTCCACAGATTACATAAATGCTTACAATTGATTTATCTTAAATATTCCATTAGCACCTCTAAAGCAGCTATTGCTGGCAATTATTATGCATGCTCTTGGTGGAAAGGAGGGAGGAAAACCTTCTAGCAACCTTTGGTTCTCTGGCCAGAGACAAGGACCACATTGCCTTCCTTCCATGTCCGTAGCCATGGGGCAACTGATAGCTGCAGCAGTTCTTTCTGGAAGGGAAAGAGAAGCAAGCTACCGGTGTTGAGCAAATACAGATAAAACAAAAAGTTGAAGGTGACAAGGAACAGTGCCCCCTAAGAGCAATGTCACAGTTGAATACTGAAAAGAATTGTGTTTGAGTTGATGTGAGGAGATATGAACTTTTTTTCATAGTATTTGATGTGATGACTCATCACTACTTGATGCTGCAGTCATCAAATGATGAAGATGTATGTGTGAACCAAAAGTCATAACTAACATTTCTTGGGAGATCCAGAGAGCCATATTTGTTAGCAGGGGAAACTTGAGGCCATGTGGGTAGAAGTATGAAAGAGGGACTAAGAGGGAGTATCAAAGGACTACCACCCTTGCGAGCAAATGAATAAAGCTGCACTCTCATTAACAATCAAAGAAACAGGTAACCAAAGGCAAGGAATTACTGAGTTAGTTTTCAGTGCATTCATATGTCTTAATTTCCTAAAATGCTGCTTAAATTAATATAGCCATAAATATCCTTGTGATGTTACATGTACATATATTATGAATTTGTATTCCTGTTATGACTCTGTATTTTACGGTGAGTACATCTAGGGTGAGAGTGGGATGAATGACAGGAGGCATGGGGTATCTGAATATGTGAGATGGCTGGCTGAGTGTGTGAAGGCGGGGTGAAGTGTGTGTGATATATAAGCAGGGTGCTGTGCTTGTGTGAGACAGATAGGTACTAGATGAAAGAGGGTTTGATCAGATTTGGATAGGAATGAGATAGGGATTTGATGAGACAGTGTTTATTTTATTTATTTATGCATTTATTTAAAACATTTGTATCCCACCCTATATCATTAAGATCACAGGGCAGCACACAGATAAAATCAATTTAAACAGTATAGAACAATATATAATTTAAACAGGTAAAAGCATTAAACCAGTAAAAAAGTGAATACCAATTTAAAAATCTAAAACAATAAAACAGTTAAAACAGTATGCAACTTCAGGGAATTCAATTAGCCCTCAAATGCTTTGGTTAAACTTGGTGCTGAGAAGAAACCAATATCTGCGGTAACTGGGCCTCCAAGAAGAGGACATTCCACAACTGGGGTGCCACAGCTGTGAAGGCCCTCTCCCATTTTCCACCATAGTGTATGTCTGGCACTGGTATCCACCTGTCCCCTTTTTGGAAGGGGATATATAAGCTGGCTGGCTGAGGTGGCCTGGGAGAGCCAGTACCTGTAGAAGGAGGAGGAGAAGCCACCATCCAAGAAAGAAGGGGTGCCTGCTGCTGCCGCCTGCCTGCTTGCTGCTGCTGCCGCCGCCACCACCACCAATCCTACTCTCTTCCTGTGGACTTCTGCCTAAACAGAGCTTCTTGGGACTTCTGCCTGGCAGACCACTATTCCCAGCAGGACCAGGCCCCCAGGTACTGAACCAGCTGTTGCTAACAACCTCCACCTGTCCCCTTCTTAGAAGGGGATAAATAAGCTGGCTGGCTGAGTTGGTGGGCCCACCACTGAAGGGGGTGACACCAAAAGGGGCACGCCCCTTTGTGGAGTGACAAGGGTGAGGGCACCACCCCATTCTTGAGCAACTGTGTGTGCGCGCGTGCGTGCGCATGGTTTGGGTGAGTACGCTATCCCAGGGTGAGAGCGTGGGATAGTTGGGGAGGCTGAAGTCCAACCATCCCTTAGGTGAGAGCTGAGGGGTGGAGGCAATTGACTAAGGTGAGAGGCTAACCATAGCCTGGATGACAGCCTTATGTGAGTGTATAAATGTGGAGTGCTTGAGGGGGGAGGTATAGTAGGCCTATTTTAATTTTAGGTTGTTGCTACAGTCTTCTGCTGGCCTGGTAATAGACTGTAGAATGGGATAGGAACTGAGAGAGGGCTGTGAAGAGAATGATTGTGAAGAGATAAATTGAGGAGAGTGTGATGAAAGAGTGACTAGGATTTATGTGGGTGAGAGAAGATATACATAGATGCTTTAAAAGTTATTTATTTACTGTTTACCATCTTAATGCTGTAAATAATAAAGGTTTCTTTGTTTTATAAAATCCTATACCTTCTGCTCTTGGCTACAAACGGATAAAGTCATCAAGGGAATAACACAGGTTATAATAAAGCCAGTGTGTCCTCACAGCTTGAGGACAGAGTAGGGGGTGGACTTGAGCCTAAAGGTCGTAGCAGCGTTACTGTGAGGGGGAAGGTGTTGCCTGCTGTGGGAAAGGCCTTACTGAAGAGGAATTGTAACTGGCAAGTGGCAGGAACGCCACAATCCTCTATATCAGGCATAAGGAACGGCCAGCCCACAAGCCAGATACAGCCCACAGAGGTTCCCCATCTGGCTCACCAGCTTCTTCCTCAGGCCCCACCCACTCCCAAAAAATAAGCTCTTATTTGTAATCAACAGCTGATCAGAAATGAGAGCTTTTCCCTGTTGAGCACTGAAAAAGGCTCCCTTTCTCAGCGCTCACCAGGCAAAATCTGTTGTTTCTTATCAGCTGTTGACTGGAGATAAGAACTTTTCCCTGCTGGGAAGAGGGGCTATGACGTGGGGAAGAATCTTGTTATGTATCGGGGGGGGGGGGAACTGTGGCTTAGTTACTGTTTTGAACCTTGGCAGCTCCTGTGGAGCTGGGAGTGGCAGCAGTGGGTGGAGCTTCTGCTAAGCCGTCACTTCTGTGCGTGCTGAACTGAAGAGCAGTTGTGTTTGAGGCCTGCTGATGCTGCAGTCATTCCTTCTACCTATCCTGGGGCAGAGAAGGTGGGATCCTGAGAGCTACACAGGCAGCAAGGACTGTGAATCCATTTACACAGCTAACTGGTAAGCAGTCAGCTCGACCCACCTAAGAACTTGAGCAACTCCTGTGCTGTTGTTGTTTTAAAAAAAGAGAATTAAAATCAAAATGGCTAGTTTGATGTTAGTCAGCCTGCTTCCTGGGATTCTTTTGCAGAACAGCTTTTATTCTACCTTGAAGCGAATAAAATAGCCAATGCTGAACAAAAGCGGGCTGTGCTCTTAAGTGTTTGTGGGCCACAGACATTTGCCATAATGAGATCCCT
Source organism: Heloderma suspectum (assembly GCF_057233095.1). Taxonomy (NCBI): domain Eukaryota; kingdom Metazoa; phylum Chordata; class Lepidosauria; order Squamata; family Helodermatidae; genus Heloderma; species Heloderma suspectum. The sequence goes on from NC_139458.1 coordinate 301,228,008, forward strand.
CACTGTTTCTGCCTCACCCAAAACTAAGACATTTGATGAGAGTTTAGGATTATTGAAGATACATCTCTCACCAAATCCTTCAGTTATTGTGCAGAGATTTAAATTTCACAAATGAATGCAGCAACCTGGAGAGGGCATTGCCACTTATATTGCAGAATTACATCATCTTTCTCAACGCTGCAACTTTGGGGATTTTCTAGAGGATATGTTGAGCAATTGCCTTGTCTGTGGCACTGTGATGAAGCACTGCAACATCGCCTCCCGTCTGAGCCAAACTTGACATTTGCAATGGCTCGAGAAAAGGCATTAGCCTTTGAATCACTATATTGTCACAAAACTCAAGAGAGATGCAGATGATGTAGATGCCATCTGGAGCAAGCAGGCTGAGAATTCTGGGCAGCACGGTCAACAGAACACAAGAAAAGCACCCTCCGTAAAATCTGCAGTTAGGCCCTGGCTTGCCTATTCCTGCTCAGGCTGGGGAGGACCACATCAGCGCTCTCTGTGCGGATTCAAGGATGCTGAGTGCAGGTTTTGCAAGAAGAAGGATCACCTTGAGCGAGTCTGCCATTCTAAATCTTTTGGCACAAGGCCAAGGAACTATAACAAAGAGTCACTCCACCTAGCGTCTCATGTAGTTATCCATAGGGTGATGAAACTCAACAGCTATATCACATTGAGAAGGTCTGTGGCAAGGAACCTCATGTTTCTGTGTTGTATGCAACAATATTGATCAATGGCCAGAAGTGCAAAATGGAAGTGGACTCGGGGTCTGGGATATCCATAATTAACAGAGACACCTTTAAGCACATGTCTTCTGGGACCCTTGCTCCAAAGTTGTCAAGTCCATCATGCATTCTGCGTGATTACAATGCAAAGAAGGTCAACATCGTTGGATGCTGCACTGTAGATGTACAATATGGCTCCTTCCAAGGGAAGCTTCCACTTATAATTGTGGAGGGGCAGAGGAAAAACCTCTTGGGAAGAAACTGGTTCTCGTGAACAGCAATTAGTGTTCAAGGAATTCACGCCCTTATTACAGGTGGGCTTGCAGCAATTGTTCATAAATTCCCAAGGGTATTTTCTGAAGAACTGGGAAGTATACAAAGGGAAGCCAGTGTCATTCCATCTGGATCCATCTATTGCACCAATCTGCATGAAAGCCAGGAATGTGCCTTTTGCATTGTGGGGAAAAATTGAAGAAGAGCTTGAGCGTCTCATCAAGCAAGGTATGCTAGAACCAGTTACACAGACCCAGTGGGCTATGCCCATTGTGCTGGTATTAAAGCCTAATGGGAAGGTGAGACTGTGTGGGGATTACAAATGACCTGTGAATAAGCCACTTAAGCAGCATCCATACCCAGTGCCTGCTGTCAATCAACTCCTCACCGTTCTTGGTGGAGGGAAAGTTTTTGCAAAATTTGATCTGGCCCAAGCATATCAACTGTTAGTCATCGAAGTTTGGGCATCTGCTGTAGAATCAATAATCACTCATCGAGGGGCATTCCAAGTAAAGTGTCTGGAATTCGGAATTTCTGTGGCCTCTGGACTGTTTCAATAGTTGAAAGAAACCCAACTTTCTGGAATGCCAGATGTTGTACCACATTTTGACAATTTCCTGCTGATGGGATCAAGAGAGGAAGAGTTTGCCAGATGACATCAAGGAATCCTATATCGTTTTGACACATCCGGCATTCATGTAAAAAAGGAGAAATGTGAAATTGGAACCTCCATTTTTGGGCTATCATATTGATGTTTCTGGCATTCACCCCACTGACGAAAAATATGTGCAATTCACAATGCACTTGCTCCAAAAACAAAGCAGGAACTTCAAGCCTTCTTGGGACTTCTCAATTTCTACCATGTGTTTCTTCCACAAAAGGCTACCATTGCTGAGCTACTGCATCGCTTGCTGGGAAAAGGAGTTCCATGGAAATGGACCAGCCAGCATGAGAAGGCTTTCCAGAATGTCAAACACCTGTTGAGTTCAAATTCTGTGCTTGTAGATTATGACGAAAAAAAGCCACTAATCCTTACTACTGATACTTCTTCTTACAGGGTTGGTGCTGTGCTAAGCCACAAATTTCCAGATGGTGCGGAGGCACCAATTGTTTATTATTCAAGTAGTATGTCATCCCCCCTTCATGGATCACTGCCTTGTTGTGGCGAAGGGGCTTGCGTAACTCAGTGAAGCCATAAGCTATGCCGTGCAGGGCCACCCAAGACGGACAGGTCATGGCAGAGGGTTCTGACAAAATGTGGTCCACTGGAGAAGGAAATGGCAACCCACTCCAGTATTCTTGCCAAGAAAACCCCATGGAACGTATCACAAGGCTAAAAGAGATGACGCCGGAAGATGAGCCCCTCAGGTCGGAAGGTGTCCAATATGCTACTGGGGAAGAGCAGAGGGTATTTCCAAGTAGCGCCAGAAAGAGTGAAGCGGCTGGGCCAAACCCGAAAGGACACTCAGCTGTGGATGTGTCTGGCGGTGAAAAGAAAATCCGATGCTGTAAAGAACAATATTGTTTAGGAACCTGGAATGTCAGATCAATGAATCAAGGTAAGCTGGAGGTGGTCAAACATGAGATGGCAAGATTGAACATCGACATCTTGGGAATCAGTGAACTAAAATGGACAGGCATGGGCGAATTTAATTCAGGTGACCATCATATCTACTATTGTGGGCAAGAATCCCTTAGAAGAAATGGAGTAGCACTCATAGTCAACAAAAGGGTGGGAAAAGCAGTACTGGGGTACAATCTGAAAAATGATAGAATGATCTCAGTACGAATCCAAGGCAAACCATTCAACATCACAGTAATTCAAGTCTATGCCCCAACCACTGAGGCCGAAGAAGCTGAGGTTGATCGGTTCTATGAAGACCTACAACACCTTCTCGAACTAACACCAAAAAAAGATGTCCTCTTCATCATAGGGGATTGGAATGCTAAAGTAGGAAGTCAAGAAATCACCGGGATAACAGGCAGGCATGGCCTTGGTGTACAAAATGAAGCAGGACAAAAGCTAATAGAGTTTTGCCAAGAGAACATGCTGATCATAGCAAACACTCTTTTCCAACAGCACAAGAGGCGACTCTACACATGGACGTCGCCAGATGGTCAATATCGAAATCAGATTGATTATGTCCTTTGCAGCCAAAGATGGAGAAGCTCCATACAGTCAGTAAAAACAAGACCTGGAGCTGACTGTGGCTCAGATCATGAGCTGCTTCTTGCAAAATTTCGGCTTAAATTGAAGAACGTCGGGAAAACCACTAAACCGTTCAGGTATGACCTCAGTCATATCCCTTCTGAATATACAGTGGAGGTGAGGAATAGATTTCAGGAATTAGACCTGATAGACAGAGTGCCTGAGGAACTATGGACGGAGGTCCGTAACATTGTTCAGGAGGCAGCAACGAAATCCGTCCCAAAGAAAAAGAAATGCAAGAAAGCCAAGTGGCTGTCTGATGAGGCTTTACAAGTAGCTCACAAAAGAAGGGAAGCGAAAAGCAAGGGAGAAAGGGGAAGATATACCCAACTGAATGCAGAGTTCCAGAGAATAGCAAGGAGAGACAAGAAGGCCTTCTTAAATGAACAATGCAAAGAAATCGAGGAAAACAACAGAATGGGAAAGACTAGAGATCTCTTCAAGAAAATTGGAGATCTCAAGGGAACGTTTTGTGCAAAGACGGGCATGATAAAGGACAAAGAAGGCAGGGACCTAACAGAAGCAGATGAGATTAAGAAGAGGTGGCAAGAATACACAGAAGAACTATACAGGAAAGATCTGAATGTCCCTGATAGCCATGATAGTGCGGTCACTGAACTTGAGCCGGACATCCTAGAGAGTGAAGTCAAGTGGGCCTTAGGAAGCATTAGTAACAACAAAGCTAGCGGAGATGACAGTATTCCAGCCGAGCTATTTAAAATCCTAAAAGATGATGCTGTTAAAGTGCTGCATTCAATATGCCAACAAATCTGGAACACTCAACAGTGGCCACAAGACTGGAAAAGGTCAGTTTACATTCCAATTCCAAAGAAGGGCAACGCCAAAGAGTGTTCAAACTACCGCACAATTGCGCTCATTTCACATGCCAGCAAGGTGATGCTCAAAATCCTACAAGCTAGGCTTCAGCAGTATGCGAACCGAGAACTACCGGAAGTACAAGCTGGGTTTAGAAGAGGCAGAGGAACTAGAGATCAAATCGCCAACATTCGCTGCATCATGGAGAAAGCAAGAGAATTCCAGAAAAACGTCTATTTCTGCTTCATTGACTACGCTAAAGCCTTTGATTGTGTGGATCACAACAAACTGTGGCAAATTCTGAAAGTGATGGGAATACCAGACCACCTTACCCGTCTCCTGAGAAACCTGTACGAGGGTCAAGAAGCAACAGTCAGAACCAGACATGGAACAACCGATTGGTTCAAAATTGGGAAAGGAGTACGACAAGGCTGCATATTGTCACCCTGCTTATTTAACTTATATGCAGAGTACATCATGAGAAATGCCGGGTTGGATGAATCACAGGTCGGAATTAAGATTGCCGGGAGAATTATCAACAACCTCCGATATGCAGACGATACCACCCTAATGGCAGAAAGCAAAGAGGATCTCAAGAGCCTCTTGTTGAGGGTGAAAGAGGAGAGTGCAAAAGCTGGTTTGAAACTCAACATTAAAAAAACTAAGATCATGTCATCTGGCCCTATCACTTCCTGGCATATAGAAGGGGAAGAAATGGAAGCAGTGACAGATTTTACTTTCTTGGGCTCCAAGATCACCGCAGACGGTGACTGTAGCCATGAAATTAAAAGACGCTTGCTCCTTGGGAGGAAAGCTATGGCAAACCTAGACGGCATAGTAAGAAGCAGAGACATCACCTTGCCGACAAAGGTCCGTCTAATCAAAGCTATGGTTTTCCCAGTAGTAATGTATGGCTGTGAGAGCTGGACTATAAGGAAGGCTGAGCGCCGAAGAATTGATGCTTTCGAACTGTGGTGCTGGAGAAGACTCTTACGAGTGCCCTGGACTGCAAGGAGGTCAAATCAGTCCATCCTAAAGGAAATCAACCCTGAGTGCTCATTGGAAGGACAGATAATGAAGCTGAAGCTCCAATATTTTGGCCACCTAATGCGAAGAGAAAACTCCCTGGAAAAGACCCTGATGCTGGGAAAGACTGAAGGCAAAAGGAGAAGGGGACGGCAGAGGATGAGATGGCTAGATAGCATCACGGATGCAATGAATATGAACTTGAGCATGCTCCGGGAGACAGCGCAGGACAGGAAGGCCTGGCGTGCTATGGTCCATGGGGTCACGAAGAGTCGGACACGACTGAACGACTGAACAACAACAACAACAACTATGTCATCCACTGAAAATAACTTTGCACAAATTGACAGAGAAGCCTTGGCTGTTATTGCAAGAGTCAAAAAGTTCCACAGCTATTTCTATGGCCATGCTTTTGAAATACACACAGACCACAAGCCTCTTCTAGGAATCTTCTCTCCTGATAAGAAGATTCTTACTTCAAGTAGCTTCAAGTAGGCTTAGTACCATCGCAAACAGCCGCTGCAACAATCACAGCACTGTGCCGCTTATTTGCAACCCATGGATTGCCTGATACTATGGTCTTAGACAATGCGACTGCTTTTACATCTGCTAAATTTAAAACATTTGCAGACAAGAACTTTATTCAGGCTGTCACCATTTTACTTTGTCATCCCAGAGCAAATGGCCAAGCTGAATGGATGGCGCAGACAAAAGATGCCCTGAAGCACATTGTGGGAGGATACTGGCCAACACGTCTTGCCAGGTTTCTTGTTGCTCAGCATGTTACTCCTTGTGCAACAACGAGTCAGTTCTGCAGAATTATTTATGAGGCGGCATCTAAAAACAAATCTAAAAACTTGCCTTGACTGTTTCCACCCAGATTTAGCTGAAGACTTACGAAGCAAACAGGAGCAAGCTCTGGATGCTGCCTTCTCAGCTCCTGCTCTCCGTTCATTTGCCCCACAAGATTAGGTGTTTGCTAGGAACTGTGGTACTGGACTGAGGTGGGTTCCTTCCTCTATCATTGAGGTCACTGGACCTGTGTCATACAAGGTCCAGTGTGCAGATGGGTCAGTGTGGCATCACGATGTTGACCAGTTGCGAAGGCATTCTGGCCACACTCGGTTGTCATCAGCAGAGGTAGCTGGTGAAGATCCATCTGGAACTGATATATTTCTCTCACCGCCAGCTGAGGGACCAGAACTACTAAGTGATGGGAGCAATACTCCTTCCTTACCTATGGCAGTTACTGAAAGGAAGTCATCTGAGCAAGCTACACCTACTAGTCGAGTGCAGAGACCATGCCATGAAAGGGTACCTCCTCCTTGGTTGGACTATGATAGCTAAGCAGGGAGGGAGGAATGTTATGTATTGGGGGGGGGGGGTTTAACTGTGGCTTAGTTATTGTTTGAACCTTGGCAGCTCTTGTAGAGCTGGGAGTAGCAACAGTGGGTGGAGCTTCTGCTAAATTGTCACTTCTGCGTGTGCTGAATTATGCAACAGTTATGTTTGAAGACTGCTGATTCTGCAGTCATTCCTTCTACCTATACAACAAATCTGCTGAGTTATCTACAGTGCAACCCTATGCATGTCTACTCAGAAGTAAGTCCCACTGTGTTAAATGAGACTTATCCCCAGATAACTGCATATGGGATTGCAGCCTTAGTCCTGCTTACTTATGAAGATTGTCCTGTAGAAACTTGCCCTGCGCACTTCTAAGGCTTAGTATTTGGGATGATAATTGAAAGTGCTGCTGAGTGCTTCTGTCCTGCTTACTTCTGAGTAGTTTTAAACTTGGTAAGAATGACATTTTAGTCCCCTCTGCTCTGACTTTGGCCCCATCCACCAATGGAATGTGTACCCTGGACTGAAAGTCTCAGACTGCCCTTGGACTGAAAAAGGTTCCGCACACCCCTGCTCTAAGTAATATAAGCAACACTGAAGCAGAAATATCTGCCTAAATTTAAAATATTTGTAATCCATCCTTTGGCACATTGGCCCAAAAATCCTCGAGGGAGTGTAACAAATTCACATCACATTTCTGAAAACATTAGACTTTACATTTTCATCTCTGACAGAGATGATGAGGGTGGGTTGGGGAATCAGATTACTCCTAGAGAACTCCCAACTGACTGCACAGATGCAAAAGCTGAAGGAAATCAATTATTTCAGCCAATATTACAATTAACTTAATGCTTCCAAACAGATCTTTTCCTGTGGGAACACTATTCACTAAAGTTACGTGGTAGTTAACATGACAGGCAAAAAAGAAAAGAAAAAAAGATTCAAGAGCAGGAGAGGAGAAATTCTTAAATGGACTAATATCGGAATTACATTTGCTGCACTTTATAAAATGAAGCTCTCCTTTATCAACACTTAAATAGGCAAAAGGAAGAAGATGCCTAAGCAGGCTGTGAAACAACCTTCTTGGAAGCTTTCAAGGAAAGGATGGACAGGCATCTGTAAGAGTGCTGTAATTAAAAAGTTATTAGCTATTCAGAGTGTTCAAAGCATTTCACACGCATTAACTCTGTAATCATTAACTCAGAACTCAATACCTCAGTAGTAGCGCACCTGCTTTGCATGCAGAAGGTCCCAGATTTGATCCCTGGAATCTCCAAGTAGGACTGGAGAAATTCCTGCCTGAAATCCTGGAGAGCTGCTGCCAGTCAGTGCTGACAACACTGGGCCAGATGGCCCAAATTTTGACTCTGTATAAAGGAGCTTCCTGTGCTTTTCAGGCATGATAGAGAAGTCCATGTGCCCCAGCTTTCCTTTTATGGCTTACTGGATGCTGTGGTTCTCTGCTGCTAGTGATCCGTTCTGTGCTCCACCAGCTCCAGTTGGTACCAGCCGCCACTGGATAAATCCTTTATCTCTATATTGAGAAAATTGCTTGTCCAACATGGCAGAAAAGACATTTGAACCAGGGACTTCTCAGCTCATGATTCTGTCTCTTAATACATGTACGCTCAGAAATAAGGCCCAGGCCATTGAGTTCAATTAAGTTCCAGATAAGTGGTATAAGATTGTAGCCTTAGCCACTATGCTACCCTAGTTCTAGATACAGTATACGAGTCTTGGGCAGATGGTTTAGAGTAGATGCACTTTACCCTGAGATTCTTCAATTATGCAATACTACCTCCTACAGCTGGGGACATAAGATGTAACGCTTATGAAGCAACTATTCTGCTTCTTTACAACTACAAATGTCAAAAGGGAATGTTTTCTTCCTCTAAAAAAACAACATGAAAATAATGCACAGATGCAGCTGAACAATTCCGCTTTGTCACAAGTTATGTAATCTTAGTTGCATTCAGTGAATGTACAGTGCAATGTACCACTCTGAGGCTGAGCATTTTGCAGTCTTATACTGCCACCTTATGTGCTTTCTTGCCACTGCACTTCAGGCCACTTCTTATGAGACTACCATTTCCCCATCCTTGTCAGTAGTTTTTAGAGTGTTTATGCCAGAGTCAGCAACAGCACAGAACAAAACATTTAAGGTACACATAGTATGATACTGGAGGAATGCTTATCATCCAAAGCTACAGTGCCCAACTTCTGTGCTCTCAGGCACACTGTTCCAGGGCCCAGAAACATATTCTGCCCTTCATGGATGGTCAGACTCTAACAATCTCGAAACACCTGGACATAATGGAGTCATGGTTACAGTACATTATATGCAAAGATACAGAATATCTGTCTATCACACAACATCTGAAACCCTTTTTTTCCTTATGAACGAAACTGTGAGCCACATTTTTACAAGTTGATTAAAATTTGCTATGCCAGATAAAGTTTAAGGAGTTGATAAATTTGCTTTTTTAGCTGTTAATTAATAAGGGAGCTTGACAAGGACATTCAGTAGCATATAGAATCAGTACTCTTTAGGGTAATAACTTTTAAATAATAAGTCTTCTTTTCAGTACAATGGCTGAGTCTTTTCAAGTCAAACTCGGATCATCTGATCCAGAATTCATGTATAGTACAATCCTATGCATGTCTATTCAGAAATAAGTCCTAATGAGTTTAATGGACCTTACTCCCAGGTAGATGTGTATAGGACTGCACCAATGCTTTATTAAGACATTGTTCTATGTATGAAAAATACGTTTAAGTAAAGACCCCAAAATACCAAAGTTGTATATGCAATATTAACTGCGGCTTGAGCATATGAAATTGGCTATAAATGTATTAGAATAAAATTAGAATGTACAGAAACCTTTGGGCGCAACCACATTTTTTAATATTATATATAATTATTTTGTATGTGCATTTTGTCTTTGGAAAAGTGCAGACTACATAACAAAGTAACTAAACCTGGCCTTTCGTCCGGGCTCTGATTTGTGCCCCGAGATCAGAATTATTCCCTCAAGTGTACATCTGTAGCAGTAAACCTTTCCGATAAGTGTATTTAGCAACAAAATTTCAATAAGAAGGTCTTTGGATAGGAATAAAGAGAAAATAAAATCCTTTTTACTCTTGTCAGCTGTGGTGGTTCATACAATAATTAAAGTTGAATAAAACACAACAGAGCTGAGCTGCTCAATACAACAAAACCAACAAGCCTTCTCATTCAATGCATGCTCTGCAATTGCGATCTTATTGTTATTTTCGAGCTATCAAAAGCTAGCTCAGTGTTTCTTGAATGTGCTGCCTTTAAGCATTCCCAGGCATATTCTTAAACCAAAGCAAAACACAGGCCAGATGCCTAATATTTCTGTTGATTTTAACTTCTTAAACACACATCAGTGATCACTCTAAATTACAACGCAGTCAAACAAGCCCTGCACATCACATAAGCACTCTACTTGTCTATCTATAGCATGCCAGTGATTGCTGAAAGAACCAGAGTTGGCTGTTTTAAATCTGCCTTCAGCACCAAATTTGATTTTTGTGGACCTTTCCCTGAGATAGAAATATTTACAAGCTACGAGAAAGCACAGCTAAACTGAGATATCAAGGGAAAGGAAGAGACTACTTTCTGTTTCTAAGTGGTTCCCAATAAACATGCTGAATAAAGAGTCTTCATTTTGCCCCTAAACTGAATATTAATTTACATTTATATAAGGACATTGTGTGATAAAGTCAACAAAACGTATGTAGATGCTTCTAAAGGACAGCTGGTCTGGTATATTTTCTAATAAATATTGAAACTGTGTCTTATCACTCCAACTCAATACACTTTCTAGCAAATGGTGTCATGATTATGACTGGATATGAAAGTGAACCAGTCACAAAACTGGTTACTGTTGCCAAAATTCATGGATTAAACCCAAACATCTAACCTGATTCAAACCCTGGACTCAAATTACTTTTCTCAGAAGAACAAAGAAAGAACAAAAATTTAATGCAATACTTGGGACTAGCTGAAAATGATGCAACATATTTTCAGAAACATCTAGCTAGATCAGATAATGACCCTGAACTACTCAGAGTGCAAGAATTCTAAGCAGTAACACAGAGCTGGTTCCATCTATCTAACAGCTGGCTCATTTCTCTCAAATAACTGTTCATATATGTGGTCTGTTTGGAAGAGTGGGATAACACCAGAAAAGGATACTCATAGAAACCCAAATGGCAATAATGGGATTACAGAAACCAGTGGAGGCCGGTGGCAGGTCAGCAGAGAAACAGCCAAGGGGTCACAAGAGGTGGAGCCAAGGGGGTCAGTGGATATGGAGCAGTCTTTGAATCCCTAACCCATACCACAAAAAAAGAAAACTGAGGCACAAAACATGCAAAGCGGAGAATCACATAACCACAATAAAGTACTACTTTGGACCCATATTCTCCTGTTCCACCAACAACTCTCATTCCACAGAGGATCAAGTGACTATAAGATGATCTGTGGGAGGGGAGAATCCATGCAGCCATAATAACAATGATAGTAATTAAAATAAGATGTGATTCTCAGAGCCACACAGAAAAGCAGCCCTTGGAACACAGGAACAAGTTCCGACCCCTGTCTCACCAATCCATGCTGTAAAATTGTTTGCCAACTCCGATTTTTTTAAAAAAAGTTGAGCATGTGTAGTTTTAAACTTTAAACTCACTTAAATTATATCACCATTATGACTGCAGAAATACAATGGGAGTTTTAGGACTTATTTCTGTCTAAACGTGCTTAGGATTGCACCCTTAATTTTTTTCCTCATTCCTCCTCATTCCGTTTTCCTTGCATGTCCTTTTTAATTATAAGCCTGCAGGCAGGGACTGCCTTCTTTTACTGATCGTTTGTGAGCTGCTCCAAGAGCCTTTTTGGTAAGAAGTGGGATCAGAATACCCTAAAATAAGTAAATAAACCATGTACATGCCCAGCAGGCTGCTCCCAGATGATTTTTTTTTTTTTTTTAAGGAAGAAAGGATGCTACAGCAACCAGCACCAACCTTGATGGGTCTCAACATGCCCATTTCAGCAAGCACTTAAGTATTCCGAGAACAATGGCATTAAGGGCGCAATCCTATGCATGTTTAGACAGAGAAAAGGCCTACAACTCCCAGCATTCCCCAGTCAGCTTAAGTAAGCTGGCTGGGGAATGCTGGGAGTTGTCGGCCTTTTCTCTATCTAAACATGCATAGGATTGCGCCCTAAAAGTGTGTTATTTTAGCTTGCAGTCTCACTTGTAATAGCCTTGAATCCTCCATTACAGAGCTCTGTCTCCCATCAATTTATCTTCCCATCAGTTTTCTGGGAGGGAGCAGAGAGAATAGCGAAAAATGTCTAAGGCCCTAACTCACTTTGGATCATTTTTAACAGATTTATTATTTATGTATTTTTACATTTATATGCTGCTTTTACTCCAAGGAGCCCAGGGTACATGATCCTCCTCCTCTCCATTTTATCCTTACAACAACCCTATGAGGTAGGTTAGGCTGAAAGTCAGTGACTGGCCCAAAGTCACCCACTGAGCTTCACTGTTCAAGTCCTAGTTGGCCACTTTCCCGAGTCCCAGTCTAACACTCTAACCACTACAAAGGCTTTCAAGATTATAAGTACTTTTGTGGCATTTTTGTTGGTACTAATAAAAGGTATTGCCCTTTTATTCTCATAGATTTTTTTTGTCATGGATCAATACAATTACCTTTGTTTGTTTGTTTTAAAAGTACTGTTCAAGACATTGCTGATAAATAACCACTATTCAACAATAGGAAGAGACATTTGTAATTTGTCTTCAAGATCCAGCTCTTCAATTTTTTTAAATTGCTACAAGTCTTCCCATTCACAAAGATAAAATTGGTAATTTCCAGAAATGTTTTCATAATATTTTCATATTGAAGTATTTGCCAACAAGAGATTCAGAATGGAAAATACAATTAACATAGAGAAAATCTTGAAATTTGGGGTCTCCTTTCAAGTGCAATATGGCTTGCCTTTCTACCATTACAAGAACTCCATCTATTACAACACATACAAATTTATCCAATGATACATTAGCATCTGTCAATGCTTTGTGAAGTGCGTTCTTGATATCCACACAATGGGTTATTTCTTTTAGTGTCACTAAGCCTAACATTTTTTCTTTCACAATTGTATCTGCTGAAACACAGCAAACAAGGACTGCAAGTTGAGGTTTCTCTTGCATATCATGTGTTCATGGGACCCAGGCTGAATGCTAGAGAATTTTTCAGATCATTCTGCCTCATTTGCAACATTAGCACTGATTTGGGAGATACTCTGTAGTATGACATTGAAATTTGCTTTGTTGGTTGCATGAGTTCTACATTGTTAGGATCTAAAATTGCAACCACTTCTGCAATATTAGTCTTGATAAACATCCATATCATGTTGGCGAGTTAAACACAAGCAATGTTCAATGCCACAACAAAACTAGCTTCAGTTGCTGTGCCAGCTTCTCTAGAAAAGCTAAAAGTAGTGTTTCTTGGCTGTTTAGAGATTTAAATGTGGCTAGCTGGTTTTTCCTTAATTCTGACCAGGGGTATTCAGGTGAGAAGTTTTTCTCATTTATTTCATAGTGGAATTTCAAGTTGCTTCCTTTGTAGTGAATGAGCGCTACATTGCAGCTAAAACGCAAGGGTTTGCCTCCTTTAACATGAATGCAAAATCTTCCTACACTCAACAATGGCCACAAGACTGGAAAAGGTCAGTTTACATTCCAATTCCAAAGAAGGGCAATGCCAAAGAGTGTTCAAACTACCGCACAATTGCGCTCATTTCACATGCCAGCAAGGTTATGCTCAAAATCCTACAAGCTAGGCTTCAGCAGTATGCGAACCGAGAACTACCGGAAGTACAAGCTGGGTTTCGAAGAGGCAGAGGAACTAGAGATCAAATCGCCAACATTCGCTGCATCATGGTGAAAGCAAGAGAATTCCAGAAAAATGTCTATTTCTGCTTCATTGACTACGCTAAAGCCTTTGATTGTGTGGATCACAACAAACTGTGGCAAATTCTTAAAGAGATGGGAGTACCAGACCACCTTACCTGTCTCCTGAGAAACCTGTACGAGGGTCAAGAAGCAACAGTAAGAACCGGACATGGAACAACCGATTGGTTCAAAATTGGGAAAGGAGTACGACAAGGCTGCATATTGTCACCCTGCTTATTTAACTTATATGCAGAGTACATCATGAGAAACGCGAGGTTGGATGAATCACAGGTCAGAATTAAGATTGCTGGGAGAATTATCAACAACCTCAGATACGCAGCTGATACCACCCTAATGGCAGAAAGCGAAGAATATCTAAAGAGCCTCTTGTTGAGGGTGAAAGTGGAGAGTGCAAAAGCTGGTTTGAAACTCAACATTAAAAAAACGAAGATCATGGCATCTGGCCCCATCACTTCCTGGCATGTAGAAGGGGAAGAAATGGAAGCAGTGACAGATTTTACTTTCTTGGGCTCCAAGAGCACCGCAGACGGTGAATGTAGCCATGAAATTAAAAGACGCTTGCTCCTTGGGAGAAAAGCTATGGCAAACCTAGACAGCATAGTAAGAAGCAGAGACATCAACTTGCCCACAAAGGTTCGTATAATCAAAGCTATGGTTTTCCCAGTAGCAACGTATGGCTGTGAGATATGGACTATAAGGAAGGCTGAGCACCGAAGAATTGATGCCTTCGAACTGTGGTGCTAGAGAAGACTCTTACGAGTCCCCTGGACTGCAAGGAGGTCAAATCAGTCCATCCTAAAGGAAATCAACCCTGAGTGCTCATTGGAAGGACACATACTGAAGCTGAAGCTCAAATATTTTGGCCACCTAATGAGAAGAGAAAGGTCACTGGAAAAGACCCTGATGCTGGGAAAGATTGAAGGCAAAAGGAGAAGGGGACGGCAGAGGATGAGATGGCTAGATAGCATCACCGATGCAATGAATATGGACTTGAGCACACTCCGGAAGAGAGCACAGGACAGGAAGGCCTGGCGTGCTATGGTCCATGGGGTCACGAAGAGTTGGACCCGACTGAACAACAACAACAACAAAACCTTCCATTCTAGCTAGAGTTTCAATTTTTTTCTTTATACTTGTTTTCCTTATTACTTGATGTTATGTCTTTGCAGAACCTAGCCAGAATGGTATAGTGTTTAGAATGTCAGAGTAAAAGTGGAGAGCCCAAGTTCAAATTCCTGTTCAGCCATTGAAACTCACTGGATGACTTTGGGCCAGTAACCACCTCTCAACCTAACCTATCTCACAGGGTTGTTGTGAAGATAGAATAGTGAAAGTGGGGAGGAGAACAATGTACATCACCTTAAACTCCTTCAAGGAAAGGTCGGATATAAATGCAATAAATAAAGAATAAAAAACAAGCACAGCTCTCTGATTCTGTATCATATTTACTTCTCAAACATTCTTTCCCTTCTCTCAAGTTGTACTGAATTCTCCCTGAGCAATTCTAATATTCATGAATATTCCATCACATCACAATTTAGCCAATGGCGTGCAGATAGGTAAATGCCAACCAGGCATAATTAGTTTTTCACTTATCAGGTCCGATAGTAGATGCATTAAAGCTTCACTCCTAGCATACCCTATGATTCCAGCAATTAAAACAGATTTTTTTTTTATTTAACTCTTCTTAGTAAAACAACCGATATTCTATTAGCAGAAATTTGGAAATCAAAGTTTTAACTTAGTAGCACTTTAACCTTGTCAACCAACAACACACATACACAAATCTTTACCCTCAGATCCAACAATTGATAGAGAGGCTGTGAACCATGCAGAATCCTCAGTGATATGTGGTGTCATACCCAGTTATTAATGTTGTTTTATTAAAAAAGCATTGGAAGCTATAAATATCTTCAGAGGACCATCAATCCATATGGAACTTGGTGCAGCATTATTGGACATCTTTCCAAAGAAGCAAACAAAGGTACTACATAAGAAATTGATTTCTCATCTTCCAATAAGTGCATAAAGTAGAAAATGCTGCACATCAGAAAGGCCAAACATGCTTTATAGTTCGATCTTGGGACAGGCACATAAGGGACCATCTTGCTATAGGCAAATTCTTCAAATAAGAATTTCTAAGGGCTAGCCAAACCTTACTTTTTTGCCACATCATCCATTCCTAACATATACAGATGGACTGTGTCCAAGTGCAATGAATATCAAATAATGCTGGTATACTGATTTTCTGTATCTCTTTTCTTTGTAGGGTGTTTCATAAATGTTTTGGAATCTATTCCATTTAGGACTAGCTTTTGTTATTTGTTTTAATGAAAGATTATAGGTGAAACGTCCAAAAAAAAAATTGGAAGTCAAGCCAATTAATTTAAATAAAATCCATATCTTGCCTCACAACATTAGTAGTTAGGTTAGAATGCCATAAAAACTAGCCATGTTAAATTTGATAATGTATCATGGGCTTTCAGAGACAGAGAGATATAATGAAAGTCAACAAATACCTGAATAATACACTCCGCTGGAGGTGCTGCTGCAGAAGTGTAATGCAGGACCAGCGCTGAGGATCTCTCGCCACACACACAGCCTCACTTATTTGATGGGAAGAAATTGTATGAACCAGACTTCCATACCTTGGGCAAGGAGCACCTTTGGTGTTCCTTCCAGCCTCATCCTCCCAGCCTTGCTTACAGCTTTCTTTTATAATTATTTATAGCGTTTTTAGTATTTGAAGTGCTCATAGCGCTTGGTAACATTGCCTCAAATTAAAGTTGTGTTCCACTGATTTTTATTTCAAACAGTCAAACTGGGAACTGCAAAACAAACATACTTTAAAATTAAGTGATGGAAGTTCATTTTTATAATTAGTATTAAAACACCTTGTACAACTTTTTTAAAAAGTTAAATACACTTACTGCTTTTCCTTGCTCTAGCACACTGCAGACAGTACACTCCACAAACACCTAGTCACCAAGCTCAGCTAGGAGTCAAACTCACTTCAGCTTGGTGTCCCATCAACCACCTAGCTTGGCCATCCCTAGGGTCAGCCATGGGGATATGTCTTTGTGGGCAGTCAGGACAAGCTCCTGCACTTCAAAATGTACCACTACACACCTGCTCCCTTTGGGCCCATTCCTCAGGAAAGGCAAGTGTGCTGGATGTCTTTCAGCTCAGCAGCAGCACTCAAGCCAACATGCTCCCCTTACAGTGTGGGATGCATATGGCTAGCAGCTGCAACTGTTACCTGGCCGATAGGGCTAGCCAAAAATTCAGATACCTGCTAATAATCCATGATAAGAGACTAACAAGAAACCCCATGTACTGATAACGGAACTCGCTGTTCCAAAGCACATGAGCTTTACTGAGCAATCCTATGTATGTTTACTCAGAAACAAGCACCACTATCAGGGCTAGCATCAAGGGTAGGCATGGTTGGGCACCTGCCGAGGGCCCACATCCCACCAGAGGCCACTAACGAGGACCCTCTGGACTTGCGCCTCCTCTTGTCCATTGCAATCTGCTCGTTCACTTGCCTCTGGCCCAGAGAAGGCAAACTCTCTAAGGCAGCTCAGAGAAGGCAGACTCTCTAAGGGGGACTCTCCAAGGTAGGGGACCTATTGAAAGTGTTTTTCCCAGGAAAAGGTAGGAAAGGTTCCTCCTGTGCAAGCACCGAGTCATTGCTGACTCCTAGAGGGACGCCGCTTTTGCTGGCGTTTTCATGGCAGACTCTAGCGGGGTGGTTTGCCATTGCCTTCCCCAGTCGTTACTATTTTTCCCCCAGCAAGCTGGGTACTCATTTCACCGACGTCGAAAGGATGGAAGAATGAGTCGACCTGAGCCGGCTACCCGAGCCCCGGCTTCCGCTGGGATCGAACTCAGGTCGTGGGGAGAGTTTTGGTTGCAATACTGCCGCCTACCACTCTGCGCCACAAAACCTGGAGCTGGCACCGCCCACTGTGTTACTCCCAGGTAAACGGTACAGGATTGCAGCCTTAAAGGCAAAAGCTAAGCCAGCATTTAGCACTAATCAGCCACCAGCCTCCACTTACTTCGGTGGGGCTGTAAATCCACTCTGGGTTTCAGTCAGAAACCAGCCAAAACTCTAAAGGAGCTATCTAAGGTACTGAACCTATTTGGGGGCCAGGGCTCGGTGCCTTCTTTAGAGTTCTGGCTGCTTCTGACTGAAACCGAGAATGAATATAAAGCCCCCACCGAAATCGGAGCCACCAGCCTCCACTGGAGCTAGCTAACACATTCCGTCCCTCAGCCGCAGTGCCCGAAACGACGAACGCAGGGGAAGGCGCACTCAGCGCTAGGGATCACGTGAGAGACCCTTCACGCCTCCTTATAGCGACGCGGTTACCTACAGGCTGCAGCCAGCCAGCTCGCGTGATCGTCTCACCCCGAGAACTACATTGCCCATAATTCTTCGGGAGAGAAGGGCTTGCGGCGCGCCGTTCGTTGCTATGGAGCTAACGGTCCCGTCTTTTCCAACCCTCGGCGGGATGCCGTTGCCGCCGCTCTCTCCAGCTCGGGTGTTTGCGGAGTTGGTGCCGGACAGCCGGGAGGACGGGCCGCCGGGAGCCGCAGGGGAAGGCGGAAGACGAATCTCCGCGCCTCTCCTGCCGCCCGGGAGGGAGGTCCACGTGAGCGGCAGCGCGGAGCTCAGCGCCAGCCCGGACCGGGCAAAAGTCACGGTTCACCTCGGAAGCAGGAAAGGGGAGGCCGGCGCAGCGCGGAGCAGCGTGAGTCGGCGGCTGGACTACATCGTCCAGGCCGCCCGGCAGCGCGGAGGGATCCTGGTGGGTAGGCGAAGCGCCCCGCGCAGCCTCAGCGGCTCGCCCCGCTCGCCTCCCCGCTGGTTCCCGCAGGGCGTGTGCCGTGATGCCCGTCCGCGCCTTGGACCCGAAAAGGGCCCCTCTAGGGAGAAGCCTTGGCATCCTCAGAAGCCGCCCCCTCGGGCGAACCGTGTCGGGTAGAATAACCAGCGCGTTGTTATCCTTCGTCACAGCGAATCCAGTTACTAAACCTTTCTACAGTTATTACATTTCTGCCTTGCCTGTCGCTAGGGAGCTCTGGACAACACTCATGCCCCCCCCCCCCCGGTTTGGTCCTCACAACAGCCCTGTGCGGTAGGGTGACTGGCCCAGGGAGCTTCGTGTCCGAGAGGAGACATGAAGCTGAGGCTCTGCAGTTATAATCCAACATGCCGCCAATTCGAAGAGTGAGCTCGAGGGTGGGGACGGATGGACTGAGACTTAACTTCAAATTAAACCCTTCAGATGTCAAGCCCGGTTCGCACAATCACGGCAAAGGGAATAAGCCTTGTTCCCCTGCTGCACTCCCCATAATTACCCTCACTGCTGAATTTGCATAATTTCCCTCACTGGTACAGCTTCTTGTGTTGTGGAAGCCCAGCCAGGGTGACTTCTTGCCATGGTTAACAAGCTACCCCAAACCCATGGGCTCTTTTAGGGTTCTGGGATGGCTTGTTAACCCTGGCAACAAGCCACCCTGGCTGGTTTGTACAATATACAGCACCTGTGAAGGTAATTCTGGCAGGAGAAATAAGCCACCATGGCTGTTTTTCCCTGCTGTGATTGTGCAAACCACAATTTAGGGGCAGGATTGCTACACATAGGCAACTTGTTGGTTTGGGGGGGGGGTGTGCGCAGGACTGGGTGTGTGATACCAGGAATTTTGCGTAAGTTTCCCCTCCATTTTACTGCTCTGCCATGAAATTTGCATATTGTTAGCAATCTGCCTCACATGTCCATCTTGAAATTTTCATATCTTTACCCACTCAGTCCCTTTTTTGCCTTGAAATGTGTGTATAGGTAGCAATCCTACTCACTTTTGTATAATTTCATGTACATCTGACAGCTAGCATGTACATCTGGCAGAGACCAATGGAGGGAAGTGACAAGCAGGAAGGGGGGGCAGGTGAAAGTGGCAGGGGACTGCAGGAGAGAAGGAGCTTTAGGGTCAGGTGTTATTACTTCATTAAAAGGTGAAGCAGCCTTCAAAAAAAGGTGTTCACTAGCAAGGGAACCTCCAAAGTGGAGGATGAAATTGACAAGGACATTGACAAGAGGGGTGGGGAGGAGAGAGCAAGAAGCAAGCCATCAAGCAGGCAATCTGTCAGGAGTAACTGACAAGCCGCCCACCCACTGAAGCTTATTCTCAGGGTGGCTTAGTGTGATGTGCAAACTCACCCAATGTGTGGAGTACTTCGGCCTGCACTGATGTCCCAAATCTGCTAAAGTAGCTGATAGTTGCAGAGCTGATTTATATCTATCTACTTATATGGAAAGTTAACTGTTTTTCCAGGTCACTTTCCCTATATCAAGTTTTAAGCACTTGAGTGTCAAGCCAAAATGGGTGGAGCTATGAAGCAGCTGTGACTTTACAAACCAGCTGTGGTCAGTAACAGTATCCTAGTAACAGATATTATGCATGTTAATGCAACATGTATATCCCTCTTAATTACTGTGTATCTAATATTACACGTTTAGGGACTTTCCCATGAATTCCATAGAACATATGTTTATTCATTTGAGCAGATGAATATTTAGTGCTTAAAAGAATTCTCTTTTATGAAACTGAGGCAAATATCTTGAGAGTATTTTTTATATTTAAAGCATGTCTACACTGCTCTTCAGCTCAAAACGCTCCCAGAGTACATATAAGATCAGTAAAAACATGGCAGCCCTTGCAAGCAAGCTTACAGTCTAAAAGACATGGCACAAAATGAAAAAGGAATGAGGACTGAAAAGGGAAACTAGCAAACTCAGGCACCTGTTCTTAAAGTTACACAAGGGTTCTTATAATGACCTGCTGGAATGGAAATTCTTAAGGGGGAGCCAAATTGAATGGGCCTCCGAGCAGAGTTGATGGAGTAACCCTGAAGCTGTAGCCATAATCATACATTAAAATCGGCTGGTTTGCTATAGTTAAAAAATAAAAGCTAAGCAAATTTAGTATGATCATTTCTATATCTGTGTTGCTGATAGTGGCAAGTTGTTCTTTAAAGTAACAGGAATGTCTAGATTACTCTGGATGGAATATAACAAGGGGAAATCAAATTATGTGTTAAATTTTCCATTTGAATGTCTTATAAAGGCATATGCATGTACTACTGAAATAAATGTATTTTCTACCAGGCTTCATTTGGAAGTGATGACAAAACTTAAT
Organism: Heloderma suspectum; assembly: GCF_057233095.1. Taxonomy (NCBI): domain Eukaryota; kingdom Metazoa; phylum Chordata; class Lepidosauria; order Squamata; family Helodermatidae; genus Heloderma; species Heloderma suspectum. The sequence continues at coordinate 301,248,623 of NC_139458.1, forward strand.
TTCTGCCCAAAATTTTGAAAATGTTCAATAGTATCAGCTGTTACCTATGTTTCCAAGTTGTAGTGATATGTAAGACCACATGAGGACAGTATTTTTACCCATTACAGAAAGCAATTTTGGGTTAAAAAGCATTGAAGTAAAAAGTATCAGCCAGTGATTTGAATTCATGTTGATCTCATATTTCCTGATACAACTTCAAAATATTTATCCTAAAGGAAGTTTGTATTATGTTTAATTATTTCTATAAGTTGAATCTATTTCTTACTGGTATTAATGGGCAATAAAATTGCACATTACTTGTATCTCAAACTGAGCACATTTGTGGATCATCAGGACTTTATATGATAAGTAATATATTTTGAAGTGCTACTGATACTACAGTATTTCAAGGCATGCTTTTTGACAGTTGTTTTTAATTGCTGATTATGTTCAATGTAAACAAAATAAATTTATGCGGTAGTAGATTTTAGTAATAATATCATGCTCAAATTGTGCTTGTGTTAATACAACCTGTAGTAATATCTACACTAACAGAAGGAAGAACATTGGCCAAGACAAGATTTACTGTTGGATCTAGATTTAGAGTCTAGTTAGAGCAGAGTTATTGAAATCAATGGGTCATAAATTCGTTATGACTAATTTAAGTCTCATTGATTTCAGTGGGTCTACAGTAACTGTGAGTAAGTCTGGATCCAATCCATTCTCATTGTTACAAAACCTAAGTTCCTTAATTTTTACCTTGAAATATGCTGCCATACTTTGTTATTCAATACCAGGTTAATCAATCATAATGGTACCAAAGAGCATTATCTTTTGAGTATTGTACTTTAAATTGTTGTTTTTGTCCTAGGAGAACAATGTGACTGTGACAAAAAACTTCAGTAGAATAGACAATGCTTATAAGATGGAAGCAGAGGCAAGTATTTTAAGTATGAGCACTGGCAATACATTTCTAACACCATATTAACTGGAGCAGAAGTAACATAAAATAAGGGTGGCAAGTTACATTCGTGAGTCATGCACTTACAGTTAATGGATAAACACTGCTATTAGAGGTGTGTGAAACTAGGCTTCGGTGCAGATTCTTACAAGGGAAAGTGCCCCACCTCAAAATGCCTGTCACTTGGAGGCAAACGACTGTCTTTTAAGGAACCTCCCCTATCAGCTTCAGCATAAACTAAAAATCCCTCTGATAGGTCCCTAAGGTTATGGCTGTCACCAGATACTAGATCCAAAGATGTTCTTCTGCGAACCACTTTCTCAAGTATAGATCCTACCTATTATAGCATGAACATTTGTGCAAGTACTTGTGGGAATAGTGCTAGTGGTTATTTTCCTTCTGCTCAAAGTTGTTTGGATTTAACCCACAGTGTTGAAGAAAAAAAAGCTTAATATTAATTTAGATGGTGTCTGCAGTTTTTATAAGTACTTGTGTTAAAAATAATATTTAAATTGTGCTGCTTGACTAGTCGCCTAAACATTCCAGGCATATTAGGTTCTCAAAGCAAAGATTCGTAATGCTTCTTCTGCAAACTAATTACCTATATGTACTGTGGTTTAGCAAGGCTTCAAAAGGTGCTTTACTGCAATAGCATAGGGCGCAATTCTATGGGCACTAGTCAGTGGCTAGACGGCCATAGGATACATCAGTTTCTGGGAACTGACCTCCCTCCCCACCCCGTGCTTCCTCGTAGGCAGTGTGGAACAGCTCCGCGCTCGGAAGAGGAGCACAGACCAGCAAAAAAGGCATTCTGGGGACGTTCTGGGGTGGGGAAGGGGGAAATGCTAGTATGACACATCCAACCTGTCATCTGACAGCCGCTTCCCCCACTCCACCTTCCCGCAGTTAGACAGCCGAAATTGGCTGTCTAGCCACAAATGCAGGGCAGCTGAAGCATGGAGGGGATGATCCCCTCCGCGCTTCTCCTGCCCTGCATTGCATATGCCGTCACCTCCGAGTTCAGAGGCATCCGCCTATCCCAGTAGGATTGCTCCCTCCACGTATTACTACTTGTGTGTGTGCATTTGCATATAATCTGTTTGCCACCCCACTTCTAAAACATTTTACTGCAATACCTTCTTAACAGCCATAGAAAGCTGTAGTGGCATTACAACATGGTTTATTACAGGGAGTGGATAGGCTTCAGGCTTATAGGCTTTTTATTAAAACTCTGAGATGCACCAGCTGGAGCCACATGCAATAGTGGGTCAAGCAGGTGTATATACTCTAAATAATTAAGGAATCCCCCCCCCAATTTGTGACTCATCCCAGAACCAAGGTAATAACTCCTTTCACAGAAAAATACAAGCTTTTTAGTTGTTTTTTAAAAATCATACAGAGATCTACTGGTAGATCCCAAATTACCTTCTGCCTACCCCTGCTTTAAGATGAAGTAAAGTTGGTGTGGTATAGTTATAGTTACGATGAGGTATAAGTTATTCATGAAAGTAGTAATTGAAACATGCAACATACTTAGCAATTATAAAATGTTCACTTTGAACCTTGCCCTGTATAGTTCAGAAAAGCTTGCTTTCTGGGAATTGTGTTTAGGATTTCAGCCTTTGCCTTGGGCTACAATCCTGTAACATGCTTACTTGGGTATAAGTCCCCTTGAACTCAATAGGATTTACTTCTGAGTAGACATGTATAGGATGGTGTTGCTAGTTGCTTGAAATATATAACTCTTTATACAAAATCCATTTTTTTGCATTTTTGTTCTGTTTTTATAAGACAAACATACTTATTAAAAAGAACATTAATAAAAATAGAACAGTTGAAAATGGTAGTTTCATATTTTGATAATAGATTATAACATCTCAAATATTTTGGATCTTGTGAAGAATGCATATTTTAATCATGTATATTAGTTTTTAGTCAATTTGCAAGTGAGGCACTAAAACTCTTCCAAATGTTTACATTCAAATACAGGTCTGCATTACATTCAGTGATTTTGGGAAAATGCAAGATGTTTGTAACTTTCTTGTTGAGAAGCTAGATAGTTCTGTCATCATCAGCCCACCTCACTTTTACCATACAATGGAGACTGTAGATGCCCTTCGGTAAGTTATTCTTTGTTCTTCCTCTTCTCAGGAAGCTGAGTTTCCCTGGCTGGAATTACCAATGGCACAATGAATCCCTGTTCCCTCATAAATAACTAAAGCTGCTATTCTGTTGCTCAGGCCAAAGAAAATTACTGGCAGTATAAACATGTTCCTAATTCAGGGGTCTACAATTCAGGCCTGGCCTTGATAGCCAAGCAAAAAACGGTGGTTTCCAGGTTCAGACATACACCATGCCAACTGGATGGAGGCAAATGCTTTCACCCACCAGCACCTTCCCTGTTGGAAAGGCAGGAGGATATCATTTCCACTGTTGAGTGGTGGCTGTAAAATAGCGAAGCAGGGATTCTCTTCTGCCTCCCTTCCTTCTAGAAGTTCTGAATTTAATGGGAATATGTCCCTTTTGATAACAAGCTGTATGTATCAGTATGTAGTGCTTTACTGAGTAATTAAGGTAAGGAAGAGGCCTGGCTAACAACAGATTATGAAAATAACTGCAGCTATATATATTTATTTATTAAAGGGTTTTTACCCTGCCCTTTAGCTAAAAGGATCCCAGAGCAGCTTAGTAAGACAATCCCTGCTCGTAGGCTTAGAATCTAAAAACATGACACAAAAGAAAAAAGGGATGGGGAGGGAGGAGGAAAGAAAGGAAACACAGGCACTAGTTCTTAAATTTACTTTAGCTTTTTTTTTGGTTCTCCCTTTTTAAACAGTCAATGCTAAGGAAAAATTGAAATGGTTGCACATGTACATAATTGCATAACACTGAAGTGTAGTCTACAGATACCTTGAGGCTGCAATTCTGTACACACTTACCTGAAAGTAAGTCCCATTGAACTTAGCTGGACTTACTTCTGAATAGACGGGCATTTGGTTGTGCTGTTAGTCATTTTGTGAAGGATTTTGACTTTGTAAAGCAGAATATAAAGTAAGTAAATAAAATAAATAGTTGCTGCACTCATTAAAGGATTTAATGGGAAATTACATCCTGTGGCTCAGTTAGCGAAGTCTCCCTACTTGTTTCTTTCTAGGCGTCAGGTCTGTCTTGCTGCTGCTGGGAGTGCCCGGCAAAAAGCTCAAGAAGTCTGCCAGATGTTTGGCCAGTCCCTGGGGAAGCCTTTACTAATAAGAGAAGAGGAAGCAAAGGAGTGGGAAGGCCACCTTGAAAATCATATAGCCAGCTGTCCAGACTCACTGAGTTTGCAGCAGAGACTCCAAAATGCCACTATCTATGTTTCCTCAAGGATATTTGCTGTTTTTGAAATAAAGGGGGAGAGGAAGAGAAAAAAAGCAGCTCTTCTAAATGTGAACTGATTTTTTTTTTCTGAATTTTGTTTGTTTTCCTCTGGGAAGAAAAATGTTAAGAAGCTCAACTTGAATTTTCCATGATCAAAAAATTAAAGCGACCATGACATTATTCATATGTTTTAATGCTTCCATGAAACTGTAACTGACAGGAGCCCTTGGGCATCACCTGCAGTGAACTCAGTGGATTAGATCCAAACTTACCACTCCTTTCTTGAAAGAAATGTTCTGCTCACAGAAGCTCATGTGTTCACAAAGGACTTCTTCCATGAGCAGAAGCTCTTCCATTAATTGAGTAGTAAGTTTGGATCCAGTTGGTGTGTGTTTGTGAAAACATACATAGAATCACCCTTTTACTTAATATACCATTTGCTAGAATTGTTTTATTTGCTTAGAAATACTTTTTGCTTGGTACACTACTTTTCGAAATAAAATTCATCGTGCTGAGTTCCTTATAGTACTACAAAGTAGTTTATAGAGTCATAGAATAGTAGGGTTGGAAGCCCCTGCTCAGTGCAGGAATCCAAGTCAGAGCATCCCTGACAGATGGCTGTCCAGCCTCGACTTGAACGCCTCCACTGTGGGAGAGCCCACCACCTCCCTAGGAAATTGGTTCCACTGTCGTATTGCTCTAACAGTTGGGAATCTTTTCCTGATGTTCAGCCGGAATCTGGCTTCCTGTAACTTGAGCCCATTATTCTGTGTCCTGCACTCTGGGATGATCAAGAAGAGATCCTGGCCTTCCTCTCTGTGACAACCTTTCAAGTACTTGAAGAAGAAATGTCTTCAAACAGCCTAGCCACAACAACACTGGTTTGGATCCAGACTTGTGCTCAGCAGAGTTCTGTTGGTGGTGGAGGAAGGAGGCTGGGCAGCAATTTTCTCTGACTGCCCCTTCCCCATGCAGCCCCTAGTGCCACCTGCCATGCTGTTCCAGAGGGAGACCCCCAGAACAGCTTTTCAGGCAGGCTACAGGGGGAAATGGAGAACAGAGATAATTTCTGCCTGCCTCATTCCTCCAGCAGGAAGTCTCTGCTAGATCCTGGTTCCCTGTGCGAACAAAAGGAGCCCTTCCATTTACGGAAAGGCAAGTCTGGATCTAACCCATAGTTCTGTGTTAATAACATTATCAGACAAGAGCCTATTAACATTCAGTGCCTGATGGTTTACTAGTTTATATAATGTTTTGAAAGGGATATACTTTTCCTTTTAGGTTGCTAAGTTTTTGTTAGACATTTTATCCAAAGCTAGCAGAAAACAAACTTCTTTACTCACAATTGTAGTACAATAGAGAAAATGCTAATTAAACTGATTTTTAAGTGTACCCACTCCTGCCAGTATTTCAGCAAGCCAAGTTTTCCTAGAGTTCACTACAATTCCCCTGCAGTAGATTCCTGCCTTTTAGGACAACACTTATCACCATTGCTGAGAAATTGGCTTGTAGCTACCTAAAAGGTAAACTTGCAAATTACCTCCTATTATAGCAAGTAGGGGCTCTTACTGTGCATGTGGATTATTCCAACACCTGGAAGTGAATAGATGCTGGTAGTCACACAGAAGTCCATGTATCTCCCAGAACTGTGCATGTATTATGAGTCCAAAGCAAGCTGTTATTTTTTCATATAAAATATTTTTCTTTATACAACAGCTTTATCCTAGTCTCCTCTTACTCTCAAGATTGTATTCAATAATGAATACTCAATGTATTCAAAAAATATTTTGTTCAAAACATCATTAAGGGGAGTTCATGTTTCCTATACAGTGTAAGATACCATTCAATAGCGTACACCAGGCCAATAGCATTTGGTGAGACTTACAATGAATTTGGTGTATGGAAGGGGAGAAATATAACAACTATGTAACTAATAAGTTTTGTACTCTATCAAAACAGGAGCCCAGTAGAAAGATAGCCCATGGACTATGTTGAATCTTTTTAGTTCTAATTTGACTAGATGAGTTTCCTTAACTACTTCCCTTAACATAATCCAGGAAATCTCTGTCGCAGGGGTTAGATCAGGGAAAAACTTCCTTGGATGCCAGGAATATCTCGCCTCCCAAGGCGAGAAGGAATTGTCATTTACTGTCAGACATGAGAAATTTCCTGAGCAGAACTACTGTGTGTTAGGAAATAATGAATGAAATATGGGCTGGAAATACTGTAAAACTGCCTTACTGTGAAAAACTCGTTAAAAGTTTCCAGGAGGTAAGACAGTGGGCCAACTGTCAAAGACTGAATTATACATTAACACCTTACCTGAGTAAGGAATGCATCGTTTGTTTAAAGGGTACCAGAAGTACTTTGTATTTAAAAAGCTACAGGATGGTCTGTATGTAATGTCTGATTTTTTAAAAGTTGTAATTCCGTGACTTATATGAACTGTACAAATTTTGCATACTTGATTCTGCCACTTGCTACTTTTTGGAGGACTTAAGTCTGATTTTGGTACTTGGAGCAGGGAAACAAAATTATGCAGGGTACCGCAACCTAATTCCCTATACACTTTCAAGGATATCTTTACAACTGTAAGGCCTAGAAGCTGTCTCCTGTTTATTTTTTTAAACATGAAAAGTAAGATTCTCAGAAAGTTGAATTCTGTGCCCATTTATATTCTGGGGCTATCCTGCACTATCACAACATATAAAACAGCCATGACTATAGGTATACATCACAAAGGTTTCATAACTAGCCATGTAATAGATAATTTGCAGATTGCTGTGATCCAATAATTTTAATTTTGGTGAACTGCCCAGAGGGCTTCAGCTATGGGGCGGTATAGAAATATAATAAATAATAATAAATGAAAGAATGAATTCAAGGCACCTAAATATATGTAGCACTAAAAAGCAGGGATAAGGAACTGGTGGCCCTTTAGATGTTGTTAGACTACAGCTCCCATCATCCCTGGCTAGGTTAATGGGATTTGGAGTCCAACAACATCTGGAGGTCACACATTCCACACCCATCATAGCCCATAACTAAATAGCATTCTCCAACTACATTTAGAAAAAACAATTTAAGCAAAATGAAAGTACAGCCTACACTCCTCAGAATCTACTCTATCCCAACACTTGAAGTTGGCTGCTCACATGGTGAAAAGGACTTGGAGAGAGCAAACCTGTGGTCCTCTCCCAGGGAACATAGGATTGTTCAGTCTTCCTCCCCAAGCCAAAGACACTGCTACATCAGGAGGGGGGTCTCTAAGCTGCAGTCCCCCCACCCTGCCCCCTCACGGCTGGTGAAGAAAGAACTCTGCTGGTTGCTTCCTGAGGTTGTAGATGAGGCCTGCAGGGAGAGAAAAGCAGTTGTTCTGGTGGGCAGGAAGAGGAGAGACCAGAATAGGAGAAATTCTATGGCCTCTCCAGCCCCAGCAGCACTAGGGGTATATGAACCCCACTCACCGATCTGCCTGGGGGGGGGTCCGTGGGAGGGGAGGCAAACCATTCCTCTCCCCAGAATCCTCCCTGGCCGGCTCCGCTCCGCAGCGAGTCTGCGGAGCTGCCGGCCAGGCCCATCCACAGCCGGACTTGCGTCCGCTGCCCTACCAGTGTGCAGACACAAATGGCATCTGGCGTAGTGGACGCCATTTGCGTCCCTGGTCCTTTCGCGATAGGCTACGTAAATATTTACGTAGCCTATCATGAATGGAGCAGCGATGCAAAAGGCATAGTGGATGCTATTTGCACCCCTGCCCTTTGCCATGATAGGCTATGTAAATATTTACATAGCCTATCACGAAAAGACCAGGGACGCAAATGGTGTCCACTATGCCAGACGCCATTTGCATCCGCACACTGGCAGCAGATGCAAGGACTCAGCGGACAGACCCAGACGGCGCCAGGTAGGGTCCATCCGGGATGAAGTTCACGGGGTGGCAGGGGGGAATGGTCCGTTCCGCCACGGACTCCAGGGGGCTGGATTCTAAAGAATTCGGCCTCATTGGAGTCTGTGGCAGAATTCTCCACCACCCCTAAGCAGCATGCTGTCTCTAGGCAGGCTCAGAGGCCCATTTTGTAAAAGGAGGATGGAGAGGTGAAAATTACATCTGGTGCTCCTCCTGGCCTACTGGCAGCAGCTCAGTTGGGCATTGGCTACTCAGAAGTACTCCAGAACTGTGAGTCAGCCTCCATTTGCACATTGTGAGAGAGGTGGTGTTACTGGGTAGGACTATCTGAAAGTTATTTGGCTAGAGCAGTGGTCTCCAAAGTGGGGTGGAAGACGATCCATTGGGGTACACGAGCCACCTGATCATTGAGCAGCCTCCTGCTGCCCTGACAAGCTGCCATTATGTGCAATGATGGCGGCAGCAGGATAGGACGGGAGCTGAGAGGGAAGCTCCATGGCATTTCTCCGCTCTAGTCGTAGCCACTGGGAGCAACTGCCCCAGTCTCTGCCAGGCATGGCAGAGGAAGCCTTAACCCTTCCCATTCTCCTTTGGCAGAATGAAGCCAAGAAGAAAGCGTGTGCTATGGGGACTGGGTAAAATGAGGATCCATAAAATCGAAGAGGGATCCTCATGATTTCATATGACTTTTTAAAGGGGAGACCCGCAAAACCACCATCCAATGCCTCAGTGGACTGAAATGGATCCACCATGGGATTCATGGGTGCAGCCACAGCACAAGAGCACCTATCTTTGGCAGGGATCCTCTTGATTTCATATGGTTTTTGCAGAGCAAATCCCCCAACCCACCATCCAAACACAGAGCACATTTCCCTCCGTGGACTGAACCAGAAAAATCATGCATCTGCCACTCATGAGCACAGCCAAGACACAAAAATGGGGAAATGGCTTCCCCCATTCCCTGGAACAAGACTGCTGCAGGCATGCATCCAGAGGGCCTAGGAGCTGGAAGCAGCAGCCCACCCTCATTGGCAGGAGTTGGCTTCCAACCGGGTGCCCTCCCCTCCTTCCAAGGAAGGGAGAAAGTGCAGTTGGAGGGCAAATCCTGCCCTCATGCCTGTCAGCGGTTGGCAGGCTCTGACAGGCAGCATTTTCCCTGGCAGCAGTGACAGTGGCGGCTCCCCCCACCCCATGAAACAAGGGCCCAAGTAAAGAGCTGGGAGGCATTGGGGGGGGGGGCAACGTGGGATTCAGATGTCTGAATCCCACTTCAGCTTCATAAGCCGAGGTGGGTCAGGGCCCCCCAAATCAGCCCCAGCTGAATCAGGCCTGCCTCGGAAGCCCTATTTATTATGCTCAATGAAGTAGCATTGTAGGGATGGTTGAAAATCTGATAAAGGTTCAAACAGAGAAAGAACACCAAAACAAAAACCTCTTGAATTTCAATAATTAAAGCTAACTCCTGGATATTTAGATTTATAGGAGGAAGGCGTACTGTTTAAAGCATGATCAACCTGAAAGAAAGCACCCTTAATCTGCTTGAAGGAAACTTCTCATTCACCTAGAATCTAGGTCCTTGATAAATAATATCACTGTCCCATTTTAAGTTATTGTCTTGGTAAGTGCAATCCTAAATACCAATTTTCCTTAAGCTTCCCAAAATGGAAGAGGGAGTCCTTGAGGACTATAAAGAGGGGTTTTTGGAGTCTTAAAAACTATCAGTAAAGTGGATACTACTGCTAGAAGGTAGGTGTTCCCACATTCATCATTAACATTGGTGCTGGTCCCAGGAACCAGGAATATTGGTAGACTGCATCCCAGTGCCATAAAGCAGAGGCAACTAGTCCTACTAAGAGCATGCTTTTAATGTTCCGTTTTTCATTCTCTGGGCACATTCTTTATCAGGTTTATCAAACCAGTCTGTACACCTACAAAAACATGTGCCTACAGAAACTAAGTTTGATAAACATCTCTAGATAATGCAGCAGTTTGCACATAAAGGCGGTAAATTGTGGATTAACCCACGATTTGCCACCATTATGTATGACACAATAGAATTTTTAATGCTGTATTGCACACACATCTAAGGATTGCAATCAAATTAACCAGTTTCATTAGTAAAAGTACTGCACTTCTACAAGAAAGTTTATGTATGTATGTATTTACAGTTTACTCACTTTGGCAATATGTATCTTTTATATAAAAAACAAGTTGCTGGAAACATTGCATTGGGTCCAGACTTGCCCTTCTGTGAACAGAAGGGCTCCTTCTGTTTACAGATAGAACTGGAATCTAGCAGAGGCTTCCCGTTGGAGGAAGGGGGCAAGGCAGCAAGTGTCTCCCCTTCCTCCTGCAGCCCCAACACTATTTAGAACTGAGGAGGTTCCTCAACCCATTGGAACAGCATGGGAGACAGCACTGGGAATTGTAGGGGGAAGGGAAGAAAATGGCTGCCTGCCCTTTCCCTCCATTGCCACTAAAACTCTGCTGAACTTAAAAGTCAACCCTTTGTGTACTTCAAGTATTAACACTAGGTAATGACAGAAACAGACAGCTTAGAAAAACGAGTTTTCTATTTATTTAAAAATAGGTTTGTAGTTACTACATTGCAGTGACAGTAATTCTTACACATACATTCTAGTTTGTATAAAAGGATTCCAAGTATTATTCATCAAAACCAACATAGGTGTTTCACATAACAATAAAAGTTTCAATCAATATGTACAAAAAGAAAGGGCACTGTTCATCCAGGTGAGAGACTGTACTTTATAACATGATAAAGCAGATTTCAAAGAGAAACTAACCTCGATTAAACCTAAAATTGTTGTAAAATTGTATGTTATGTTTGGGATTCACATCATATTGTACAAAAAAAGCATAGCTTTAAAATGTGTCAGTTTCAAAATTAAGATGTTCCAAACAATTTCCTTAAGTTGCTGTACATTATACATCTCAACATTTTAAGTGACAAGATTTTAAGAATTCACTCAAGAACTTTTCAGATTTTTGCAGTGTTGTGGGTCCAAAAATGCAACTTTGAAATGTGTGTCAACAGCCTTTACTTTTTAAATGTGTGTCTGATACATACACCATGTAAAATGCTTTCTGTGCAAGGCTACAAATTTGGTGCTAATATTTTGTCTTTCAAGGTATAGTAATTTTTAGCAGTATTTTAATGCACATAAAAATGATTTTTATACCGTATTTTGGGAGTTTCCTGATGCAGTTATCTGCTTTTTTAAAAAAAAAATCCCAAATATTTAGCACTTGATTATTTTTGTACCAAAAGAAAAGTGATTACTTTCATTTAATTAGACACAAATGGCTCCTAAATTATTTACATTTGGGACTTGGTCTTATTAACAGCATAGCTGATGCTATTACTGTCATCAAAATGCTGTCTCTCCTTTATTGTATTTTTTTTAACCCCAAAATCTATAATGGGTTGGATCCAATGGTGTCTGTCCACTAGTGCAAAAACCCTTCCATAGTGGAAACTGTTGTCAACTATGTGCAATAGGCAAATTCAATACTTGAGTTATGCTTGCACAACAAAACCCACTAATAACCCAACACCAGTACTAAGAACTCTTACACTAATGTTATGTTGGATTTCACCCAGTAAATGTTACCTTCCTGAAACAGAGGGTACCTTCTATTCCAAAATGTTCTGAGCAGGAAAAAAAGAGAGAGCTATGTAAGTAAATTTTTTGCTTCACGATTTTTTCCAATAGTAATTAAAAATCTTGATTAAAATACAAATTATGTAAAGTTAACACATTAAAAATGCAATACCAGATTTCGTTATATTAGAAATAATTTCCAGACTTGGCCACTATATATGAAATGTACACCATTTTTTAAAAGTATAAACATACATGTACATTATTTACAGCAGAAACTGAACAGCCCTTTTATCAGATGAATGCTTAGGTCCAATTACATGAAGTGCAAGGTTAAGAGATACAACAAAATGTACAGTAAAGGCTCGATCCAGTCGGTCCCTTACATACACGGTGAGACATATGCAGCTGTCACACAAGTGCAGCTCTCCACTTGTGCGAGGTCTGCTGATGGGGGAGATTAGAGGCAGGAAACTCCTGCATGCGCTGCTCCACAAAGCATGACTTAGATTGTGCCCTAAACCTTCATTAGTTAGAACACTAGGGGGAAAAATGAGCTCTTGTTTCAAAGTCGAGGATGCACATTCTTCAGCACATTGGGATCTGCTTTCTTCCCAGAAATTAACACACAAGAGCTGCATGTGCACGGAGCTCTGGTTGGGGTCCTTAACTATGAAAAGTAACCAGATGTACTAAAGCTTGTGAAACCAAAAGCCCACACTGATACATTAACCTGGTTTGCATTATCAAACAACCCATGGTTAACAAACCATAGGTTTTTTGTGAGCATGTCGGAATGAGTGAACATGCTGGCTCCTGACCATTTGCCTCCTCCCGCTTTGCTAAACAACTGAGGAAAGCCCTGTTCCTGGGTTGTTTGCTGTGACCCAGAACTCTGGGTTAAGTTTTAACCCATGGTTTGTTGTTGGGTTAAAACTCTGGGTTGTTTCTCCCTCAACAACCCAGAGTTTCATGTTCAGATGTCATGGCGAACAACCCCAAAATCGGCAATTCCTGGGTTGTTTAGCCAAGTGGAACTGAGCAGTTGGAGCCAGCATGCTTGTTCACTCACAAGCAACCTAAAATTAACAAACCGTGGGTTGTTTAATCACCCGAACTGAGTCTTTGAATTTGTATTGTAATATGGCACATGACTTATGTACTTAAAATACATTTATGTGCCCATTTATTTTTAAAAGATGATATGTACTTCATGCAGCATGAGTTTTTTTCAAATGGTATTTTACAAAGACTAATCCAAAGTAATATTAAGTTAACTGAATGATCATTCATGTATAAATTGACAGTATGGTACAAATAATATGTGCAGGTTTACCTCACAGCAGTCTAATCGCTATAGGAAGACGGTTCTTGTAAAGCTGCATCACCACTCACAGCACAATGAAGACCATTGTTTTAATACCCAATATTAGGCTGATCTTATTCAAACTTAATTCCTGGGAAACAATCAAAATTAAAATCTGCTAAGCAATGCTATACCAAACAAGAATGGGGGGACAGCTATTACCAAAGTGAAAAACAAATTATTTCCCCAAAAATATGGGATGCTCTGCTATTAAGACATGTGTAGTAACCACTAGTTAATATTGAAGTAATTTAACAAACATTATGGAACTAATGGACCACCCCACATCAGAAGCTGTATCAGCAGACCACATTTAACATTTGCTTTCATTACTGCCAAGTTTGTAAGATAATAGCTTGTGTGAACAGCCATAATTATCAACAGAAATGGCATTTAAGTAGTATTTTACATGTAAATGTGCCATAAAATAATTAAATTTTGTTTGAAATAGTATTATCCAGAACACATTTCATTATAGTTTTTTCCATCACAACATTCCTGAACCAGTATTTATTGCTCATATTAAAATGTGCTAGATAAAAAGCTCTCTTCTGTTTTGGTACAATATGATTTTTGCAAATCAGTCAAATCCAACCAATGACAGTAATTTAAGTCAAGCCAATGGACCCTAAATCACTTATTTAGAAAATCTAGCGTAACAACAGTTTTATAGGCCAATTTAGAAAAATAAAGTACTGAAATACTGTTAGAAAACTTAAGACGGTCAACATGAATTCTTAGTACTAGTACAGATTATTCATGAAAGGGGAATACATTTGTGTGCTGCAAAGAAGACTTCCAATTTTTGTAGTTTTGAAATATGTAATTTTCAGAAACTATGATGGTTAGGTGTACTATTCCATTCTCTAGCATTACATATACATATTTGTTGTATATAAGTATATACATAAGCATGCCAAGGGAGACATAGTTATAAATGGAGTAACTACAGCAATAAAGTTTCATGATTGCTTTGCAATTTTTTATATTACAATGCAGATATCCAGGAAATCAGACATTTGAAATTGACTGCCTTCATAAACGTTGAGATTCGTAAAATGGACAATTTAGATCTACTATAATGCTTTTATTGTGAAATGTGAAACAAGCTCTATCAATGTACATAGTCTGTAGTAATGTTTTCATGTTTAATGCCTGCAATATTAGTAAGAATGCATGTTTTGTTTGAGAAACACAAGTCGAAGTCAAAAACTCATTTAAAAAAAATCAACATTATGGTATGTCATGTACTATTCTTTAAAATACTAATGAAAATAGATATGGAGAGGGGACTTGTGCCAGTAGAATTCTGAGCACTGCCATGTATTTAACATTTGGAGAAATACTGGGCCAGTTTGCATGACATGACAGCCCATCATTGGGTTAATTTACCTGTGAGGAGCTGTGGCTTGTGCCAGCCGGTTTTATGAATATGGAAACCCCAGCTGGGGGTTGCCATGGCTCATTGTATCATCTGAACCTGGGTTGTGGGGGTTATTTGAGGATTAAACCCTTGCATAAAGCCTAAAACATAAAGTGGGTTTAAACCCTCAAATAATCCCAGCTGCCCTGGTTTGGATGACATGACAAGCCACAGCACACCTGGCCAGGGCTTGTATATTCATAATGGTGGATGGCACATGCTGCAGCGCCCTGAGGGTTAATTAACTGACTGTGGGCTGTTGTGTTGTCGGGACCAGGTCATTATCTTAGATGAAGCTATGCCAGATCGTTCACTTTTCTTAAAAATGCTAAATTGCAATGGTTTTTTTAAACATAGGAGGGAGTAATGGCAGTTAAGCAGTCAGCCAAAATAAAATCTTCCATGCCCCAAATTTCCTAAAGTGACTTTATAATGATTAGCTACCTCAGCTAAGAGTTAATGATCTTTATGCTTATGACTATTTGTGGTTAAAATCAGAAATGCATTTTAAGAACCAGTTGTCACGACTGACGTTTTTCAGGGGGTGAGGTTCAAGATGAATATTAGTGTTACACCTCAGGTGCCCATTCAGTGTGAGCAAGTTGACTGCGTATGTGCACAACTAAATTGAAAATTGTGTGCACAAAAGGGTGTTGCACACCTGGTGCCTGAGGCTGAATCTACCTGCACTTCTCAAAACTGGACTGGAAACCCTGCATGTAGCAACATACAGATGGTCAGTGCCACAACCTTTGGTAGAGCCAATCATCTATTTGCAGGAGTAGAAAACTGAATTCAGCCCCTCTCCCCACCTACACTGGAGGAAGCATGGAAGGTTAGGTTCAGATCCTCACCCTTCAAACTGCACTCCCCTATCTTTTGGACAGGTAGGTAAGCATGCAGAGGCAGCACACTGCTGCACACCAGCATATCTAGATCAAGGCCAAGGTGTTTAAAAAATAACCCTCTTTTGTTTCCCCCGTGTATATTACATTAAAAATCTGGTTACATTTTTGTACCATGCAACTGCTTTACAATGTATTTTGTTTTCTTTTAAATTGGACTATACTTTTAAACAATAAAAATTGTATTAAAGTTTGTTTTAAAGGTATAAAATAAGTAAATGTACCATAAACAAATAAATAAATGGTTTTTTCCATAGCAGTACATACAGCAATACATTCCCCTAAGTCATATAGTTATCATTTACAATAGACAACTTAAGTCTACTAAAGATGCACAAAATAATAGAATACAAGGCACAATCATAAAGTGGGATTTTCCTTTAGGATGTATATATTGACTAATGTCAGCTTGATAAGTATACTGTAAAAAGTGCAGAAAAACAATGTGCAATGAGAACACTGTATAAAACATGATTGCATAAAAAGTGATTTGGCCTTTTTATCTTTAATAATTGAAAATAACCAATTTTCCCCTTAAAATTAAAGTATGACATTTTAAAATTCTTAATATTCTAGTACTATCTAAAAAGTCCTGAAAAAATTATACCTGGGTAATATTGAATATATTTATGTGCTTGTGTACATACTCAACATACACATACACTTCTTTTGAAATGTTAGTCAGTTTAACATAGTTCGTAGAAACAATCAATCAATCTGACCATAACGTAAACATCAGAATCTCACACTTTTCCTACAGCTTCCTTGAACCCTTTCACCCAATTACAAATTTTGCCTAAACGTTCATCAAAGGATCCCACCAGTGCATTAATTGTTTTTACTATGAAGTACAAGTAGAGATAATTTTTCAGAACAATGTATATTTTGAACATGGGAGACATACGCATAATTGAAAACTATGCTTCACTGACACTCAAAACGTTTCCACTGCACCGGTTCTCAGTCTTTGGCACAATAAACAGATTTGATTGATACGAGAATGAGGGTCTGAAAAATTAGACATATTAGTCAAACTTTTTCCAATGTGGATATATTTATATATATATAACTATATATCGTGATTTCTCTCTCTCTGGCAGAACCTAGATAAAACAACCTGCACTACATTTGTTTGTACAAAGCTGTGTGCCCAATCACTACTGAATTAAACATTATCTTATTAGCAAAGTCTGGTAATTCTGTGTTTGTTCTCAATGGCATTTACTGCCATATTCTGCTGATAGCCTGCAAAACACAGATACTACAACTCTATACAAATGTACTGTACTTTGCTCAATCAAAAATAGGAGTTCTGTTCTCAGCCTGTTACATTAAAAATTCTATTATTTTAATCAAATAGAGGTTATGTACTGTTCAAAATTACAGTAACTTTTCTGCAAATCAAGAATTTCATTTACACAATCTTCAATACCAACTGAACAAAATGAATTGAAATGCATAACCTACTTGGAGGGCAATAAATAGCAAACTTTTAAAATACATACTTCTTTCAAAGAAATGTTCAGTTTGTTTTGCTATCCTTTTCCAAATCAGAACATATTCTCATCTGTAAATAGCAGCAGAAAGCAGATATCCTTAGTTCCACTAATTCCTCAGTTGTACCTATTTATTAGCATTTTAAATGCTAAAGTTACCAACCAATCAGATTCGCCTTTGCTTTTTCAGTCAGCTTTCGGACTCTGCCTCTGCTAGATGTCCCAAAAGTCAAAGAGGTGTCTTCAAACAACAGCTGTCTTTGCTCTTCCTCTGAGTCATCTTCGTTGTAAAAGGCTGTCCTCCTACCCTGGTTTCTAGTTCTCATATGGGGTTCAGAATCTTTAAATTCCTCAGGCTCTTCTTCGGTGGGTCCATCTGACCTTTTCCTCCTGCTTCTTGTCTGAATCTTAGGGTCTGCAGAAAATGTATGTTCCAATCCTGGCTGCTGTGCCTGTAGCTTTCTTTTAGGCTTTCTGCCTCCACGCCCTTTTCTTTGTAACAAATCTTCCTTCACATTATTTTCAGAGAGAGAATTACATGCAGTAGAAACAGATGCTTCTTCTGTTTTCAAGTCTTTAGCAGGTTGGATTGTACTCTGCCCTAAATTCTTTTGCTGAGCAAGTAACAGGTTTTTTGGTTTTCTTCCTCTTTTCTTGTGCACCACTTCACAGCTACTATTGTTAGTCTCAATCTTGGGTTTCCGCCCAGGACCCCTCTTAAACACAGGCTTTGAAGATTGTCCCCCATGTCCATTTACTTGGATGCTTCCTGATGCCAAAGCCATAGCATTATTCTTGCAATCTGCTATAAAGACAGAGTAACATGTAAGTAACTTGCACCAGCCATTTTCTTCATATAAACAGCTTGATAGCATTACAGGCTCAATTATATTTAAAATTTAAGGGCACAATCCTATGGCTGCTAGACAATGGCTAGATGGCCATAGGATTTTTCGGTTTCCAGAAACCGACCTCAGAGCCCACACTCTGAGGTCAGTTCCCGGAAAACCGCCGCCGCACTGCCCCCTCCCCCTTGTAGGTGGCATGGGTTGTCCTGGGGCTCCAGGCTCGGAACAGCAGTGTGGTGCGGGGCAAAAGGGGGCGTTCCTGGTGGCAGGGAGAGGTGGGGAGTGCGGAAGTGCCGATACAATGCTTCCTATGTGTCGTCTAGCCTCCCACAGTCCCGTGCCTAGACAGCTGAAATCAGCCATCTAGCCAAAAAGGCAGGGTGGCTAGAGTGTGGAGATCCTCTCCGTGCTCCACCTGCCCTGCACTGGATAGGCAGTCGCCTCTGAGTTCAGAAGCGGCCACCTATCCCAACAGGATTGCTCCCTAAGATGGAGAATTGGGTAAGGACTTCCCAAGCTATCCCCTTCTCTACAATGCTCAAATAAGGATCACTTTTGCAAAACCTGAAGCATCATAGGACCTCCTCATTTCACACTAAATGTACCTTGTTCAGCCACCAAAGTTACTGGGACCATTATAAAATTTGACTGGCACCTATAGTACGCTATCCCAAAAGGAGGAGCAATTGTGACCAGGTCCTATTTCAATGGGTTACTTTCCCCAAACAACTGGCATATTCAACTTGCCCAGCCAGAACATTCATAAAATAGGGACGTCTGTGGTGGGTACCTTCTTTTCACACCAAGGACACCTCTTGATGCTCACTCACCACACTGAAGTCCCCTTCCCTGCTTCCAAATAGAAAGGGCCAATCTCCTTGACCCACATAGCAGCTCTACGAGAAAGTTGCCTCAGTGCTAGACACACATAGGTAACTGTATCACTGAGAACAGTTAACCAGCTGAAATGGGAAATCAGCTGACCAATCCAGAGACAAAACAGCTTCATAGCAAAGAACCTCCTATGGCCTCTGTGGCTCACAGGAAAGAACTGAGCACAAAGCACTGTTCCTCTAGCACATGTGCTTGGGTGTTATGCTGTCAGTCAGAAGGGCAGAGGTGCTTCAGTTAGCCTTGATGGGTACCTTGGTTCCTAAGAGGAGCACCCCAATTTCAACCTATCATTGAGCAGGGCAGCAGTTTCCAGAAAATCTGAAAAGAAGCCTGGAAATTGCTTTGCAATGAACCCTGCTGGGATCCAGGAGTAACTCACTTCCAGAATGTCTCCATCACTGAAGGAGAAGATGAAGGTCTTCTGATATGTTTATAAACCCTATCCTCTCCCAAGATCATTACAAACCATGAATTTGTTCTGACTTCTCAGACTGGGTTCTTATGTTAATTTGGTGGCATGGGATGCTTACTCCTTTCCAGTGCCAAAACATAATGTGAGAAACCTGAGACCATGCTGAGAAAAGGGAAGAGTCACAGCATTAATTTCCCATCTGATCCAGGGCTTCTCATTACATTGGCAGTGTGGGAAGGAGCAGCACTGTTATGGCTTCCATGCCACCAAGGAAAGGTAAGAACCCTTACAAGATGTGGTAAGACAGAAAAATCCCAAGTTTGGGACCAATCAGGTATCCAACCAGGTGCATTACAAATGTGACTTATCAGAAATATGTAAGATGCATGATGAAACACTTAAAATAAATGCTAGATAAAATTCTAGTATTATTAGGGATGTCAACTGATCAGCTAAAAACTTTTTAACCATCTGTGTTAACAGGTTACATTCAAACAAATTTGCAGTGTTATGAAACTCTTAATACAGGTGCCTTTGAAATACTAAAGAAAGTGCAGGATAACTTAACAAGTGGCCACTTGAAATTGCCACAGATTGAATTTGCCCTGTTTGATTAAACATAGTTCCTAGCAAGCAATGAACTAAAGTTTTAGTTAATAAATCTACTAATCTAAATATGCAGCCCTAATTACACTGTGTGATAATCAACATTTTAAAATAATAAATAAAAAGAATATACTTACCTTGTGGGCTGATAGTGGCCGATTTTGGTTTACGTTTAATTTGTTTATCCTTCTCCACATTTTCTCTTGCAGTATTATTCCTTGTGTTGTGAGTGTAGTTGGTTTGATTAGGGACTGATAACACATTCTGGTTCTTGGAATGTTTGCTGGAATTATCTAGGACTGGGGAGACAAAATTATGACAGCAAAAGGAAACTTTTCATCAAGGTCTTCTAATAGTATATATCTACTCACCAAGTAAGTAAATTTCAGTTACTACTGTCTTAAGTACCATTTGACTAAAAATTGATGAGAAGTGGCATTAAACATTATTTCACCTATTCATCCTCACTCCCCACATTTTTCTAGAGCTTCTGAATTTACCTAATTTATATTTTCTAGAGCTTCGTAATTCTAGAGCTACACAGTTTACATAATAATTTATTTATGCATTTTTGTTATTTATTAACTTCATATAGGTCACTGAATAATGTATGTTCTCTGAGCAGCTCACAATAAGTACAAGAATACACAATATTAAAATACAAGAACAAAACAAATAAAAAGCAGCATAACCCCCTTTTTAACCTGCAAAGAGATAAAACCAGTTTAGCAACACAAATACACAATATATTACACACAAGATATTAAGAGCCCAGATTTGAAGATCAAATTCTTTAAAAGGCCTGGGCGAATAAAAAAAAAAATCTTCACCTGGTGCCAAAAAGACCATAAAGGCAGCACCAGGCAAGCTTCTCTAGGGAGGCTCCTCCAAGATCAAGGTGCCACCGCTGAGAATGCCCTCTAAGTGGTAGTTAAACACCTATATCCATGTGCTAGATAAGGCTATGTTTACAATGGGACCCATGATATTACAGATTTAGAAGGTGAAATAGTTACCAATAAGTTTACCCACCTGATTTCCCTGGTGCAATAGTGCTGCTAGGTTTCACAGTTAAAGGCTTTCCTCCTGAAGAAGTAGAAGGCTGTTCATTACCGGCCATTTCTGTTACTGCTCTAGTACTCCTTGTTCGGACCAAAGCCACAGAATCAACTGCTTTTCCATTCATCTGAGCTGCTATGTTTCTCAAGGACGTTGAGCGTGCAGGTGCAGAGGAAGAAGGTGCAGCAGGGGGTTCGGCTTTCAGCTGTGGTTTTATTAGTCTTCGTTTCCTATCCGGACTACAAACAGATGACAGGTCTAACAACTGGTGCTATTTTATAGAGTAAAATAAAAACAATTATGTCCTGGTCATCAACTAATTTCATCCATGAGCCACTCTGATGGAAGTGTGTGTATGCACAGCCCAATTCACTTATCACCCCTTCTCGCAGTGCCTCCCCAGAAACTCAAAATGCTGGTTTTAATCTTTTGTGGCCTGAATGTCTTGGAACCTGGGTATCTAAAGGGCTGCATGTTTCCAGTCCCCACATGAAATTGCCCATGGGTGGCAACCTGGGAGAGGGTTGTTGAATCTGGACTCTGGAATGCTCTTCCTAAGGAAGCCCATCTAGAATTTGGCCTGAGAGATGGCTAAGACCTTTTCATCACTTAGGCTTTTAAATTACTTTTAGGGCAAAATCCTATGCAGGTTTAGCCAGAAAAAAGTCCTACAACTCTGATTTTGGCCGATTTTGTGTTCCCTTAGTGTTCGCCAGCTAGCCATGCTGGCTGAGGAATGATGGGAGTTGTAGGACTTTTTTTTTTAGTCTAAACTTGCATAGGATTACACCCTTAATGTCTGATGATGCTATTTCTAGGCTTTGATTTTAACCTGCTTGTATCACACGTCTGTGAGCTTTTATGTTTACTGCACTAATTAGAAAATTTTCATCTTGATTTGTAAATGTTTTGTCTTTATAAACATGTGGAATGCAGATTATCACACCCCGCCCGCCCCAAACCAGAATGCAGAATAAACAAACACTGAACTGTCAAGTACAGTGAGGGACAGAAATATCTTCAGTGCAACAATTTCTGAAGGGCTTACTATATTAATCGGTTGCAACAAAACCACCAGAGTCTGTGGCACTTTAAAGACTAATAGATTTATTGTGTGCTTAAACTCGCATGGCCTAGAGTCCACTTCATCAAATGAATGAAGTGTTATATCCTCATTTGGTGTACAGAAAAAACTGTAAGAAATGGGCCAAAAGACAACGAAATGCAACAGATTTAAGTCTGTGACATTTCTATGTAAAGCAAAAATGTATACAAGAATGTGCAATCCTGCAATGTCTATCTGATCTGTATAGGGCCCAGATCTTATTGACCTTTGTAAGCCACTGTAGGAGTTGTTTTTTGGCTGAAGAGAGGGGCAAAAATGTTTTAAAGAATAAGGATGATAATAACAATAACAACAGCAGCAGCAGCAACAATGATGATGTTGACATATTCCACCTTGAAAATTGCTACAATTATAAGGTGGGATATAATATTTTAAAATAAATAAATTCCAGTCATTACTTCTCCCTCCCAGTTTTACTCTTTCATCGTATAAACAGCATGAGGAAGTAGATGTCCTTCCTCCTGATCTATTTCAGGAAGCTAGAAAAAGAAAAAAAAGGGTTGTCAATAGGATAGGTGTCAGGAAGTGCCCCTAGGTGAGCCATATTTCGACAAAGGACCAACAAATTCCCAACACTTATGCTAGGCCACTAAATCTTTAAGTTGTAGCACTATGCAGTTTCTTTTCAGACTTTTCAGATGTGGAAAATTATATTCTGAAAAGTCAGTTGCTGAAAAGTGAATAGGGTAAGGTGCAGAAGGCTGCAGTAGGTAGAAGGGATTGGTGAAAATCAAGTGCCCCAACTTCTTGAACAGAAGCATTTTTGGCTAACCACTGGATACAACCCTGTGATCAGATCATTTGCACTGACTATTCTGTTCTAGAGGGCCATACAACCCTCAGCAGCCATTCAGGGACAGGGAGTGAACAGGAATTAGTGAAAATCAGATACCATGTCTTACACAAGTAGAAGTGCTTTCTGCTAAGGCAAAGCCGCCACTGGATAAAACTCACCTAATACGAGGGTGTTTGGGAAAACTCCTATTGGCCTCCATACATGCCCAGGACCTTCAATTCACATACACTAAGAGCAAAATCCAATGACGCATGAGTGGAAGTCATTGGGAAGTCAATGGGACTTCCCCCTCCTCTCCTCCCCACTGAAGGCCCCATGGTTCAGTGCTGGGAACAGTAATCACAGGCACAGAGTGTACATGTGGAGTGCTCCCTCCTGCTGCCCCAAACAACAGAGTTAAATAGGAAAGGCCCTTGCTCTTGTGAATGCTCTATATGCATGTTTTGTTTACTTCCAATACATGCATAACAATTCTTGACAACTCTCAGGCTAGTTGTGTATGCCCGCCCATCAGCAGATATGCCCTAGAATACATTTCTTTCTGCACACATATGAACCTGTGAAAAGAATGAAGATTTCTTTTATCCCTTCCTTTAACTATGCTTGCTTTGCAACAACCCTATTTTCTTAGGGTTGCTTAGTTATCCTAAGTATAGTCACAGTAGGATGTGCATGTTTGGCTGGTCAATAGACTCATGGCAGGGTAATACTCACAGCTGCTGGGGGGGGAGAACCCCCCAAAGGGGTCAAGTGGCCTCTGCCATGGTAGTGGCACCTTGGGCAACTGGACAAGAAGAAATGGACCTAATCCTGGGCTTATTCAAGGGACTAAGATGGCAAACCTCTTTTTATGCAATGTACAATATTAATGAAAGGAACTATTAAGAACTGTCATACCAATGTAAGCAATTCAGATATCATACTCAGAAGAACTAAAGATGTTATATCATACCTTGATGCAGCACTACTAGAAAGAGAACTGCTTCTACTTCTTTTCTTCCTTCTCTTTTTAATTGTGCTTCTTTTGTGAAAGCGCAAAGCAGATTTGTAATCTGATAAAATGGAACTAATGTGTTCCTCAAAGAAGGCAGACAGGCGCAGGCTCATACTGTAAATCTATTAAAATATTAAAGTATTAATATCACAGTAAATCTGTAGTAGTTTGTTTCAAAAACTGTAATTCTGGCGTAAAATCAGTGCATATATAAAACAAGAGAAACTTGTATTATGGGCACATCACCTTGGCATGGAAGATCCATCATAAGATCCCTGCTCTCCCATCCTGCATGCACACAGATAGCAAGGGGGAAACTTGAGATCTCTGGACATTTCCCCATCCAGTTATGTATGCTCCATGTCTTACAACTTACTTGTAGCTGGAACATGAGCAATCTGCTGTGGGCAGAGAACAAAGGCTGATAGCGATAGAAGAGGTGCAGCAGACCTTCCATCTGCCTGTGTGTGTGTAGGAACAATGGGTAAATCAGAAAATAAGGCTCTATTGAATCCTATCAAGATCTTCCATGAACAGGTGCTGTGCCCATGATATGAGTGCATCGTTCTCAGAGTTATGCAGACATTCATGCACATTTATAGTGGCATATACTACTGGGATCAATGCCCTATCTTCTGATTCCAACATTTAAAACTTGGTCATCTCACTAAACAGAGACATGCTAAAATAACTATTGATAAAGGCTACAATGTATTACTTATTCTATCATCACCTGTTTAGAAGAATATCCATGAAGGAATAAATGTATTACAAGACAGAGGACACGAGCAACACCACAATTATTAATCTCATTTAAATATAAGCTAATAAAACAAATGCCCCCAAACAAAACCACAATCAGCTTATTGGATATCACTGGAAAATGAAGGAGGCTTGACATCTATATTTGTACTTTATTACCTCAGTAGGCTGGCCTTAGTAGAAGAGCAGCTGTTCAACCAAGAGCACTTCTTTTTCATAAACAACTCAATTACTATCAGTATTGTCTTCTTAAAAAGTTCTGGGTTATTTGTTTTATGAGTTTGCCAGTGGTATAACCGTCATACCATTTTTAGTTAGTTTTTCAAACATGTACTCAAGCATCTATCAATTTAAGTTCCAACCCCAAGGACAACCCTATCAATGGGTGACAAAGATTGATCTGGTTTGCACAATCAAAACAAGTTACCATGGCTTATTTGATACAATCAATGAAGGAGTTTAGAAACATTACATAAATCAAGAGTAAAATCTCAGTAAGATCTCTCTTAACCTCCGAGTTAAAGCAGCTGCAATATATATCAGGCCAGTTCACATGATCAAAAGAAGCCACAGTGCCTTGTTTAAATCAGCAGCACATGCCAGGTGCCATTCGCCTAATTACCTGCCCAGGCACAGTAGTCTTGTTGTCCAAACCTGGGCAGCATGGCTTGTTTGAGGGGGAAACAACACTCAAATAACTGAACAACAGGCTATGGGTTATTTGGGCATCCCCCCCGCCCCCCGTCAAAAGTCATGCCGCCTGGGTTCAGATGACACAACAAGCCACGCCCAGGTAAAGAATTAGGCAAATGGCACCTGGCATGTACTGCTGATTTAAAGAAGCCACGGTGCCTTGTTCTGATGTGAATTGGGCCAATGTATGTTGCAACTGCTTTAACTTGGAGATTAAAAGAGACCTTACTGAGATAAATTACTCTAATTTATGAAATGTTTCTGAACTCCTTCATTGTACCAAATAAGCAATTATTTCAGGTTAAAGCACTAACTAGGCTTCTAAAAATGCTTTAGAATTTAAAATATCAAATGTGTTTTGGTGCCTATATTGAGGTCAAATATACATTTAACTTTCCCAGGAATGAGTAAAGCACTTAAATATCATATCAATACATTTTTAGATATAAACTGTGAAACCATACTCTTGATCTTTTGCATGGTGTATAAACTTTGGAGTTGCTGAAGATTAGTCTCACATCTTTACATAACTCCATTGGTGACTCATAATTTCCTGCTTCTAATGTTTCCCGAACTGTAGCAAAATCCATTGGTGTATCAATGATGTCTCTGTAATCCTTAAAAAAAAAATAGAAATGTTAATAAATTGATTTCAACACACTAAGATTAAACTATTAATTATTGTAAAAGCAGTAAACTTGGACAAGCATTTGTGAAAACTACGGATCTTTATTCAAACGGTCCTTTAAGCCCAGGAGCAATATCCCGTTTCTGGGGTGGGGGGGAACTAATAATGCACTACAAATCATTCAGACATATTGACAAATGAACATCCTCAATAAACCAAACATATAAAATCCCAAATACAACCATACTTGTAGGAAGAGTGATAATATCTTCTTACTTAAAACTGAAAATCTTTTGTCAGTTTTAGTAATTTTTTTAAGTTTTAAGTAATTTTTTTAAAAATTACAGTTTTAAGTAATTTACTTAAGAAAATGTGATAGTCATTCTTCCACTTCAGTTTACTAAGATAGAAATGGTAACATCTTCTAATACTGACTGGATATTCAAGAAGGTCCACTGGTTGGCGAAAAGGTTCAGAATCTTCACACTGGAAAATTAGATTTAACAACTCCTGGCATTGTCTCTTCCATGCCTGGGTATCATATGATTGAGCTCTGTTACGCAGCCTCCGCTTTGGCTGATGATCCTGGAATGGCAATATTGAATATAGTATATTAAGTAAGTAGCCATTCTTACAAGTTAAAGAGAAAACTGATTATCCCTTTAACTGTGCCTTACTAGCCATGTTGCTACTGTGCACAAAAAACAGAAAATTCATGTTTGCTTGATTTCTACCTGTCGAGTTTTAGGCTACACCCGCCCAAGTGAAAACATCTCTTTTGTACCACATCTCCTGGTTCCATCCCATCATTTGGGAAATCATGACAGTAGTAGTTATTAAAACAAACATCAATACTATTAAATATGAATATATACATTATCAAAGTAACCTTACGGAAAAAATGATTGTTCTTTCATCACACATAATTAAAGCAGAAATCAGTTAAGTAAAACAAAAATTACCTTCCTTTTCCTAGTGGAAGTGCCTGGCATATTAATGTCTTTCTCTTCTTCCTTTGAGCAATAAAATATTCATGATATGATGTATAAATATTAAGCATTTGACAGATATTTAATTGGGTACAATATTTTTTCACTTAAAGTTCCCTCCTATCTATTTAGAACCTGCGAGTCTGATATTCTTTTTACATTTATGTATTTATGTATTTATTTATTTATAGTATTTCTTGGCCACCTTTCAGGGCAGAAGCCCTCCCAAGGTGGCTTACAGTAGTAAAATATCTAAAAACAGTTAAAATATTAGAAGTGCTAAAAACATAAAAACAATAAAAGCCAACAATAAAAGCCAACAATAAAACCAGCAACCATGTTGACAGCAGTACCAGCAACAACAGCAGTCATATCAAGAGAAGGCCAAGGTAAAATAATATGTTTTCAAAGCCTTCTTAAAAGCTTGCAACGACGGAGCATGGCGGACCTCCAATGGCAGCTTGTTCCAAAGGTGTGGGGCCACTGCAGAGAAGGCCCTCTTACATGTGTTCACCCACCTGACTGATCTCATGGGTGGGCAAATGAGAAGGGCCTCCCTTTCTGATCTTAAAGTGCAGGCAGGCTGATATGCGTGATGGCAGCCCTTCAAGTAACTTGGTCGCAAACCGTTTACGGCTTTAAAGGGCAAAACCAGCACTTTGAATTAGGCTCGGAAACGCACAGGTAACCAGTGCAGCTGGCACAGTTTAGGCATTATGTGATTGAATCACCTCGCCCCCACCAATATGCGGGTGGCCACATTCTGCACAAGCTGGAGTTTCTGAACCGTCTTCAAAGGCAGCCCCAGGTATCGCTCACTTTGCTCTCTAAAGATCGGAGTTCATACACAGCAGCTACATGTATAGCCTATGCTTGCTACTGCTACTACTTCTGTTGCCTGTGACTAAAGCATTATGTACAATATGAGGCCCACAAATTTACAACTGATGCAATCTATCCAGTCCATTATTGGCACAGCCTATTAGTATAGTAGCATTTTTGAAATACAGCAAAAAACAAAATATACATTTTGTGATAAAATCACAAAACTTGTTATGTATACAGGGTACCATATAAAGTTCAAATTGACATGGGGAAGCATTCCTAATATCTCAAAGTGGTGGCTGATTTTGTAACAAGTTGGGAACAAGTTTGTAACAAGATAATTATAAATTATGTAATCTCAGGATCTGTGGGTCAAAACTTACATTTTCTTAAACTATCGTAAAATGAACTAGCAATAATTTATCTGCATTTATTAATTAAGCTATCTGCAACTGTTTTCCTTAAAATGAGAAGTGTAGCATTACTGTAATAGAATATAATGGAATTCCTGGAGGTTTCCTTTTAATTGTGCCAAAGGATAAACATTAACTATGTGAATATTAACTACAAATTCCTAGTATACCAGGTTCTATGGGGCCAATTTCAAAAATGCATATACCACTTTAAAGCTAATTCTGTGTGTTGCCATTTCTGAAAGTGAATTTTATACTAAAAACAGTCCCATCTTAAAGATAATAGACAGCCTCCAAGAATCTCTCTACCTTAATTTGAGCCTCATAGGGTAGCATTCATATTACCGTGTTTTGCGATTTTATCTCAAAGTGATACAGGGGCATAGGTGTGGGGTGTTTGTGTTGAGCATTATGCTCTAGCTTTGGGAGAAGTGGGCAGAACTCTGCAGTTCACACCTGCATCTCACCAAAGGAAATTCTTTGATACTGGGACTGATGCTCAAGATATGATTCTCAGGAAGTCGCACACCTGGAATGACTTGGGTACAGAACGCCTAAGGCTTATAGGCTGAATCAAACATCATGCTAGCAGACTTCTGCTAAAGTGATAGATGATGTCTTTCTCTCTCTTTTCTTCCCCCTGCAGCCCTCCGTGCTGCCCAAAAATCTGCTCTGGAGGGTCTCCCAGCCTTCCAGAGCAAATTTTGAGGGCAAGTGGGGAGGAGGAATCACCCTCCTCCCAGTTTGCTTATGGAACTACTTCTGTCAGCAGAACGCAACTGGATTCAAACCTATACATTTATCAGAGTAGCATTTCACTTGGGACACTGGTGTGTACATATATTTATGTAAGAGTAAGATTTTCATGGAGTTTCTAATGGACCAGGGTAATGGATTACAGGCAGAAAACCCAAGAACTTTATATGAGTTCTTCATTGTATACAAGGCATGAAGAATTCAAAGTACCAAGACTAACTACCTGCAACATAACCCCAAGCCCACAGCTATCAAATATCACCTTGGGAGGGAGGGGAGGCTAATTTCAGAAATCTTTCCATGGAGGGTGGATCCAGCCCCAGCTGCAAGACACACAGCAAGCAATTGCCATTGCAACTGTCAGACAGATGGGATATTAATGCCAGGCATTCTTCAACTATGCCTAGACCAGCTCCATCTAAGAACCCTGACCTCCTGTAGCATTTTGTTTAGCATTATAACCATTTGTATTTGATTTCAATCGCTATGAGGTCCTTTGGAAGCCAATTTGGGGCTGAAAAGCGGAAATATTGATTGTATAATATATAAGGACATTACTTTTTAAAAAACCCAACATGTTGAGTTATCTTACCTCCTCCGAGTCAGACAAGACTTTTTTCTTCATGGTATTATACAGTGGGATTATGTCATAACAAGCCTGATCTCTGTTCAATACAAACACCCTGTGTTAGGGAGCTGCTTATTTACATCAACAGTTATACCACACTATACAGATACTCTGTACAGTCCAGTATAATTCAGAACGACAAGTTCAATATATTGCATCTGTATCTGGAAGATTTTAAAGTTTCCATTTACCTTTCTTAAACAGTGATTTTTTTAAAAAAAATCCCCTCCAAACATGTAAAAGAATATTTGTAGTGTTAAATATCCCACATAAATATTGGCTTCCTTTGTACCCTTCCCCACTAAATTTTTAGTCTTCTCTGTTCACCAAGGCCACACCTACTCCTCGAAAAACTATGTGCAAATTTCATTTCTGATACAACAAAACCTCACTGTTTCTGCCTCACCAAGAAATTAATCTTCCTAGTACTCTACTGTTCTTTTATCAATATATATGAAATATAATATATATTTCAATTATACTATACATTTAAAATGTTATTTACTGCTAACTCTTACAACATCAGCAGTCAAAACATTCAAGTTGTTATCTAAAACTATACTAAAGGCATTGAGGACAGATGAAGCCTGTCTTGTTGCCAACTATACTAGGAGCAAGTCTGTAGTGAGTATACTAACCAGGTGTGTTAATGGAGCGTTTAATAACTGTCACCTAGTAACAGTGGTGCTAAATTGTTGTGCAAAATATTACTGAAATACCATTTTATTCTTAATCCAGAATGAGTAATTCACAGTGTTAAACTGGCTTATCTTGAGTTGGTTACACTTTTCAATAAAACTACAGTTTTCCTTTTATTTTGACTGAACATTTTTATCGCAGAGGATTTCATAAACGAGGTGTAGGAGCAGACAGCTATATATCTGATTAATATCTACACAAGAAATAATCTTGTCATAACAATTCCTTACTGTACCCATACTATACCGCAAACATTAAATATAAAGTAAGTAAGCAAACCAGAAACCAAACTTTTAAGTGCTGCTTTCAGTTCATGTGATTTCTTATACAGGATGGGGTCAGGAAACAGAGAAGGTTTATCAGTATGAAAGCAGTATTTGAGAAAAGACTGTTGGTCACTTTCCCTTAAAAGGGATTTCTTTGTGCATGTAAAACTGTACATCAAGTGGGTCTTATGCACCACCTAGTGGTCAAAGGTAACATTGCTGCTCCAGTTAAGTATTTTAACTTTCTTTCCTGCTTTTGAAGCTCAGTGTCCAATGACAAGCGCAGGAAGTACTAGGACCAATGAAACACAAACAAGAAAAACAGGACATCTCACACTCTCTGCAGACATGGCTTGGAAAGAAACCAAGTACGACAAAAAAAGAAAATTAATCCCCACATGCAGAAACAGCCATAACATAATCTGAATCTAGGGTGTGGCCCTGATGAGTTTAATATGCACAAAGAAATCCCTTTTACGGGTAAGTGACCAACAGTCTTTTCTCTTTTGCATGTAAATAGTACATCAGGTGGGACATACCAAAGCTTGACCCATGTAGGGTGGGATTCAACGAAGTAGTGGCTGCTTGACTGGAAAGGACATGCTGCAAGACGACACCTTCCAAAGACTGCCTCAGCAGAGGTATATAAGTTTAACAAAGGTGCTAGGATTTGCCCATGTAGCTGCTCTACAAATCAATGCAGCACAGCACTGAGGAAAAAAGCTGCCGATGTTGCGGCTGCTCTTGTAGAATGGGCAAACATTTTGGTAGGTGGAGACAACTTCAGGCAGGAATAGGCTAGGGAAATACACACATTTTAGTGGGCATTAGAAACCTCCCAAGGAGCAGGATGGAATGAAACAAACAGGGAATATGACTGCTGAAAAGTTTTGGTTCTGCTGATATAGACCTTCAGGGCCCTCCTGACAACAAGAGAATGCTATTTTTTTTCTGAGGGGTGCACAGGGGAAGGACAAAAAGTGGAAAAATTAGCTCTTGTTGACAATGAAAAGGAGACAGAACTGTAGGACGGAAAAAGGGGTTAGGACAGAGCACCACTCTATCTTTATGGAATACACATAGGTGTTTATCCACAGGGAGGGCATTAAGTTCGGAGATCCTTCTGGCTGATGTTACAGCCACCAAGAATAAAACCTTGAAAGACAGCAGTTGGAGAAATACTGATTTCTGGGGCTTGAAGGGTGGCATCTGAATTGCTGAAAGTACTTTATGGAGATCCCAGGAAGGGAAACAATGTTGAACTGGAGGTGACTTTGAAAAAGCTCTGCACAGGAACTGTTTAAGAAAAGGAGAGCCCATGGACCTATCTGGGTTTTTTGACAAAAGCATAGATAGCATGAAAAGCCTGATGCATAAACATATTAGGCTCATGATCCATAGCTAAACTGTCTTGCAGAAATGCTAAAAAGTCTGAGATTCTGGCTTTTTGAACCCCAAATCCTTTTCCAAGCAAAGAATATATTCCACACACTCTGGTAAATTCTGCAGGTAGATCGTCTCCTAGAGGGCAATATAATCTTGATTACCACGGGGGAGAGGTCTGCTTTGGTGAAATGTTTCTGTTCAGTTTGCAGACATGTAACTGAAGCCACACACGAGTTTGGGTGAAGGAGATGGCCTTGAGATAGCAGGTCGTCCCGCAGAGGGAGGAGCCAAGGAGAAGCCACTGCCAGATCGATCAGGTCAGCAAACCAGGGTCTCCATGGCCAAAAAAGGGAGCCACTAGAATGGGTCTCATTTTTCTTCCTTCACCTCCACAGAACCCTGGAGATAAGAGGGAGCAGTGGAAAAGCGTATAGAAGCCCAGTTGGCCATGGAGAAGACAGGGCATCCGTCATCTCTGCTGCTGGAGATGCGTAACGGGAGAAGAACCTGCTGACCTGGTGACTGGCTTCTGATGCAAACAGAAACACCTGGACTCTCTAGAAACAGGAGATTATCTCTTCAAAGACTTCTGGGTGAAACATCCATTCTCTTTGGTTTAGCAGTTTCCTGCTTAGCCAGTCAGCCTGAGTATTCTGCCTCCCACTTAGGTATTCTGCAAACAGAGATTCTAGGTGATGTTCCACCCAAAGAAAGAGAGAGTCCACCTCCGCCTAGAGGTCTGGAGACTTGATTCCTTCCTGATGGTTGATTATGCCTTTGACATTGTCCGCCTGGATGAAGGCTGATCTGAGAGGAAGTACTTGTACTTTGTGTTGAACCACTAGCCTAGCCACCTGGAGTTCTAGCAGGTTGATAGGAAGCCACGACTCCCCTGAAGACCAGGTTCCTTGAACCAGCCTCCCTTTGCACAGAGCTCCCCAACCAGAAAGGCTGGCGTCCGAGGTCATCACAGTTTTGGGGGGATCCTGGAGGGGGACCTCTCTCTCCAGAACAGGACAGAGGAACCACCAGCAGAAGAAGGCTCAAACAGTCCTGGACAGATGACTGTTCAAGTGACATCTTGAAGCTATGTTATTGTGGAAAGGAAGCAGGGGCCATAGTAAGGGATGAGAATGAAGTCTTGCCCAAAGAGTGGACACCACGCCCTTGAGAAACCATGAGGCCCAAAGGCCAGCTGACTTCTTGAAGTAAATCAATTTGACTGCAGCTTGAATTTTGGAGAACCTCTCTGGAGAGACAGCTATGATCCCTACTTGCATGTCTATTAAGGCCCTCAGGTGGAATATTCTGAGAGAGGGGAAGAGATGACTCTTTGATTGTTGCCTAGAAAACCAAAGTCCTTTAGACATGCCAGGGTGACTTGCAGGTCATCCATTGCCTGATGCCGAGAGACTGAATGAGAGATCGTCGAGGTAAGGGTATACAGAGATCCCTTGCATGCGAAGATATGCCACCAAGGTGACCACGATGTTTGTAAATACCCTGGGACCTGAAGCCAGGCCAACAGGCATGGCTCAGTATGTATAATGGAATGCTTTGAAGGCAAAATGGAGGTAGTGCTGATGGTTGAGGAAAATTGGAACGTGGAGATAGGCTTCTCTGAGGTCCACTGAAGTCATGAAGTCTCCTAAGAGCTTCTTTGATGGAGAGAAGAGGCTCCATCCGAAACCAGCAGTAACAGATGAAGTGGTTGAGAAACTTGAGATTCAAGACAGATCCATCTTCCTTTGAGACTGTAAAGAAGTGAGAATAGAGCCCTAATCCCTTCTCTTCTAGAGGCGACGGTTCCACTGCCATGGTAATCTAGTAGAAGGTGGATGGCCAATTTCACCATCTCCCTCTTGGCTGGATTTGCTGGGGCTGCTGA
The DNA here is from genome assembly GCF_057233095.1 of Heloderma suspectum. Lineage (NCBI taxonomy): Eukaryota > Metazoa > Chordata > Lepidosauria > Squamata > Helodermatidae > Heloderma > Heloderma suspectum. Next base: position 301,282,314 of record NC_139458.1, read on the forward strand.
TGGGAAAAAATACTGGGGAGGTCAAGATGTCAGCTCCATACGCAGACCTGAGCAAAGAGTCTCCAGGACCCAACTATCTGAGGTGATGGCCAGCCATTTGTTGGTGTACCCAACAAGACGACTGCCCACCAATAAAAGGTTGGTGTCAAAATTTGTGCCTGTACCCCCTTGACATGGTGGATGATCCATATCTACCAGAGAAGTTCTGTTAGCCTTTATTTTCTCCTCGGGATCAAGCCCAGGTGGGATGGGTGGACCAAACATCTCTCCCCTGCTCAGAGGTTTTGGTGAAACAAAATGGCTGGCTAGTTTGGTAAGGATGAAAAGATCTCCTAAAGAAATGCCTTTCTTCCTTCTTTCTTATCATGGGCATAGCCTTTTCCTTATCTTGATTCGATTAGGATGTCCTTTACAGCTTCTTCCCCAAAGAGCTTGCCCTCAATGAAAGGCTCTAATGCTAGGTTGGACTTTGAAGGAGGAGCAGCTTCCCAATGGTAAAGCCAAAGGAGTCTCCTGGCAAACACATCAGCTGCTAGGGATCTAGCAGAGGACTAAGAGGTACCAGCAATAAAAGCTACCACTCCAGAGACCTTGAGAAGGGTCTTACATAATCTGGCTGGATCACAAAGTGCCTCGTCCAACACATCTTCCAACCACAGGAGGGAAAGTCTGGCAAAAACCGATGCTGAAGCTGCCACCTGAATAGACTGGGATGCTGTTTCATGGGCCTTCTTCAAACCAGTATCCAGCTTGCGCTCAACCGATTCCTTGAGCTGTGCATCGGTATCTTTCAGGTGATAGAAAACCAGAGCCACCATAGACGCATCAATAAGCAGGACTTTAATTTTATCCATAATAGTGATGGATTTCTTGTGCTGCAAAGGAGAATTCAACTCACCTCTAATCACTTTTGGGATAAGAGCAGGCAGCTTCACCACTTTAGTCTTGGGCTGAGGATCAGGACAGACAGCTGGCATCTTAGAAGTAGAGGGTTAAGAAGCTTCCTCTGAAAGAATCAAATCTAAGGCTGCCATAGATTTACATAGCAGATAATGTGAGTCCTGGAATAGGTGATAGGAATCAGGCCCCTCAAGGTCAGACTCACCAGTCCACACCTCTTTATCCAGGACAATTAAGTCCACATCATTGTCATCTGGGTTAGGAGAGTCCAGATTTGGGCTGGACATTTTCTTTTTAACTTCCTCCTAGGCACGTCATGAGGATCCGGAGATATATGAATCCTGTCTCAAGCTGAAGCTGAAAGAGCCTGTGGAGGCTGCTGTGACATTAGGAGAGAGCCATAGGGCTGTGCAGCATTTCTAGATGTAGCAGACATAGAAAGGGTTAAAGGCTGAGAATGAACCAAGGCATCCTTAGCCTAGGACAGCTAATAAAGCCTCCTTCAAGCGCTGTAGCAGAGAAGGTGGAATTTCCAGAGAAACTGAATCCTCCCAGATTGCTGCCTAACTGTAGGGGATTGACAGGGTTTGCACAGGAAAAAGCAGTGGGCCTGGAGGATGATGCCCCGTTCCCACAGGGTGGTCTGTAAACCCCTGGAACTCCTCCAAGGAAGACTGCATTGAAAACAGAATGCCCAAGTCCTGGCCAAGTCTGCCTCTCTGTCATGAGAGAGATCTTCATCTGCCCTAAGGCTCCTTCTGGCCAACCAGCTGGGAGATGGCGTAGCAAAAGCTGGGCTCCTGCATAAGGCTAGGCTCAACCCTCCTTGTCCTCCTTTCTCCTCCTTCCAAACTCCCAACATCCATAGCAGCCAGGGCTATGTTGTTGCAGGCACTTGATCTTGCTCTGAGTCCTGCTGAGGAAAACTCCCAAAGGTGGAGAAAAGGGAGGTCTGGATGCGACGGAAAGGCTTGCTTTTTCATAAGCTGTAGAAGGACAAGCCACTTCAGCGCGAATGGGAGGAGGGTCAGTAATGGCCACCATTATTGCCTTTCCGTCACTCACAGAGGCCACACAGACATGGCTTGTGAAGAGCCCAAGGAGACTTCAGGGCGAGCTTTGTGAGGAGATTTGCGGGCAGAAACAGACTTTCCTTTTGCTTTCCCCATAGCAAGCAGCAGAGCTGAAGCCACAAGGGGGGAAAGGCTAGCCAAATTGGGGGGGGGGGGAGATGATGACGAAGGTAGCTGACAGGAATGGAGAAGCTGCAGTGTTTTGTTTGTTTTGACTGTTTTCCCTGAAAGGAAAAACAAGATTGGGAAGGGAGGAAAAGAGAACAGACAAGAACACATGGACATGCAAAAGTTAGGGAGAAAATGGAAAAAACAAGCCTGAGTCAGAAGAACGCAGAAAGGCGAATCCATGACTTCAGTGAGGCAAAATCGCAAAACTGAGCTTCAAAGGCAGGAAAGACAGTTAAGACTTAATTGGAGCCGTGATTTTGACTTTGACCACTAGGTGGTGCATAAGGCCCACCTGATGTATTGTTTACATGCACAAGAGAAATAAGTCCTATCCATATATCAATACACAAACATACTTGCAACATTAACATAAAATAAAAAGTTTTATGTCAGCTTTCAGTAATCGAAAGAGCTCTTGAAACATATTTCATAGGAATACTACCGCCTAGTAACAAAATCAAAATTATGCGAGTCTTTTATACTGTATAGTATTCAAATGCAGCACTTGCTTCTGGAAGAGCAACGATTACTAAAAAACTGAATTGTTATTCACTAGGATTAGTGGTGCATCCTGTCACTTTATAAATAGAAATGCTATAAACTATAGATAAAAATGTGTAAATAATTCTCCCTTTAAAAAGAATATTAAACATGTACTATGCAACAATTTTTTTAGCTTACTTCATGAAATGCAGCAGAAGATCTGTGACAAACTTGGCAGATTTGACAATGGGACTTCCTGGTTCATTGAATGTCCGTGTATTATATTCTATATACCGAACTTCCCACATAAGTGAAGAAAGTCGCCTTTCAAATTAAAAAAAACAACAATACTGAAAAAAGTATTTTTGTTAACTCCAAAAGTTCTCAAAACAGGGCAAAAATGTGATACAAATTGTCAATGTGTAATTTTTTTTTAAGATATCCCAAGTTCAAGCATAACTGGAAGTCCTGCTCTTCCTAATCCCAGCTATGGTTACTTAGCAATGAAAAATATGCTCTGCATACTCTTGGGGGCTCTTCCATTTATTACTACTTCATATCTTCCATAGTATAATAGCCTTAGCACTGACAACAGGTGCTAAGGCTGAGCTCTGGTGATTCACATTGAATTGGTCCCTGAAATGGACTGGCCGCAAGAGCACTTGGCTTAGGGAAGAAGTCACTGAAGAATGTGTGTTGGTTGGTGCTGGTCCCTTGGGTAAAAGGTTATGAAGCTCAAAGAGGTAGTTATTAATGAGGATGTGAGATGGGCTTCTCTTGGAAGGGAGTTCAAGAGCCTAGGTGTAGCCACTGGGTCCCAATTAAATGCATCTCTGGGGTTGCTGAAACATACAAGAGGACCTCCAAAGATGATCTGAATAGATGGACAGTGTTTCAAGGAAGGATGTGGTCCTTCAGTTATCCTAGTCCTAAACCATTCAGGGCTTTAAAAGTTATCACCAGCACTTTAAACTGTACCCAGAAACAAACTGGAAGCCAACAGAACTGTTCCAACAAGGGAGTATACACAGCCCCTGTTAACAACTGGGTCACTGCATTATGGACCAAACTGAAGTTTATGACTACTCTTCAAAAGTAGTCCTATGTAGACCACATGGCAATAATCTAGATGTAATGTGATGAAGACATGTGTCACACTGACCAGAACGACATGTTAAGCAGTTTCAAAAGGAAAAGCAGCTTTATGATAAATGCTGGCTCAATTATATGAAAAACATAAAATTATAGAAAGCAAAATAAAGAAGGGGTCCATAAGGCATCATCTAGAAGTCTTTTTAGAAAATCTCTTCAAAACCAGAGCAACCCAGGTCAAGCTAAGGTGGGTTAGAGCATTTTTATGTTAACAGTAAATAGGATAAGCCTTCACAAGAATACCCTGGTGTGACATCTCAGTGTATATCACAGTAGCTGACACATGCTGTGCTCAGTTAGAAGCAAAAATTGCCCAAGTAATTATTTGATAAAATCATGAGCAAAATGAGTGATTTTTTAAATACTGTGAATAAATAAAATGTGTAACAAACCTGTAAAACCTGTTTTCCAGTCTTTGCTTAATTGTGCTGAGATCAGTAGGATATGCAACAACAGTGCAATACATTGGATAAGCTTGGAAATCCACAGGTGCCACAAAAGCAGAAGCAATATCTAAACATAAAAACAAAGATGTCATTACTACAAAGCCTAACCTGGACCCGGGGGATGTTAACAATTATAGGCCAGTGGCCAACATCCCCGTCTTGGCCAAGGTGCTTGAACGGGTGGTTGCAGGACAGCTCCAGGCACTCAGGAATGCAACGGATTATCTAGATCCATTTCAATCAGGCTTCAGGCCTGGTTTTGGAACGGAAACTGCCTTGGTCGCCCTGTGGGATGGCCTTTGCCGGGAGAGGGACAGGGGGAGTGCGACCCTGTTGATTCTCCTGGACCAATCAGCAGCTTTTGATACCATCGACCATAGTATCCTTCTGGATAGGTTGTCTGGGTTGGGAGTTGGAGGCACTGCACTGCAGTGGTTCCACTCCTACTTGGATGGCCGACTCCAGAAGGTGGTGCTGGGGGATTACTGCTCTGTGCCATGGCAATTATGCCATGGGGTTCCACAGGGCTCTATTTTATCCCCCATGCTGTTTAACATCTACATGAAACCGCTGGGGGAGGTTATCCAGAGGTGTGGGCTGAGGTGCCATCAATATGCGGATGACACCCAGCTCTACCTCTCTTCTTCATCAAACCCAGGTGAGGTAGTGGCTGTTCTGAATCAGGGCCTGGGCATGGTAATGGACTGGATGAGGGCCAATAAACTGAAACTCAATCCAGACAAGACAGAGGTACTGTTAGCAGGTGGTTCGTCTGCCCGGCTAGGTGATATTCAACCTGTTCTATAGAGGTTTGCACTCCCCCTGAAGGATCACAGTCGTAGTTTGGGGGTGCTCCTGGATCCAGAACTGTCACTTGAGGCACAGGTGAACTCAGTGGCACAGAGCACAGAAGTGGCATACTATGTACTAATTAGATACTGGGTATTTGTGTTTAACAATTAACACACAAAAATGTTCTCCAAAAACAATTTCAAGAATGTCACTTTCGTCCATGATCACTATGTAGAAGAAGAGCCACTGATGAAGTGGCTCCAATAACAACTTGGATATCAGTAAGTGCTTTAAGAAGACATTAAACACAGAAAGCCAAATTAAAAAATTTACAGCAACTTAAGACCATCTAAATAGATACTCAGAGAGCATTAATATGTATTGCTTTATTCTTTCACACCAAGCATTACCTAGAGTCATCAGTTGGTTTATCCCTGAAATTATTCTTTCACATTCATCATCGCGAGTCCTGGAACCCCATTCTCCATCCAAAGGTTTGTATATCAATGATCTGCTTTCAACATTAGTTAAAGGAACACTAGTTCCAAGCTCCTCAGGAAACACAGCTGAAATAAAACATAAAATGAACATAATAGCTGATGTAATTATCCTTGTGACTTAAGTAATTACATATTTATTAAGACAACACAATGGTATGAATGAATAATCCAAGAGCAACCAAGTGATTGTGATTATTATGAGATCTCTCTCTCTCTCTCTCACACACACACGTACGTACGTACATACGTACACGTGTTGGACCCTTGTCCTTCCTGACTTATAAAAGCAGCCAGGGTGGTGGTGGTGTAGAGTTCAGGGAGTTCACAACTCATTTGTCACAGCAGCTTCACTGTCTAATGGTCTGTTTCCAGCCACAATTCAAAATGCTAGTTATAACCTATAAACCCCTAAGCAGCTTGGAACCAGACTACCTGAAAGACTGCCTTCTGCCTTATGAGACTGCCTGGTTTTTAAGATCTTCAGGGGAGGCCCTTCTCTAGGTCCTGCTGCCATTGGAGGCATGTCTGGTGGGGACACAAGAGAAGCCCTTTTCGGTGGCCATTCCCAGTCTCTGGAATTCCCTGTCAAGACAGACCAGGTTGGCCCCCTCTCTGTTGACTTTTGTTGGCCAGCAAAGATGTTTTTATTCAGGCAGCCGTTTGGTGTGTAAACTCGTCTATTGCTGAAGGGGTATTTAATTGCTTGATGTTTATTTGTTTTACTGCTCTGCTTTTAATTGTGTTTTTATGGATCTATTTTTGTGTTATGTTTTAATTAAGATTTTGTTTTTAACCTGTATTTTATTCTTATAAGCCACCCTGAGCCCCATTTTTGGTAGAAAGGCAGGATAGAAATGAAATAAATATTTGTGTGTGTGTGTGTGTGTGTGCGCGCGTGCGCGCACGCGGGCATGCACTGCATTGCTCTATTAATATGCAAGTTAATTTCTCCTCTTTCTCTTATATTCAGTCATAACTAGGCAGGGATTTCTTGGAAATGAAATTGTCTCTCCTTATAGGGCAGGAGTGAGTTAAAAGCTATGTAATTTAAACTATATATTTACATTTTTAATATCTCTTTAACTGATACTGTAAATCCTCTTGATTCCAGGGTGAAGTATACATGTAAATAAATCCATCTCTACATCACACAAGCATAATGATGAATATTCTTGCCAACTAGTCTAGAATTACGTGTTTAGAATTCCTAGGAAGAGCTTAGGAGCGCTCCTGTTCAGTTAAAGAGATCCTTAATAGTCATGTTTGAAGAATAATGTTAAAGGGCAAGGAAGAATATCTCCCAACACTAGGACAGCATTAGATAAATTTAAGCCACTCTTTGGAAGTTTAATGCACAAGTATTTCTTTGTAACCTCAATAATTCTCACATTTATACCCAAAGCTTCTTAATATATAGATGGAGAGGCTGCTTCATGAACAAGTTTCCACAGTTTTGCTTGCCACACTGCTCATGGTGAGTGATCAGCCTTTCTTCCAATTTTGGAGCTGCAGAGGTGGGTGGTGATCATCCTGGCAGTTGTGTGGCAATTCCTGCCCAATGCCCAGCTCCAAGATTGGGAAGAAGGCAGAATGTTCTTTGGTTACTCTGTTCTTGAGCTGCACAGCATGCCTTGCCTCAGAGTGACCAAACCGGAGATCTCTCACCAGCTTTTCCTGAAAGGAAGGCCGAGTGTGCTTCGCAAGGCCAGCCAGAAATTGTGGATGGCTGTTTAGGAGTATGGCTCCTCATACAATTTAGACAATTTAAACCATAACAATGCAAAAAGCAAAAAACTGGGGTCTGCTGGAATGGTTGAAACTGTACAAGCCATATGGAGATTCAGTTAACCCAAATGGCTTGCCAAGTGCTGCTGTCTCCATGCAACTGCATTTCAATCAGCCACCTACATTAACCAATGAATTGGGACTGAATCTTCATCATTCTACTTTAAAGACCACCTTTACCACCCAAGAGTAGAAGCAATCAGCTTAGCACTCCTGAAGTGTTCATTTCTACATTCAATCCATTTATTTGTCCAAATCTTTGACCTTGACAGTATAGGTTTAATACAGATGTTATGGGGGATTCAGCAGTATTGTTAACTCTGAAGCTGGCAACTCATCCTAACAATGCAGTGGAAGGACAAACCTGTGAATCCTTGCAAAATAAAACCCAATATTTTCAGTGCTAAAAACTAAATGCTTCTCTTCGAACAAAATTCAGTGTTTGATTTTCTCAACAAACTTGTGATTTCACAGACAGTTTTGTTAATGTAATAAAAAAATTAGTGATTTGTTTTTTTCCCCTTCTTTTATAGCATAATCAGCTTAACTTCTTTACAGTTCATCACATACGTACATAGTAAGTTCTGTCTCCTTTCTGTACATCTAGGGGAAAGTAGACACATACCATTGTTTGGTATAGGCTCCATATCCCAAGGACTCATTTTCTCAGTGTCTCCATTGTCCCAACTTCAAGAAAGAAAGAAAAATAAAGTTTGCTAGCAGCATTACTTATCTGAATTTTTCCCCAAATTTCAGCTTAATGCAGGCACAAAAGAATAAAACCTACCAGCTAATGATTAAATACACATGAGGTTTAAAAACAGTAAGAGGACAAAAACCCAAGTATAAGCAAAATTACTAACCAGACATTGTAGCACTGAAACAAGCTGTCAGGATAATCAGGCTGAAGGGGCTCTTGGCTTTCTATTGTTCCAAACCACCAGGCATCATCAATTACCGATCTAAATCGATCACCTGGACAGGAATACCGAGTTACATCATTAATCTATGGTTTTCCAAACATGTTATCAGTATTTTTAGGTGTAGCTTTTGCCAGTTACGGAACAAAGAGATGCAAAACACTAACAACATTTCATTAGCAAGACTTCATAAAGCTTTAACGCTCTAATGACACCATTACAACCATGTCTGTTTTCAGACATAAGCCAGAGTGGGGGTCTCAAATGATTGCAGAGTATCTTCATTTTGCATACTTGAAATCAATGTTCAGAACTGTGGTGGGGATTGCACTTTTGAAGGACAAAAATATGATGAAGTTTAGATCCCTTATGCTACTCATGAATGTCAACAGCCTGTTACTCCTAAGAAAAAGGTAAACCCATAACCTGGAAACAAAAAATGCCACACATTTACTTGGGAATTTAATGAAAATCCTCACAATAAGATTATTTAAGTAGCAAGGATTTTGAACCTTGTTGCTTTTTATCTTTAAACAGAAATGAAAGAGCATCTAAACATATATATTAAAGCAAAACAGATAAGTCAGCACGCATTTTAAAACATAATTTAAATAAAAACCATTTAAAATGTCAGATTGCAAATAGTGGCTATGCACTGTTAGCCAAGTTTATATCCAAGTTCCTAGGAAAACATTAAATATGTATATTCACAAGTTGTACATTATATTTTGAACTTAGTACAAGTACATAAAGGAATGTGAAGTTTTTAAAAATGTATCCTTCGTTATAATTATAATCCAGTTCTATTAAAAAAGGGAACTTTGATTCACAATTGATATGATATATCAACTGAATCCTATGGCACCTACCTATGTTCCATCGTCTGTGTTTTGCATCATCAAACTGCTGCCTTAAGACTAGGAAATCTATAACATCTGGCATATCATGATACCTAAATATAAGCAAAATGAGGTAATATGAGAGAAATGTTTGCTATTTGATAGCCAAGTACGTTTAAGGACACATGAATCCCAAGTGAGAAAACTGGTGGGACTATTCCATTGTTTTTCAATAAACAGATTAACTGAAGGCTAAAGTAGATGTTTGGCAGCAGATCCAAGATGAACAATGAACAGCTGAAAAGGGGGAGGTGGGTGTCATTTGAAAGGAAGAAATGGTACTTCACCCTTTACCATCCAGTGCTTCTCCCCTACAATTTGTCCACCAGCCGCTTTTCCTTAGCCAGAGTTTTCCCACTAGGGGTATTTGGTGAAGAGGAGGGTAGGAGGGTGTAGAGAGAAGTGGCAAGTGCCTGCTGCTTTTCCTTCAAAAACTGTACGCTCCCATTCACTGCTTTCGGTTGCTCAACCACAACCTGAGTTCCCAGACCTGCTGTTCATTTCATTTTGCCCTCAAAGTAGGATGTTTTCAGTAAAAAAAAAATGTTTTCTACAAGAACATATATTGTGGGTGAAATCCAGTGTTACACAAACAGACTCGCAACACAACCTCCTCTCCTTCCCCTGCAGCCCGCTCCCCACCAAATCTGTTCTGGGGGGCCACCCATTTTGTTACAGCACATTTAAAAACATACAAACACTGTAGCCCATTATTGCTCTCTTGGCTCTGTTGTCAACTGATACAAAAAGAGGATAACCAACAGAATTTTGTTTTTCAGAAGTGCAAACCTATCAACATTTAAAAGCTACTTTCTAAACTAGTCCTTTCAAGCCACGTTCATTTTATTAAAAAATAAAATCTACAGAAAACCTGTTACAAAATTGCAAACACTTATTTAGTCATAAATATTACAATAGCCATATGTGAAAACTGGTTTTCCTTACTTCATTGTAAAAGATCCTCCAGTCAATTTACCAGTATCTGGGTCAAGAAAAGCAAGTTTAAGGCAGCAAAGTGTAGGGAGCCCAACTTCATACTTTATTCCAACTATTTTCATCAGCTCTTGTTCCTGATAGAGACAAAACATTATTTTATATAAAATAAATATTTTATTTACCTAAAGCACTTTTATCCCATCCTTCAGCCAAAAAAGCTAAACAGAAAGAGACCACATTTTGATAGCATAACTAATTTGGTGAGTTCTAAGCTTTACCAGGTTGTTCCCCATAACTTGAGGTACAACAGAGTCTACTAGTTTTGACTATTTTGTACAACTTTAATGCTGTACTTTGGCTCAGTGCCTAAGTAAGCAGAGAATGTGATTCAAATGTAAGGGGGTTGAGGAGAAGCAAGGTGCTCTAGGAATGACTAGTTTATACAAAACCACAAGAAAGAGGAATACGTTACCAGCCCTACTCCATTTGGCAATATTATTTTTCCTTTGGTGTCATAAACACAAAAATAATTAAACTGTCCCCAATTTACAAGAAATACTTAAAGAGAGAGAGAGAGAGAAGATTAATGCAAGACAGACAGGGTTTAGGAGAAGAAATGTGCAATCTTGCCATCTGTTCCTGACCTCTTAATCATGGTGTAGAGGTCACCAGTGTAACGTTTACAATGCACTTAGAACTGTATGTAAAGTCAGTTTTAGAGGGTAATCCTATGAATATCTACTCAGAAGTAAGGCCTTTTGAGTTCAATGGGATTTACTCCCAGATAAGTATATACAGGACTGGATTGCCACTTTATATATAATAAGCAGAATTTAAAAGAAAGAGGTGGGGAAGAGACGTACCCGTAGTTCCATCTTATGCCATGGCTGTTTTTTGGGATTAATGCTATATATTTTGTTCTTCTTTGCCATTAAAACATATGCTTCATGGCCTTGTCGGAAATAGTAAACCTTAAGAACATAAGAAATTAAATATCAAAGTTGATATAAGAAAAATATAGTGACTCAAAAGAAATTACTATCCTATTACTAAAAATACTATCTCAAAATCCTAGTTATTTTTAAATAAGGCTCCTTTAACATTTAACAGAACTTCCACTTACCTGCCAGATCATTTACAGAATTCTGGATCCCCTCTCCCCAGCCCCAACACAGACACATTAAAAAAATTAACAACTCCATCGGTTCCCAAACATTTCAATAGTGGCTCAATACCATAATGACTCCAAACCAAACTTGCAAATTGTCATTTATATTCCCTGTGACCACCTCCCCACAACTATCCCACAAGGTCCTTAATCTGCAGTGTTCAAGACCAACTGGTATACAACTTCAAATCTTTGGAAGAGTTATGCATTACACAAATGTGGCCTGAAACAGCGTTGCAGTGTGTCATGCTCCTGTTCACTTGTTCTAGTCAGCTATACCCCCTTCCACAATACTCCATTGCCCCTTCCACCCGGTTTTCCATTTCTCACCACACTCAACAGTCAGTCAATCCTCATCAGGATTTAGGTTTACCTCCCCATTTAGGTTTTTTCGGAAAAAAAAATAACTTCTGCAAACCTCAGTGTCCCCCAAACTTACCTATACCTCCCACTCTTATGTGTGAGTGCTGCTGTTTTGACTACATAAGCAACTGCACTCATGCCTGAACATCAAGAATAGAGGAAATAATAATTAGAAGTTAAATTTAACACAGTGTTAAAGAGAGCCAAGCATGTTTTAAGACTACAGCTCTGAGTTTGGTCTTATTTAGTTACTGCCCTCACCATTTCTATGCAGTTCTCGATCAGTTGTTTAAATTGTGCTTCAGCTTTCCAAATACGATTTACCATAAATTGCCCAAGAAAAAAACACTTCATGTCAATGTTATCTTATGTGTTTCTTTAGCATCTTATGCTAAAGAAGTGGCTATTCTCAGCAAGGATCCCTAAGCCTGACAATAGGATTGAAGGACTAACTGACTGCATGAGAACTCTAGCCAGTTTATACTTCGGGCCACTTCTTGCCTTGAACCATCTGGCCTTAGCAAACCGCTCCCAACCCCTGGAGATAGCAGCTACTGCAGAGGTCTTGGGTGAAGAAGCCAAGACCAGGGCAGAATCTCAAAGCATGAGACCACTATGCCCAAGACATGGGCCAAATCTATCAAGTTCGCTGTGTTCTGGGACTGAAGGAATTGGGGTGAGAGAGAGAGGAGCCAAAACCCAGGGACATGGCGATGGTGCAACTACATGTTGTTATTTGGTGAGAGGAGTACAGTTGGCTTTTGACATGGTTTACTGAATGGTTTAATTTCTAGACATGCACAGGTAATCTGTAGGTTCTGATAAGTCTTGGATATGGAGGGAGATAGCAGTAAGTGATAGTTGAGAAAAGGGCAAATATAAATGCCCTATAGTTGGAAGTATGCCACTTCTGTTACCATTAACTTAGTGAAGATGCATGGAGCTGAAGCAGGTACAGACCACAGAGCCTTGAACTGAAAATGCAGGTATTTGTAGGTGAACTGGAGAAATCTACAATGGACAGGTAGGATTGGATGCTGTAAGTATGCTAGAATGAGGTCTATCGAGGCAAGAAAATTCCCTTAGTTAAGGGCTTCTTGAATGGCGGCCAGGGTCTCTCTGCAGAATTTGCGATACTGTACACATCTGAGGCACTTGAGATCTACAGTCACAGTCCACTCCCTTCTTTGGGATCACAAAGAAGATTGAACAGATGCTGAAGAACCTTTGAGTTAAAGGAAATGGTTTTATCATCCTTATCTCTTAATAGGTGGGTGATATTTATGTGATGGGGGGGGCTTCTCTGGGGAGCAAGGGGTAGGGGATGGGTGGAATTTGTCTCATGGGGTCCTTAGCAGTTCTATACTTTATTTGTCCTGATGGTTTGTAGCACTCATTCATCAGACATCTAGGTTTCCCAAGCAGGTAGAAAAGTTGGAGTCTTTCACCCACTGAGGTTTGGGTGTGTCAATATGTTGCCTGCCTCCCCAGGATTAATGGTTGTGAAATTCTAACTTCTGTTAGGAAATCTATGACAGTTTGCTGTTCCTAAAATCCCTGGTTGGCTCTTTGGAGACAAAAGGAAGGTGCATCTAGATCTAGGAACCCTCGGTAGGATGCTGTGACAAGTCTGCATGGCACTTTGAAGACAAAGTCGCTCAGATGCGTCACAAATTGGACACCACAATTAATGCAGTTCCATTAGTAGAGGTGTCCAGAGTGCCATCTGGTCCAGTTTGATTGAGTTTCAGTTACTGTGGCCTGAGGATGCGGACAAGGTGCTTGGCCAAGTCCGGTCAGCCACCTGTGTGCTCGACCCTTGCCCTTCATGGCTCATCACATCAAATAAGGATGGGATATCTGGCTAGGTCTAGGAGGTTGCAAATTCCTCCTTGAGAAAGGGAGTGGTGCCAGCCTCGTTAAAAGAGGCGGCACTTAGACCACTCCTGAAAAAAAATATTTATTTATTAATTTTTTCATTTCTATGCTGCCCAATAGCCAAAGCTCTCTGGGTGGTTCACAAAATTAAAACCAAACGGCACACAATAAAACAATATAAAATTTATAGAACATTAAAACCACAATATAACAGTACAATCACAATAAAACCTAGCAGCAGTGCAGGAATTTAAAACACAGATTTAAAACACCAAAGCTAAAAGTCTAGAAAGCTAAAATGCTAAAATGCCTGGGAAAATAAAAAGGTCTTCACCTGGTGCCGGAAGGAATACAATGTAGGTGCCAGGCGAACCTCACTAGGGAGCTCATTCCACAGCCAGGTTGCCACAGCAGAAAAAGCCCTCCTCCTAGTAGCTACCCGCCTCACTTCCTTTGGCAGGGGCTCACGGAGAAGGGCTGCTGAGGATGAAAAAGCCTAACCTGGTCCTGGAGGATGTTAACAACTATAGGCCGGTGGCTAACATCCCCTTTCTGGGCAAGGTGGTTGAGCGGGTGGTTGCAGGACAACTCCAGATATTCTTGAATGAAACAGATTATCTAGATCCATTTCAATCAGGCTTCAGGCCTGGTTTTGGAATGAAAACTGCCTTGGTCGCCCTGTGGGATGGCCTTTGCCGGGAGAAGGACAGGGGGAGTGTGACCCTTTTGATTCTCTTGGACATCTCAGCAGCTTTTGCTACCATTGACCATGGTATCCTTCTGGATAGGTTGTCTGGGTTGGGAGTTGGAGGCACTGAGCTACGGTGGTTCCCCTCCAATTTGGATGGCTGATTCCAGAAGGTGGTGCTGGGAGATTATTGCTCTGTGCCTTGGCAACTATGCTATGGGGTTCCACGGGGCTATTTTTCATCCCCTATTCTTTTCAACATCTACATGAAACCACTGTGGGACGTTATCCAGAGGTGTGGGATCAGGTGTCATCAATACACAGATGACACCCAGCTCTACCTCTGTTTTTCATAAATCCAGGAGAGGGAGTGGCTTTCTTAATCAATGCTTTGGCATGGTAATAGACTGGATGAGGGCCAATAAACTGAGACTCAATCCAGACAAGACAGAGGTACTGTTAGTGGGTTGTTTGTCTGCCCGGCTAGGTGATGTTCAACCTGTTCTGTAGGGGGTTGCACTCCTCCTAAAGGATCAGGTTCTTAGTTTGGGGGTGCTCTTGGACCCAGAACTGTCACTTGAGGCACAGGTGAACTCAGTGGCACGGAGCACTTTTTATCAGCTTAGGCTAATATACCAACTACACTCTTATCTAGAGAGAGACAGCCTAGCTACTGTTATCCATGGTCTAATCACCTCTTGTCTGGATTAATGCAATGCATTATATGTGGGGCTGCCTTTGAAAACTGTCTGGAAACTTCAGCTGGTTCAAAATAGGGCAGTGTGATCCATATTAGGCCAGTACTTTTCCAGCTGCACTGGCTGCCAGTCTATCTCCAGGCACAATTTAAAGTGCTGGTATTAACATTTAAAGCCCAAAATGGCTTGGGGCCAGGTTATCAGAAGGATGGTCTCCTCCCATATGTACCTGCCCAGGCCCTAAGATCATCTTCAGCCGTCCTTCTCCAGGAGCACTTGCCAAAGGAAGCGAGGTGGGTGGTTACCAGGAAGAGGGCCTTTTCCGCTGTGCCACCCCAGTTGTGGAACAAGTTCCCTAGAGGGGTTCACCTAGCGCCTATGTTGTGCTCTTTCCGGTGCCAGGTGAAGACCTTTTTATTTTCCCAGGAATTTTAGCATTCTAGTCTTTTAGCTCTGCTGTTTGAAGTTTGTTACTGTATTTTAAATCGCTGCATTGCTACTAGGTTTTATTCTGGTTGTACTTTTATACTGTAGTTTTAAGCTTTTATATTTTATGTTGTTTTTATGCTGTGATTGTGGTTTTAATTTTTGTGAACTGCCCAGAGAGCTATTGAGCGGTATAGAAACGTAATGAATAAATAGACTGGTGCCTGTCGTCTCTCTGGGGACCTGAGGGCGTGGCCTTACATTTGTCCTTTGTTTTTACCGATACATCTTTTAGTGCCTCTCCACCAAAAGGGCAGGATCCCTTCAACGGAACAGGGGCAAGGTCGGTCCTAGAGGTAGCATTCATACTCCAGTGCTTAAGCGAGAGGCTGCAGGTAGCAACCATGTTCGCTTCTATGGCATTGGCAGAAAATTGTACTGAATCCATGACAGCATCAGCTATGAAAGATAAACCCTTAAGTTTTAGAGTGTGTCGTGAAATCTGAATCTAGGTTGAGGTCTTCTAATCAAAACAAGTTCTGGAAAAAAACTGATGAAATTGAAGCCGCTTCAAGGGAGAGTACAGCTGCTTCATGGGCCTTTTTTAATGCAAAACTGTGTGTTCCTCACCTGAGTCCCTCAATAGGGTATTTCCATCTTTGGGTACTATGGCTTTGACAACCAAGTAACTACTGGAATGTCTACTAAAGGAATCTTGAGAATCTCCATAGCCTGTTGTTCTAATGGTATAGAATTTTTGAGCAAAGTTGTTAGATCATTTAGTATTTAGAAGTGTAGCCATTTAAACACGTTGTTAAAGGGAACTGAAAAAGTTGCAGCTTTCTGCGATTTTCTTTCCCAAAAAACGGACACTCCCTGAAATACTGTAGGTGCTGGGTCCTGAGTGAGAGGACTCAAATCTAAAGACAAGACGACTTTAGACAACCACTATAAAGACTAAATTGTTGAAATTCTTCCATGCTGGATACTTCAGACCATTGTCCTTTGTTATAATCTGAGGGGTGGTGAGAGGGTGGGTTCTGATTAGGGATCTCTTGGTTGCTAAGGAGCAGATCTTGAGTGGGAGGTACTTTGTATGGGAAAATTTTGCTGCTTAGGAAAAGGTGAGGATCTGGAGACTCACAGTCAGATGTAACAACTGCCTCTAAGAGCTTTGGAATATTGGCTGCATAAAGTGGGAGGGCCACATAATGGAGATAAAGAAGAGTAAGATGGGAGGTTAAAAAATGAGTGTTAGTGCTGGAGCGGAAGAAGAATGGGAGGAGAGGAAAACAGTTGGAGGAGAAGATAGGAGAAGCTGAGGAGAAAGACAAAAGAAGACAGCAGCAGAATGACTTAGAGCTGCTGAGAAGGAAATCTGAGGAGAGCAGTAGAATGATGAAGAGAAAGAGGAAGAGACAGAGCAACCTTCAACCATTCTGGACTGGAGAGACTCAGAAGCAGATGCCAGCAACAGGGCCTAAGACACTGTGAAAGCAGCTGCCATGGTCCCATTAACAGCAGCAATATATTTTTAATTAACTGTGGTTTCGCGTGATAGTTCTATTTCTTAGTTGAGGTTGTCACTTACTGAAAATCTTACAGCTAAGTAACATTCTTATAGATTTGTCTCCTGAGTGACTGCAATCTCCCCCCTCACCCCATCCTCAATATAGAAACTTCAGTTATTACAGTCAGACTCCTCAGAGGAATGGCACTGAGATACATGGGGACCTTTAGAGTTAGGATTGGGTCTTAAGTCCTTCACCTCCTCTTACTTTTGTGAGGAGAAAAGGATGAATCAGAGGAAGCATGCCTGCTCTGTTTAAATGGGGAGCTTGTTCATAAAGGGTCCCAAGAGAAGCTCTTACCTGAACTGGAGAGGCTTGATGAACTAGTGCTGCATCATCTTTTTCATCAAAAACGTCCTCCAAGACTGATAAAAGCTCAGATGCACCTAGATTGCCCTTTTGTGCCATCCAGTCGCTGACACAATTAGCACTTTTGATTTCTTCCACACAGAACGGTGCCACTGTTTCAATGTCCTGAAAGTCTCAGCCAGTTCTAGAAAAGGCAGTCTTGTTAGAGACTGCTGAGTCTCAACCATCCAATGTGGAAGGTGTCTCAGTTATGTGGACTCGGTATCCTGATCACAGGCAGCAGCCAGGATTAGCACATTCACCCATGAGCAACTAGGACTCTCCCTTATTTTGTTAAGCTCACAGCAGGATGACAGGAGTTTCCCTTGCAGCTCTAGAAAAGGATGCAGCTTGCTTCCTGGAGACTCTAACATGCTTTATTTTTCTGTCAGTAGGCTTGTTGGTGGAACGCTTCCCCAAGGCCATCGGACAGAGCAGAGAGACAAGAAAAGATGTGGGAACAAGGTAGAAGAGGGAAGGTTTCTTTTGGTAGGGGAGGGGAAAGAAAAATACAAGAAGGAAAAACTAGTGAAGATGATAAAACTGACAGGAAGCTCTGGCGTGGGCTGGTCCATGAAGTCACGAAGAGTCGGAAGCAACTAAGCAAATAAACAACAAAAAGATGTATGCATGGGCAAAGGACAGAAGGAATGGGAGCCCCTGAGCTATGCAGAAGAAAAAAAGAAGAGCTTCTGCTTTGAGCAACAGCTGGAAACGAACTGTGGAGGAGCCAATAAGGGGGAGGACAGTAAAAGAACCTAGTTCACACAATTCCTTCCTTCCAAGTGGCAGGGGACACATAACCTGCAGTGGATACCTCTGTATGCCAAAACAGGAGAATTGTTATTTTAAAACAACCACCATAGTACTGCCTGATTTCAGGGTTTGATTGTTTTCTAAGGGAGCAATCCTATGCATGTTTAGACAGAAAATAGTCCTACAACTCCCAGCATCCCCCAGCCAGCATGGTTGGCTGGAAAATGCTGGAAGGTCTAGGGTTTTTTTCTGTCTAGACACACATAGGATTGCGCCCTAAATTACTTCAAGGCATTTGGTTAAAAAAAAAGTAGACTAATATGATAACTTATAAAACAAGAAAGCCAAGACAAAGGGCATAAAAATGAGAGAAAATAAAATACCTCATCTCCCATTTGTGGTACAAATGGACATCGGCGGGGAACAGGATCTGTAATCCACACTGAAGGCAGCCATTCTTCCAATGTCAAGCCATTTTCTGCTAACACTCCCACAGCCAGCCTCTAAAGAAGCACCGCATAAATCTGAATTAATCCCTAGCATTTTAAGAAACTATCTTAGGAGCATCATTTAAAGTATAAACATTTGCAGAAAAATATAATTAATTCAAAGTATACTGGCTAAGACACACCGGAAAAAAATAGGAAAATGTATTGGAACAGGAGTAAACCCGACGCTCTGCTGAACTATATACATTTTAAAATTATATACATTTTGAAATAGGACCCCACCATGCATTCTGTTTTTTATGCTACATTATGATGGAATTCTGGGAGAATGATGGAATGTTAGGAACTGTCTTGTGGAACTGTTCTAGCATAATATCTGGCCCCGTAACAGACAAGTGGTTGTATCCAACTGCTATCAATCAGCTCATGGAATTCTCTTTCATCCAGTAGAGACTTCCATCACCTGAAAGGGTAAGAGGCATTTTAGGCAGTTCCCCAGCCCTCCTGTGCCACTTCCCACGCTGTTTCGAACGGTCCACCAACCCTCCAGAGCAAAGGAGAGTCCAAGGAATCACCACAAATTGCCATCTTTGTTCCTCTGATGAAAGCCTCTGTTATAGCAAGAGTATTCCATCAATAGAGTGACACCAATTAGATACAATTTAAAGCAGGGGGCCCCAACCTTTTTGAACCCGTGGGCACATTTGGGAATTACTGCTGTGGACACCACCACAAAATGGCTCCCATGGAGGATGTGGTTAGTTACATAATGGCTGCCGTGGGGACCTGGCTAGTCAAAAGAGATGGTGGGGAGGAGAGAAATAACAAGTCTAGAGGCTGGGAGGGAGGAGAAGAGAAAGAGTAAGGCTAGAGACTAGGAGGGGCAAAATACTGAAGCTAGAGGCTGGAAGTGGAGAGAAAAAGGAAGATAAAGGGGTGAATGGGAGGGGGAGGGGGCTAGGAAGGTAGAGAAGTAAGGCTAGAGACTAGGAGTGGAGAGTCAGAGAGAGCAAAGGGGAAAGATCTGTGTGGATGGAAGATTTGGTAGGGCCAGAAAGCAACTCTTTCCTTATCTTGCCGCTTGCTGAACAACAGCAGGTTCCGGAACAGGAAGGAGAACCTGGCGTTGTAACGTTTTTCAAGTTTTTTTAATGCAAAATAAATTTTTGAAAGGGGCAGGGATTGGAGAGCTTTATGGGTGCTGTTGCGAGGTCCCTGCAGGCACCATGTTGGAGATCCCTGACGTAAAGTGTGTATGGGGGCACATGTTACAGGGATCCTAGCAA
The DNA here is from genome assembly GCF_057233095.1 of Heloderma suspectum. Classification (NCBI taxonomy): domain Eukaryota; kingdom Metazoa; phylum Chordata; class Lepidosauria; order Squamata; family Helodermatidae; genus Heloderma; species Heloderma suspectum. The sequence continues at coordinate 301,302,002 of NC_139458.1, forward strand.
GAGCACAAAGTGGTTGTCTGGTTTGTGCAGACACACATTGCATCACTATAGGGCTCTTTTTGATGCTAGCCACATCACCCTGTGAGTGAGCAGATTTGCCTTTGTACGGCAACGCTCTTCCAAAGTGAAATGTGCTTGACCGCACATGATAGGGAGCGAGTTTGGGGGGAAATGTCTGGTGACCCCAGTGTCACAGAAAAATATCAGCTTTTGTCCCCTTCTATTGTACCTCAAACTGCAGCTCATTTGCTTGATACATAAGTTAATTGGGAGCCACTAAAAATTGATCCAACTTCTATCTGCATAATCCCATCCTTTCATTTTCCTAGCTCTGTCCCAAGATCCAGTTCTCAGTATGATGCTATGTACAATGGAACCTGGGAACTAACATTTAAAGCTAGACATATGGGTAGGCTGGATTTTAAAAAACAGCTCTTGGAATGCAGAGAACCTCCCTTTCTGATACATATTTGTGATTTCAGATCCAGAGCACTTTTTCAATTATTCAGTCTTATAATCCACAGGTTTGTTTAACTCATAACTTAAGACATTTTATGCTTCTGAGAAAGCAACTGAAAGAATTAAGTAAATTTTAAGAATCCCAAATACAATACTGCTGTACCTACAATGTTCACTGTTCCACTACAGGACAATTAACACCAACTAACCTGAGACAGGGAGGGAGGACGGTAAAGGCAACATAGATGCCTGCTCTAGCTGGGCTGTTTTTTGTTTTATATTCCTTTTTATGAACATTGAGTGCCACTTACAGGATTCCAGTTGAAATGTGGAATACAAATCTACTAAAATACACTCACACTATCTTCTGTAGGCTTGGATTTACCAGGGCCATGTAGTGTAGTGGAACTCAGGACATCTGGGTTCTAGTCCCCACTCAGCCATGAAGCTCACTGGGTGACTTTGGGCCAGTCACTGACTCTCAACCTAACCTACCTCACAAGGTTGTTGTGAGGATAAAGTGGAAAGGAGGCAGTTCATGTAAGCTGCCTTGGGTTCAATGGAGGAAAAAAGGTGGGATATAAATAATATAATATAATATCCAAATATCTGATGAAAATAAAGCTTTACTGTCCTCAAAATAAATTTCCAAAACGTATCCACCATCGCTGTGCATGCTGCACATTGATAGTTTAGAGTACAGTCTTCACCAACTACTAGTTTTTTTATGAATGTTTTGAAAGGTGGACCTCAGCATTTTAACCAAATGGCTACAAATATGAATCATGTCAGTGAAGATGAAAGTGCTGGGACCAATGAATGGAGATTATGTAATATATTCTATGAAGTCTCAAATTTGGCATTGAGACTAACCCTCAATACTTCTAGGGATAACACAAATGTCAAAGATTCCCCACTCAAAAAACGAAACAAGTAAAATGTTACAAAATTGTAAACCATTTCGTAAGAGAAACCTTGCTACTGTGGTTCAGAAAGAGACCACGGCCACTGAAAAATGTTTTTGTATCTGGCTCACAGGCTGGAAGTTCCTCATGCCTGGTTTAGGTAAACAAGCCAGGATCATAAACCACAGTTTGAAGTTGGTTTCTTTCCTTAAATTATAATTAACAGTAACCACAATTTGTCTGGGTTTAAAAATAATGAGCAGCTGCAGTTAGTTGAAAGTGAAAGCAAAAGCTTCTGATCTCCTTTGTGCAACCAACAGGAAGGAGGCGGGGAGTGCATGAGGCTCATGCATGTAAAACTAAAATGTCTTGAGCAATTTTCTGTTAGAAAGGCAGGATATAAATATTCCTAATAAAACAAAGAAATACACCATAGTTTAGCGCTACATGTGAACCAGGTCAGTATTTTGCCATTTGAATGCTGAGAAAATTTAAACTTTCCCCTCAGCAGATGCACTAGAAAAGATGTCAGGATCCTTGTGGAAAGATGTCAGGATCCTGCACATCAATCAACTAACTGGGCAATTGCTACATGAAAATATTGACTTAGATCTTAACTTTCCTTCCATGAATGGAACAGAATAGGTTTTTCCTGCATCCGTCCCCCTTCCCCCTGTACCACCCAAAAATTTGCTACTGGACATGAGATGCCTGGGAATGGTATAGGATATAGTGTTGCAGATGGAGAGGGGAGTTGGCTGAAGTCATTCTGTCTTTTATGTAAACCATTATCTGGAAAAACCTTGAGAAGTAGTACTGAATGCAGAAACAATGAAGGCATAAACCAAAGTTGTTATTCCAAGTCCCCTAAAGTGTTTTTTATGTGGTCGAGTTTGTAATGTCGCCCCTCAATGAAAAGTAGACTGAGCTAAAACTATTCCAAGTGGATGATTTTTTTAAAAGCACATTCACGATGCACAAACAAGACAACTACCAGCATTGTTGTTGTTCAGTCGTTAAGTCGTGTCTGACTCTTCGTGACCTCAAACTACCAGCATTACACTTAATTTAAAATCAAGCTGATAGAACACAACTTCATTAATTACGGATTGGATCCAATGGTTGCTTCCATGAATGGAAGGTCTATGTCTTTCAGATAAAAAAACTATCGATCCAGTCCTATGTATGGTCATTTATACTAATCAATGTTGATGGGAAATAAAGCAACATTACTGTTAAGAAGCATTTTTAAGTTAGTTGATATTCTACAACCAAAATACAACCTTCTGTTTTCTCTCTTTGGGTTTCCTTTTCTTTGGTGATGTTGGACCATCTTTTTCTTCAATACCTTTTCTTCTTTCCTTTCTGATTTGCTTTTGCCTTTGTTTTTCAGGACCCTCTTCATCTTCTGAGCTGCTCTCTATTTTCTTAGTCTTAATTTTAGGAATTTTCTTTGGTGGCTGCAGATTAATTCCAGCATCTGCTGTCCAGTCAGAATAATCACTAGAATAGTCACTAAGAAAAATCAGACAAAAATAGTTTAATACCCATCACAGAAAACATTAACTTCCCAGCTAGAGTTGAAAATTTAGTTAACCATGCTAAGATTTAAGTGATTCCCACCCCAGCTTTATAGAAACTAGAATGGATTAAAAAGAAAGTGAACACCATTGAAAAATGGACCATTCATATGAAACCATAAAACCCTAGGTGTAAAAATAAGTGGATGGAAGTGTAATACATCTTCAAAACAAGCGTTACCTAATTATACAGTTTTCACTAGATGCTCCAATAAACACATATTCTTCTTCCAATATACTGAACAACAACAACAAATGCCATATGACAAGCCATTTTTTAAATAGACAGGAATTTGAAAAGCAGTTTGTGATATACACAGAGGGTATATTCTTTTCACTTACCTAGAACTGCCATCACTGTGCCATACTTTTCCCTCATTTTCAGATGTTCCACCACTTGCAACAACTACTTCCCCCTCCTACGAGAAAGACAATATCATGTTTGTTTATGGCTAAACTTGGCTTCCAATGAATAGTAACAGATAGCAGAACTTAATATCATGAATCATTCGGTTTGCATTTCCTGAATGTGCACTTCCCAAAGATAAAAATGAACCGGAACACAGTTTGCTACCAAAATCCATACATTTCTGAAGTTTGAGATGCAGTCGGGGGTGGGGGGCATACAAAAATGGGTACTTTTTTAAGTGCTTTTAAAAAATTATATATTTGCAAAAGTATGCAAAAATGCTTTATTCAGTGGGGGAATGTTATTTGCAAAGGTGCATGCAACAGCATATACTTTGGAAAAATGCATACATTAATGTGTGCAAATGTTTGTTCAGACTACAAAAAATGGCTTGCAGAATCCAGATGGAATGAACTTAGCACTGGAAAAATAAAAACCTGAGCAAAACTGAACTTGATAGATTTGCTGTTCCCTATATATATTCCTGTTACATTTCTTCTAATGTGACTATAATTTATGTTATTATAATTTACATAGCAAGCTGTATAAAAAATTAAGAAGTGAGTTGGTTCAGTGGCCCTGCTTAACAAGGATAGAAAAATCTTCAAGCCAAGTGTTGAAATGTGGGTATGTTAATTATCACACAGACTTTGTCCATTACCACAGATCCACAGCTTCTTCTTCTTAAGGTGCCATCTCCTATCGGAGGTTAGCTATAATTACAGCTATTTCTGTTTTTGACACCGCTGCTCTGAATAGTTGTATAGACAAAATATTAATTCCTCCTATAGGAAGGGAGATAGATATCTCCATGCTACAGAGGCAGTAGATAAACAGATGCCCCTCTGGGCCTCCAAAGAAGGTCCAAAAGCATTTGCCCCAACATTCCTTCAAAGCTCCTGCAAATAAAACAGTATTCTTTAGTGTCTCCAATTTATGCACTGAGATGCAGCCTCGGCCTAGATGGAAGTAAAATTGCTTAGGACTAGGAAATATCCTAGCAGCAATTGATGATGCTCAAGTGAACACAGACCCCTTTACTCTCAGAAAACAAAAACAAGTCGGGAGTAGGGAGTACTTGTCCTAGCTTGACTAGTGAGCTTCCATATTTACTCGAACCCATGCCCCAAGTTTTGAAGCCCAGCTCCGGGCCCTGATTCCACCATTCAAGAAGAACTGAAATGTACTTTCTCATATGTAAATTGTACTTCGATATTACCATATTTCTTTGTATATGTCATCGTTTTTAAATTCAAGGGTAATCAATTCTGTTTACATGAACAGCTACAGAACTTTGATCCTATACACCACTGGTGGCGAATGTGTGGCTCTCCAGATGTTGCTATACTGCAGCCCTAGCCAGCAAAGCCAGTGGTGAGGAATAATTTAAGTTGCAGTCCCACACGTTCCTTGTCACTGCTATACACTAATAGTGAATTCATACTCTGGGCGCCAGTCCTTAACTAGTCAAAATGGCACCATCCACACAGGGGAGGGAAGTATCCACAGGCTTGGGGAACCCCAAGGCCTGTAGAAGTACAAAAAAGCCCAATGGAGTGTCTTACATCTGAAGAACTGCTTCCATTTTCCATATCTTCATTTGGCCTGGCAGTTTCTTCCAATGCATATCTAGTACGGTAGTTGTGTTGGTTGGCCTGTTGTTTTTTGGCATCACCAACATCTAATATATGATCATGGGAATGATTCTAGGAAGACACAAAATGGCCATTTTGAGAAAATGAAATCACAATTTTACATTTAATTTGAAAAGATTAAAAACTATATAAGTATTCATTGAGCATGATCTGAGCTGTGCAACCTGCAGCAGACAGAATTCCATGAACAATCATGCTTTCGCTAAACACTTACTGAATTTATATGACATCACAAATGATAGTAGAAAACTATTAGTGCGAAGTTCAGATCTCAGTAAGATTCTACCAAAGTTATGTGCATATTTGAAGTAAGGTGAGTAAGAGAAGGTTTTGGCCATAATAGCAAACAACAAGCATCCCTGCATTCATCCTATCTTTCAAGACAATGCTACTGATACTGTGATCTTACACAGTATTAAATATTAGCTTCTATTCTCCCAGATGTTTTATTCAGTTTCCCAACTGTCTATAATTATGTATTTGTTGTTGCTGTTCAGTCGTTAAGTCGTGTCCGACTCTTCGTGACCCCATGGACCATAGCATGTATTACAGACATTTAATAATACATTTAACAATCATGTATTATTACTGAGTTTATCCCCACTTTCTTAGTGCTTGATAGCAGTTCAGATGTTTTTCCTCTAAAATCTAGGAATGGTCACCTGTGGTTCCAACATGGCATAGACACACTCGGACAAAATTGAGCGTTTAAGTATAAGTATTTACTAGCTAGATAAGGGCCTGCACCATGGTTTCCTATACTACGTGCGCTTCATTCGTGCGACCTCACCATTTTATTAACATTTATATCCCGCCTTTCCTCAAGTTCTAGGCAGCTAACAACAATAATTAAAGCAAGTGTAAAACAATAAAGCACTAAAAGTAGCAGAATAAGAAGTACAGACAGCCATTACAACAATTTAACAAGCAGCTACTAGTTAAAGACAATTCCATGAAAGAGGAACCACTTATGGCCCAAAAACCTTCCTAAACAGGAAGGTTTTAATAACCTGGTAGAAGGCCATTAAAGGGGGCAAGATGTCAGGGATGAGTCCAAGTGCCTTGAGATGTCTGACAGCTCTGATTCTGAATCAGAATTGGAGCAGCTAGATCAGAGGCTAGGGGAGGGACCTTCCCTAGTGAGCCAAGATGCTGGGAGAAATTCCTCTAAAGACCATGACAAACAGATGGCCCAGGCTGAGTCACTGCCCACTCCTTCCACTGTGAGAACATAAGTTTCCGAGGAGGGGGGCATGACTTAAAGACATTAGGGCACGTCGCAAAGCAAAGCAGGAAAAGCTAGGGGCAGGGTTCAGACAATCCGCCAGGATAGCCACTCTTGGAAGCCAATGTAGGAGGGAACCACCGTAAGGGAGAGGCATCACTGTGAAGCAAGTCTGGCCGTGAAGTTCACGCCCAAATTGTCAGTAACTTCACTACCCTCCAGTTTGTATCCTCTAATTAGGGAACACAAATTAGTTGTTTAGGGGCCTAAGGCAGTCTGAGTTTCCTGAAATCTGCATTTGTAAAGAGGCTAGCCTCTATCAAAATAAAGTAGTATTAGCCTGAAGCTTTGTCTCCTTGTGGTGTTGATTGTGAAGGGGGAAGGACAATCCATTTCTGACACAAGATAAGCCTCCCTCAGGAGGCATTCACCACTCCCACTCCAGCAGATCTGTTTAGCGAGATGAAAAAGAGTTGAGCACACGTGTGGCCAGTTTTCCCTCCAAGAACCGTGTCCACAGCCTTGGGTTGCACAAACTGAGAAGTATCTGGCATAACTAGACAAGTAAGTGCTGAAGGTACATCTACTGGTAGCGCTCTAAAGTGCAGCAGTACCTGATTCAACTAACTTTACCAGATTTGTGGATAAAGCAACTTTATCCATGAAGTTACCTGGTTTGCAAGTAACGTCAAACCATGATTTAATGAACCATGGTTTATTGACTCATGGGTTGAATTAAGTGTGAATCTGGAACTATGGATTGTTAAGCACGAATAACCCACGAAAAAAACCCATTGTTTGTTGTTGGGTTGTGAACTGTGGGTTGTTTAAATCACGGGGTGTGTTACATGTGAACCCAGACTCGTAGATTGTTCATGTTCATTTTGACTGCTCTTGCAAAAACCCCAACCTGTTTACATGTCAGTACTGCAGTGATGCAAAGGCAGTTGGGATATATGGAGCAAACAGGCAGAGGAGGAGGGAAAAACAACAACCCAGAGACTGAGAAAACAAACCATGGTTTGTTTGATCACTTGCTAGTTCAAATAAACCATGGGTTAGCATTATGTGCAAACCAATCCAATGGTCACAAATGGCTACTGAGAAATCTTCCTCTCCAGCCTGAGTGCCAAGAAGTAAAAGTCCTCTGACTACTTAGAACAACTCCACTAGCTGACTGAATATATGGTGCATCATCATCACCACACAGTAAACTCTAAGATGAACTCTATGCTGTGTTTGATTGGATACATCATGATACTTCTACCATTGTTCTAGTCATTGTTCCTGCCATTTCACCGCTGCCAGTAGCTCAGACCACCAAGGACCTAGCATAGGACTGTGAGCAGGGAGAGAACATTCAGAAGAAATAACATCAATGACCTGGGCCGTTTCCTAATTTCAAGGGTCAACCAGGACTTCAAGAAGATTACTAGCCTGAGTGACAGAATAATCCACAAGAGCCATCAGAAAACCATTTAGATCCATCAGACTCCTGGGGGTGGACCATCTAATTAACTTTTGTATGTGATATAAACAATTCGAATACCTAACAGTTTAGCATAATTCACAATAGCTTAAATGTTATACCTCAAACAAATGACTTTTATTCTGTACTAATTAATTCTCAACAACTACAACCCACCTTATTGCACATTCAGAACCAGCTTAATAATAAACATACAATGAAATAAGAAAAACATGTACAACTTTTTATTCCACTGTCCTGAGCCTATTAAAAGGTAACATATGAAAAGGTTTTCATACAAGCAATAAGCAACTTTCCGCTACTGAATAAGCAGAACTGAGAAATTGTTACAGATTAGATGCAAGGAAATCACTGCAGCAACCCTAATACCTATATTTTTCTACTCCAAGCATAATGCCGGTGTTGCAAAGGCTTTTCAGAAGGACTTCCAATATAGGCTTTTGATCATGTTCCAATATATATATATATATGCAAATACAGAGAAACGTTGCTTTTTATATATCAAAGCCATTCCCACTTAAAAGATAAAGAAGCACAATAAGTAATACAACTATACTGACTTGGCTGCTATATTATCTTATGACCTATCTGTCCTCAGCTTTCCATGAAATTTGCCTTGCTATGAATGAAATTCTGCTCCACACTATATCTTTGACTTCTAGCCTAATACTATTCAGGTCTACCCAGCAATAATTCCTACTGATTGTAAGGATGCTTAGTTCCTGTTTAGGATTGTAGTCTTCATGTGCAATAAAGGCAATAGTGTGCTGCTTACCTTAGGCAAAGAAGGTATTTTGTTCTCTCTTGGAACATGATTTGCAATGTGTTTTCTTTTCTCTTCTGACCTGTATATCTTTATTTCTTCTTCCCCCTTTGCTGTTCGCCATTCTTCCTGCCTACTACAGGAGAGAATCTAGGTGTTCATGTTACCTTATTTTACAATATACTTCTAAGTAAGCGAATTACAAGCTCTATACCAATTCTACAGGCTGGGGCCACACGCTCACACACTCCAATTTGTTTGATTTATACTGACATAACTATTTTGAAGTGATATTCTATCAAACAGCTGCTAGAGCCTCTTCTACTCTTTAAAACTCTTCTAGTTTTAAAGCAGTATATTAAAATTGTAATCCACTCTAATAGTGGAAGCCTATGCTTAATCCCCCAAAATAACAAAGTTGCATAGACATTTATATACTTCTATCTACAATGAACTAGGCAAAGTACATTTCAGAGCCCTAAGCTGCTAAGTCTTCAGAAAGTGCACACTTTCTTTTAGCACACATAATTAACTCATTTTAGAAAAGTTATACAAATGCTTATTTCCTCTTCTGTGTGTATAAAGATGGATTTTTAAAAAGTACGGTAAGGATCTTTTTCTGCAACAATGTATAGCCACAGTGAAAGATAATGAATTCTTAATTCAAGGTACATATTGAGGACCCTAATTTGATATATTCCAGGACAAACATGGCTGATAATAAACTTCTTTTTTAAAAGATCACCACAAAGCAGAAAATGAAACAGTAGATCATAGAAAACATGGCCCAGGAATAGCAAACAAATGAAAATATTCTGCATCTTCAGCAATTCCTCATGCCGTGGATTTGTGATAACTTTTATGCAAAGAATAGCAAAATGTACTGTGAAGGCTCACACCACTTTTGTGCTTTTAAATGTAATACCTACAGAAACTTACCAAAGTTAATTATAAGCCTACCAATACAAACCTATTGACTTGATACCAAAACCCTTGTATTTACCTCGCTACTCCTGTTGACAGCTCTGGCACCACCACCCTTCGACTCCATGCCACCAGGTCCCGTTCAGTAGCGATTTCACTTCTTGGTGCATTGCTATGCATCTGTCGTACTCCCTCAATTTGTCCACTGCGTCTTAATCCCACATTTGGTGGCGAATGCACCTCTGAGGTAGAGTTTACAGAGCCTATGAAATGTTTAAAAATCATCAATTAACATTTTTAGATACTCTGTGGAGAAAATTAGAGAAAATCAATAGCAGTTAGAAATAAGGGCATAAAGTTAATGGATCCTAAGTTTCTGTGAGCAAACTGTGCTTATTGGATGGCCCCGCTGGCAACAGGGAGAGGACACAATTTTTGCCAATTTACCCTTCTCACTGTATTCCTTGAAAATCTGCTTCTGAGGATTGGGAAACCTTTTAAAACAGCATGGGTGGTGGTGCTCAGGGCTGCAGAGGGAACTGGCAAGAATCACCTTTCCGCACCTTCTGCCAGTGCAAGTCTCCACTTAACTGGGAGTCCCTTCCATTAGTGGAAGAAGCCCTCTGTTTATGGAAAGACAACTCAGGATTGAAGCCAACACGAATATGTGTAGAACTAAGTTCCATTCCACTCTGGAGATAAATTTCTCACAGCAACTTAAGGCCATGTTGTTCATAGATATGTAGTTGGCAATCTGAATTAAACCAGTTGATAATATACTACTATGGTTGCAGGTGCGCTGCAAGCAGCTTGTCCTCACTCATGCATGACAACCCATCGATTCTTAAACTGATGGGTTGTCATTACATGCAAACCAGGTCAATGAGTCCACCATATTCAAATAATTAATTTGCAATTATAAAACAGGTGTCATGATACAACTCCCTTAAACTTCTCTGTTAGTTGCTGTAACAGGTGAAATTCCCTTGATTAACACACACACATGCGCACAAAAACACTTCTAGTGTTGGAAAATGATTAAAGACAAGATTATTTTCATTATGCCCTCTTTCCATATATGTAGTATATTTAATGCACTTCAATCAGACACTGCTTATTCAGCTGTTTAAACAAAGTAAGGTTTTTCTTTACCCCTGCCAATTCTGTTAGTATTGCTAGTTGCAGCTTCTCCAGACCGCCTCTGATCTTGCTCTTGTTGAAGTCTTTGTATCATGCTGTCCAAAGGGCTAACTTGTTGACTCAAAACCTGGTTTAGTCCTATGAAAAGTAGAATTTGAATTTAGTTCACTTGATTCAAAATATATAATTGTGTATTTCTAGGTCCAAAACGTATAAATGTGCATTCCTTAATCAATTATAGACTGCATGGATCAATCACTTTTTTCCACATTTATAATTGCAAGTGAACACATTTTGGAAACTTCCTCCTCATTGATCTGAGTAATGAATAAGGACATATTTATCAAGTGAATTCTGTTAGCCATATTTTCTCTTGCATAAAATTTGTTGGTGATTATGAATGTGAAATTGCCACTTAATCAGTGATCAATACGAGAACACAAATGATACTGGAAAACAGCTCAAGTTAGGTCACAGGCTACTCATTGGTCTTCCAACTAGTTGGCTGGATGGAGCCACAAGTGTGTAGGTGATACCAGAGGCACCACACCTTTATCTTTCAGCCAAAAGACAGGTTGAGGGAATGAAGGAGTCAGTAAGAATATATTGGTTCTATTCTAGTTTAACCATCATGGCTCTCCTTTCCCATGCCCCACCCCTGAGAACTGCAGTTTGGTAAAGGTGCTAAGAAGGCTCTCTTCAAAATCCTGTTAAATAACGCACACTCAAAGAAAACAACGAAGCCCCATACACAGTTGGAAGCTGTAGATACCTGAGGAAGTTACCCCCATCTGAGGAATAAGTTGCTCCTCTCTACAGTTTTCACGTCCTGGAACTAATCGCTGATACCTTGATGGATGAGGATTACCATCAACATCAACTAAAAATGGTGGAGGCATGAGGTGCGGTGCCTGTTGTGTCTGTTCATCCAACACAAAGTTGTTTGCATCACGGATGAGAGGCCGATAATCACTGTGAAAGAACATCTGATCTGCTATCTGTAAAATAAGGTTAATTTCAAAATTATAGACAAAACTACATTTTGTAGAAAGCATCATGGACTTGTATTCAAAAGCAGTTTCACAAAAATACAGTTGGGTATTGCTGAAGTTACTTCTTCCCAAAGGATACTTTTGCATTGTTTTTATCTTGTACACCGCCTTGAGAGGGTTCTACCCTTAAAGGCAACCTAGAAATCATTTTAAATAATTAAGTCTGTTCTCTACTGTGCCCAGCGTCTTCCTTTTTTTTTGGTTAAAATTAAACCTAGATTAAATGGTTTACTACGGTTATTCTTAAATATCTATTTCAAGAATTGGCTGAGTGGGAACATCCATCAGATTCAGATGTTGTACTACTCACTGCTTAACAGGTGTAAAATAATATACCAGCTATACTGCTATTCTACAAAATAGTTTCTATGGCTGCAACCCTAAATACACATATCAAGGACTAAGCCCTTTGAAGACAGAAAGACTTCCTTCTAAGTAAGCATGCAAATAACTGTACTGTAAAGATACTAGTTTGATTCCTATGTGAACCTCTTTCTGAAAGCACTACCAGCCATTTTAATTGATAATTCTATATTTTAAAGAAGGCAGGAATAATGTGTCCTTGATTCTTTTACTATTCTCTTCCTTCTTGGTTCCTCCCTATTATAACAGAAAAAAACTCATGTGGTTACATTAGTATAGGCAGAGGTGGGCAACCCTTGAAGGCCCGCCAGTTCAGTCTACCACAAGTGTCCTGTCCTCCCCAGTTCTCCCTGTGCCACTGTTGCTGCTATCATAGAACACACAAGGAGAGTCAACCCAATGCATTGTTAGCCAGCAAAATTGAGCTAAACAGCTGTTTGGCAGGCTGACAGAGGCACAATTCCACTGGGAAACAGGGCACATGGGAAAGGCTCCCCTCGCACGCCCTGGTTTCCAGCAGAATCAGCCATCAGGATCGCTTGGGTGGAAACGCTTTGATGTGGCTTTGAAGTATCTTGCATGCTTATCTGGGTCTGGGTTGGGGTCTTGAAGTTGGTCTTCCAGCCACAATAAGGAGACTCTACTAAAGACTGAAGAAGGAGACGCAGTTCTGAGAATGAGTGCAGCTACCTCGTGGGACTTTTTTTAGGGCTAAATCCAAACGTTTCTTGTGTATCTCCAACTTTGGGTAGTTATGGTGTCTGAGAACAAAGCATCCACTAAAACATCTTTTCCCAATCTGGTGCCTTCCAGATTTTTTGGACTACAACTCCCAGGATTCCTAGCCATTGTCCAAGCCAGGTGGGGCTGATGGGAGTCGAACTCCAAAACATCTCCAAATCCCCAATTTGATGGGGAAACATCCCTATCAAATTGGGGAAGGCTGCACTAAAGGAATCTTAAGATCCTCCACAATCTGTTGTTCTAAGGCCAGAGTAGGCAATCTGGTATCCTCCAGATGTTTTGTATTACTATAAACCCAAGCCAGTATGGCCAATGGTCAGGGATTATGGGAATTATGGTGAAAAACATTGGGAGGGAACCAGATTGGATACCCCTGATCTAAATTGCAGAATGTTTTCACAAATTGTTAAGGTTTTGTGTGGGGGTTACTATTTAGAGGTGCAGCCCATTATGAGAACTAAGGCATTAAAGGGCACTGGGCAATGCACAGCTTTCTGAGATTTCATTTCAAGGGGGGGATTTGTCTTTTAAAGAACAGTTTAACTATTTTAACCTGGTGTTTTATTCTTTTACCTTGTTGTTCACCACTCCGAAATCTTCTGGTGTGGAATGGAATATAAATATTGTAAATAAATACATACATACATAAAATGACACTCCACAAGATAGGGTATGCACTGGGTCCTGAGTGGGAGAATGCAAACCTAAAGACAAATGGCTTTGGACAACCAAGATTAAATTTTGGCAGGGACCAGAAATGGTGGTCTCTTTAGAAAGTGCTGAGCCGAAATTGTCCTATAGGGAGGGTGCCTCCGCTAAATTGATTAATTCTTCTGGACTGCGGCAACAACCAGAATTAACAGGCTCTGGTGTAGACCAGCTGGGGTGCTCTATTGCTTTGTTTGAACTCAAAGAGGGGTGATTTATGGTAGGAGTTTCCCTTGAAGCTATAGAAGACGCTGCCATTTATTTCTGAGGATTCAAATGTGTTTTATTTTCTTATTGGCAGGCTTGCTGGAAGAGTGTTGGACCATCAGACAGAGTAGAGAAGGGAACAAAACAGTTTTTTTCAGGAGGAAATACACAAAAAAGAAAAGCAGTGAAAAAGATAGCACTGGTAAGATGTTCTGGAGAAAGAAAAATAGGAAGGCTTGAAGAAAAGTGAGATACCTAACATCAGCACAGACCAATTGCAGGAAACAGAACTGAGTAGGAACCAACAGGAGAGGATAGGCAGGTTGCTTACCTGTAACTGTAGTTCTTCAAGTGGTCATCTGTGCATTCACATATATGGGCTCTGCACCTGCGCTGAGCCTCTTTTGGGAAACTTCTAAAGCTGAGGAATGCTTCTGGAGGGAACTCTTCCCCACTGTCCACTGCGCATGTCCAGCAGGTTCCCGCCCGTTCCCTCAGTTTCTTGAGACCACCTAGTGAGGCTTCAGATCCAAGGGGAAAAATCACATCTCAGTACCAACATCGAATTCTACATTGACACTGAAGTGGGGACAGTGGGTGGGTCGTGTGAATGCACAGATGACCATTCGAAGAAATAGTTACAGGTAAGCAACCTGCCTTTCTTCTTTGTGGTCTCTGTGCATCACACATATGAGCAATTAACAAGCTCATTTACCAGAGGTGGGTAGGTCTCTCCCTATAAGATCAATGATAGCACTGCTTGCCCAAAGGCACAAGTCTGAACGTGCTCTGACATCCAGTTTGTATTGCTTTACAAACATCAAAGGCTTTGACCATGTTGCCGCTTGACATAAGTCCAATAATGGAACACCTTTGGCTGTAGTCGTGGCAACCCCTCGAGTTGAATGCACCCAGATTGGAGACGGGCGCGCCAAACCAGACAGCTCATAGGCTAAGGTAATTGTTTGTACAATCCATGAAGCTAGCCTTTGAGACAACACAGAAAGACCCTTCTTAGGGCCCCCGCAGCAAATGAAAAGTTGTTGCTTCTTACAGGAGGAGGATGTCCTTGACTTATAAAAGGCCAATGCCCTTGTGACATCCAAAGCATGTAGCTTTCTCTCCAGCTCAGAAAACGGCTCTGGGGAAAAGGTTGGCAATGAAACAGATTGGTCAACATGGAAATCGGAGACCACTTTTGGTAAAAAGTCAATGTCTGGTCTCAAGTCAACTTTGTCCTTGTGGAAAATTAAGTAGGATAATCAATCCGCAAAGCACAAATTTCACCAACACGTCCAGAAGAAGTGATAGTCACTAGAAAGGCAATTTTCCAGGACAACAACCGGAGGTCCGCTCAAAGGGTTTAAACAGGAGAGCATGCAAAACAACAGAGAGGCTTCACTGAGGCTCCAGGGGCCTCACCAAAGGTGCTGGGTTCTTTAACCCATGCAAAAACTACTGGGTAGTGGGGTGTGTTAAAGCTGAAAGCCCCTGCATTTGCCATCTATAAGCTGAGAGAGCTGCTATTATTAATGAAAGCTTCAATCCTTTCTGAAACAGGTGATGAAGAAACAGAAGAACATTTTCAACTGATCCCATAAATGGATCAAAACCATGAAGTTCAGCAAACTTTGTAAAAGAAACCCACTTAGATGAATAAGACCGGTGTGTGGCCAGTTTTCTAGTCGCATCAAAAATAGTTTGAACCTCCAAAGGGAACAGAACAGGGTTGCTTACTGTCAGATTCTCCAGGCTGTGAGTCTCAGTGTGTCAAGATCGGGGTGTTAGATCCTGTCCTAATCCTGAGAAATTAGATCGGGAGTCTGAGAAACTGTCTGTTGACCAAGTGAAGCAGAACCGTACCATGACTTCCTTGGCCACCAAGGGGCGATTAAGATGCAATCTCTCCCATCCTCTGTTAGCTTCTGAAGAAGCCTTGAGAGAAGTGGGAACTGAGGGAAAAGGTAAAATAATTATCATGGCCGGCGCAGTTGGAAAGCATCACCCAATGACGAACAGCCAATCCCTGCCCTTGTGCAGAACCTCTTGCAAATTGCATTTGATGGAATCCCAAACAGGTCTATTGCTGGATGTCCCCATTTCAGAAAAAGACAATGTAGGGTGGTCAGAGACATCTGCCACTTGTGGGAGGACTGATGCGACCGGCTCAGAGTGTCCGCTAAGACGTTGTCCCGTCCTGCAATGTAAAGGGCATTCAAGAAAATGTTTCACTTAATTGCCCACTCGAACACTTTCATATTTAAAGCTACAAGTTTGGAGAAGTGTGTGCTTCCTTGATTCCTGATGTGCCAAAGCACAGCTGTATTGTTGTTGAGGAGTTGGACATGTCTGCCTTGAGGGTAAGGCTTGAAAGCATGCATCACTTTCCAGAACATGAGGAATTCCAGAAAGTTGATGTGATACTGCTTCTGCTTTGGAGACCATGTACCCTGTATTTGGAGCAGACCATAATGTGCCCCCCATCCCGACAGGGAAGTGTCCATTGTTAATGTCCTCATAAGGGAAGGCTGAACAAAAGGAAGTCCCTGACACAGGTTGTCTGGCTGCATCCACCATAGAAGAGAATTGGCTATTCTGTCTGGAATCTCTAAACGGCAGCATCTTGCATCTGTGGTTGAGTCAAAGCTGCGGAGCAATCAATCTTGCAGTAGCATCCGAAGCTTTGCCCATCAAACAACCATGACAGTAGCTGCCATATGGCCAGGAGTGTTTCGATCATATGAGTGGTTACTCACTGACGAAAGTATAGCATAGTGGTTAAAGAGAGTAGCTTCTCTTGCCTCTGCTGAGGGAGATACACACGTGCAACTGGCAAATCCAGTACGAACCTAATAAATTGGATCCTTTGAGTTGGCCATAAAGTTGACTTTTCTTCATTGACATATAGGCCCCAGGGCCCCCAGAAAGTTCAGAACAATCTCTTTTTTAAAAAAATATATTTTTATTTATTTTATCTTTATAAATGAAATAAACAATACCAAGAATACCAACAACCTGATCAATACTACAATTTCCCAGCAATACAATATTCTTATGAGGACACAATAATAACAAAAAGAAAGAGGAAAAGAAGTAAATTAAAATAAAAGAAATTTCTTTCCCTTTCCCTCCCCCTTAAAGGATTACGTTTAAACTCCAATACCCCCCGGCCTCCGATGCCATTATATTTTAAAACTATAACATTCACGATCTTACAGTTTAATAAGCAACCTTACATTTCAATATCATATCATCAATCTTATATCAAAGAAACAGGCCTACAGTTCATTCCCAATAACCTATATTAATAATAATGATGATGATTAAAAAGAAATATAGTGTTATATAATAATAAAACTTAAAATAAACCTTCAACAATCAGTAATATATTTTATACTAGATATATAAATGCATGTGCACAACACACCCTCCAACAATATATTTAAATACAGCATATCTATTTTGGAATAAAGAAATAAAAAAGAAAAGCAAGAAAAGAAGAAAGATGAAAGATGAAAGAGAATAAACAAATATATGTATAATCATTTATCTTCTGACCTAGCCTGGATCATGTAGACTAAACATAAACAGTTAATAGAGCTTGTTTAAAGATTCCAGTGAGGCTGTAACAGAAAACTCACGCATTTTTACGTTCAGCCATGCCTCCGCCATTTCATGATTTAGAAACTTCTTCATCTGACCTTCAGACACAATGCAAAGTGTAGCAGGATATTTTAAGTATTGTTTTGCCATATTTTTCGCTTTGATGAATTGCCTTCTTTTATTCGCCACCAGGGAGAATTTATGCCAATGACGTCATTCTGAACTTTCTGGGCAAGATGAACTTGTTCAAGTTCCATAAATCCAGAACTGGATGGAGTCCCCCATCCCATTTCAGGACTCTAAAATACTGGGAAAAGAACCCATTCTCTGGATGGTACAGAAGCACTCTCTGAATTGCGCCCTTTTGGAACAGAGTAGTGGTCTCCAAAAACAAGACTTCTGATGGGGGTGTCACTCGAACAGTGCCCAATGGGGAGAGGGTATGGAATTCTATTTTGTAACCCCGGCTGACTATACCTAACACTCCATTGTCTGTTATTATTGTTTTCCAGGTGGAGAGGAATGAAGCAAGGATGGAACGGAAAAGGAGCTGACTGGGAAAGCTGCATACGGTAAGCATCAGAAAGTCAAAGCCACCACTTAGACAGGGTGTGTGTGTGCGTCATTCCTACCACATCCCTGACGATATTTAGAAGAGGGAGCTTGCTTCCACTGCAGCTGCGATGGTATCTTGGTATCCTGGTATCAAGGATAGCAATCAAACAGCTGCTTGGTGGAATAAGGCTGTTGAGAACGGAACCACGTACAATGTTTATAGGGTTGCTGCTGCTGCAGAAACTCAAGACCCATTTTTCTGGCAGTTGTTTTAGCCTTTTGGATGGAGTCTATCTGTTCTGGCATTGAATAGCCCCTCTCCATCAAAAGGTAGGTCTACCACCTTCAAGAGGGCTTCCGGAGTCAGTCCAGCAGATTGCAGCCAGGCATGTCTCCCGAGAGTGATAGCGCCAACCATGCACTTAGCGCAGCAAAAGTTTGACAGCTTCGAGATGGAAAATTCTAGTCGGGTCTTTCTGATCATCTGAAAGATACGCACACAGTGAGCCTATTTTTTCCCAAAGGAAGCAATCATGGCCTGATAATTGGCAAGATGCAATCCAAGAGCAGCTGATGAATACAGGCATCAACCCAAAAGATCTAATCTCCTGCCTCCTTTGTCCACGGGTGAAGCATGGACTTTTGGAGATCGTGCCTGTGACAACTCAATGATTATCAAGTTCGGACATACAGAAAAGTTGTGTCCTTCTCTTGGTCTCAGTACAGAGACTTGAGTCTCTTGGACATAGGTGCCATCGAGGATGGGGCCTTCCATGACTGATGAACCATTTGAAGGACAGTCAGGAGGAAAGGGGCTGCCACTGGCTTCGATGATTCAGAATGTACTGCATCAAAAACTGTATCCTGAATGTGTTGTTCAGGTTGCTGAACCTCAATCCCCAGAGATTGAGCCATCCTGCTAACCTGCTCTGAGAAGTGGAACATATCCTCAGAAAATGCTCTGACTTGGTTTCCTGCCACATCATCCAGGGAGGGAACAGAAGGCGGTATAGATAAATAAGATGATGAATCAGACTGGTAATCATCCACCGAATCACAAGGTGATAATGGCCCACTGACTGTAAAAGACATTTGGTCTGCTGGCCCCATAGGCAGGGGTAGGAGTGAATGGTCTGGTACTTGCACCTGCAGGTGAGGCGAGCTGTTTGTGGGTCCTCTGGCTCCTCTAAAGATGAGGACGAAGGGAGCATCAAAAGAGGTGGGAGAAAACCATCCTCTGCTGGAGGATGAGGTATAGTTGCTGAGGGACAAGGGTGGTATCGGGGAGAAGTCGCTCCAAGATACCTTGTACAATTATAATAGTGCTCTCAATCCTGAGAGCGATGCCATCCCCGAGAAGGTAATGAGTCTGAGTAGGGAAAGACCATTCGGAACATCTATCCCAGTCTTGGTGTGGTGATTGTGACATCTCTCTGTGATAACATCCATACTGACAATCTGCATCCAGAGACCCAAATGACTCAGGAGAGCCCAATCAATGTCTCAGCTCTGGGCCTGCAAATGGAGATGGAAGCTGTTGATCCCAAAGGGTCAAAAAACGTCGGTCCTGATGTCAGGAATCATCTCCCAATAAATAATAGGTAGACTGGCCATCTCAGTGTAGAGAAGTTCTTCGGTCCCAAGGAAGCGTTAGTGGGGAAGACACTTCCACAATTTCTCCCTCCAAAGCCGTACAGATAGGCTCCAGTATAGGGGCAGTCAGTAGTGGTGGAATCGGCAATTTTATTAAAGGCGGTGTTGGAACCCTTGTAGTTGAAGGTTTATCAACTTTTTTTCGCTTTCTGACCCAGATTTTGGATTTTTAGCTTTTTTAGAAAGCTTTTTTGCTAACAATATCGTTACAAAGCACCCTGGTCCACTGCCAATAAGGCTCTTCTCCAAAGCTCTGCTTTCAGTCTATCCGACCAATTTCTCCTCACCCGCTTAGTGAAGACTGGCAGAATGAACACACCTTGGGTAAATGTGATTCTCCCAAACAAAGCAGACAGAGAGAATGTGGATCAGTTGGAGGCAACTTGCTCCCACATTTCACACATTTCCAAAATGGAGCTTTAGAGGCCATACACAGCAACAAACCACAGCTGCAGCTCGTCTGATGGATGAAGACAGGCGAATAACGATGAAAAAACATATATTTTTTTTCAAAAATGTAAAGGAACAGAAACTAGTAAGAGAAAAAACAGGGAGGAGTCTTCAAGAACTATTTGTAACCACAATTGTTCTCCTAACATGGACAAAGATCCCATAGAAGCAACTGCCTAGGCGATCAAAAGAGAACTGAGGGAACAGGTGGGAACCCACTGGACTTGCACAGAAGGTGGGGGAAGGGTTCCCGCTGAAAGCATTCCTCAGCTTTAGAAGCTTCCCAAAAGAGGCTCAGCACAGGCGCAGAGCCCATATGTGTGATGCACAGAGACAACGAAGAAAATAAAGTAATCGAGGCCACATGATTCCCGTCTTCTGAGTAGTAGTAGGACACAGAACCCACACTGGATGCCTCCCACACTAAATAGGAGAACAGGAGGTTTGTCAGCCTGTGAATTCTCCTTCTGCTTGTTCATCAGACAGTTATCCAGACACTGGGCAATTCTGTCTCCATCTACCAGGAAGTGGCTTCTTTAAAAAAAGATTGTGCTAGGGGACACTGAGGCACCTCCTTGCAAGAGTCAGCCAGTCCTTATCCCTAAAACATGCCAGAAAGAGAGGACCCTAGCAAGTAGGATCACAAAGCAGCCATTCAAAAAAATAAAGAAGACTATAAGAAAAAACAGAGTGGGTGTCAGAAACACTCTCTGGTGAACAAGTAGAATTCACAGGTTAAAAAAAAAATTATGTTCTTCCCACTTGTGGCCCTTGAGTGGTCCAGACACCAGGATAGCAATGCCTACAAATGCCCAGGTAGGGAGAACATTGTCTGAACTCAGCTCCACCACACTCTGAAATACCCTACTACTGAAGGCAGCTTCATTTGAATGGAAAGAAAAAAGATCCTGTAGTAGTTAGTGAAACTGGATGGCTAGGGAATGAGCAAAGATCCCTCCAAAGATCCCCTCAGAGAGGAAGTAGAGGCTGCCTCCCAGGTTCTTTACTCAAAGAACCTTCCTCCTGGTGGACAGAGAGATGATCAATCCATGTCTGAAGCAATGAAGGCAACATAAACAGAGAATTGCTACTGTATCTCTAAAATCATGATTAAAATGGAATTAACAGATCCGAGGCAAAACAGTGTCAGGAAGCTTAGATTAAGAGTAGGAATAATTGTATTAATTCATTATTTCCACCATACGTTAGACAGCATATTTTATTTCAGCAGATATATTCTCTTAGTATTTTCCCTTAAATATTCTAAGTGGCAATTGAGTCATAAAGCAGAAATGACCTACAGAAACACACTCGTGCCCTTTAGGTGCAATTAGAGAAAAGATTGAAGCTAGAATGCAAATGTATTGGCATTTGGATATAAACTTCAGCCATGTTGGAAGGCCATGTGATCAGTTGGTTAAAGGCAATACAAAAGCTAAAAGTTATACAAATTTAGATTTTTTTCCTGAACAATACCTTGTCATATTTGCTACTGGAGCCAAAGCCAAAGATCAGAAGATGACCATGAGAGTCTGTACATGCAAAATGCTGGCCATCAGGAGAGCATTTGCAGTCGAACACTGCCCCATGTCCTTGTCCTTCGATCTGAAATACAGCAGCACACAAATTAACAGACTACTAGAAAACTGTCATATTATTTCCAAACAGATGACCATGAGAAACCTATTTAAAAAAGAAGTATGCTGTTAGATGGAAACTACATTCAACACGTCATTTATTTTTTTCAGGTCATTTGTAAGCAAAGTCAGGCAAACCATTAATTAATTAATGTTATATTTCCTATGTCTTGGCATTTTAAGAAAAGGCATATGTTTATTCAAATTTATTAAGTTAGTGTTATGGAAGAATATTCCATATTGTTATGGAAGTAGTTTTCCACCACTGTCTGCCCAATACGCGTGTTAAGCTGTAATACTAAAGATATACTGCTAAGAAACAAGTCTCATTGAACTTCTGAGTAAACATGTTTAGGATCAGGCTATTAAATTAACTGTCAAAATAAAAAGCTGTAAGAAAAAAAAAAACACTCCACCACATATCAGCAAAACAGTTGTCTTCAGTGTCTTCTCATGTCTTACTCAGAATTATACACAGATTTGAGTCACTAATCGTTCTTGGCCTTTCTGATAGACTGTAATGGAATTCTATATACTTTGCACTGGCCCAGCATTTCCCACTACAATTAGATAAGTTACATGGATAGCTGAATTAGCTGTTTCCTCAGTTCAACTGACTGCTTGCAACTCATCTGAAGAACTGCAAATATTTTTAAAAGAATTTTACCTGATACTCATTTTCTGTTTTCCAGTTCCATTAATCCAGAACAAATGGGTTTTTGTTTTTCCCTGTAACCTGTCAATCAAGCACAGGTGACCAATCACCACTCTGAACTTCATACTCTAAGTACTCTACCAATATTCCCAGCTGCGAAATAATTTCAGTAGCACTTGAGCAAAAATTCCTGCCTCCTAACTATAGCAAGACTATCATGCAGAAATGCAAACAAAGGAACGGGGGGGAAATCCTTTCACAAATAATCCAACTAACTGACTATTAAAATACCTGACACAGAAAATGATAAATAGTCCTATCCCTGACTGAGAAGATACTAGAACAGATCCAGCAACTGTTATAACTTCACACTCTTCAAAATCCTAGACCATATCTGAATTACTAGAATTTTGCAACAAAATTAGATGTGCTTCCATATTAGCAAACAAAGTCACAGTAATAAATTCATTACTTAACAGTAAATTCCATTTATTTCAAGTGACATGGTAAGGGTTTGTATAAGACTATCTATTTACTATTCTACCATAGAAGAATGTTTACATATTGTTGAAAAGAATAAGCACCATTTGTTAACGACAGCTATTTAAACTTTTGTGTCAACGCAGGCTCTTTTGAAAACCTTATTCTGAAATGCAAAGCCACAATTCTGGAAAAATGGCAGATGCTGCCTACGGAGAAATATGCATATAGATGCATATTACAATCTACTTCAATGCCCAGAAAAAAATAATTACATTCAAGGCTCCATACAGGAAACATACAGAGTGGGATACAAAAGCTGTATGTGGACTTCTACTTGTGTACCAGAACTTTTGGAGGGAGGGGGGAACTTTCCACTGCAGCACCTCATGTCCCACCAAAATCTGCTCCTGAAGGTTGGATAGGCCTTCTCATGCAGTTCCCTGTGCAGTATGACAGGCCAAAAGTGAAACGTTGCCAAAAAAAATCCTGCTTTGAAATCACTTCAGGCATATACACGGCCACAGAATTTGTGACCTTTAACTATATAACTTTAGAAACCTCAATAAACTCTCAAGCACTTTGATCTCTCACTACCTTCTGTAAATGAAAAGGCAGCAACTGAATTATTTTGGTTTCGCTGCAGTATACGGAACTTATACGAAGATGTTTTGTTTGTGGTGTTTGCCTTCTCTGGACCTAATCCTGGCACTCTGGTATTAAATCAGTAACAAGAGGTTTCTACAAAAAAGTTTACAGATAGTTAGGAAGATATGGTGTACCACTATCTAGGCCATGTTCTACTACATTACATTGTAGTAGTAAGCAATGGTCTCTATGTTTCCATGGGAAAAAGTTACAAAAAGGAATCAACTAGCAGAAAAGCATAAAAAGTATAACAAAAATTAGTCTTATCTGTGGCAAAATTTTAGACTTTGCTATCAAAAGGAAAGGTCGTTGGATCTTGTGTGCAAATCTGGTCCACATCTGAACTAAGGAGTAAACTAAATGTGATGGCAGCAGCCATGTCTACTTTCAACCCCATTCATGAAAAGCGAGGGTGGGGTGAGAGTTTAATTTGGTGAATCTTCCTGCCCTCCTCATCATACTTCCCTCTAGGGTCCAAAATGCCAGTATCAAAGCTGAATTACAGTGAGGTAAGGCAGGGTACAGTTTAGTTCCCCTCATCCATATGCGCATCTTGGGGTTAAAACCATATACACCCTGCTTAATATGTGAACAAAAGACATATGAACCAAAGTGGCTGCTGCCATCCTAAAGGGCCACATATCTTCGCCCATGTGATTATTATGCCTGATAATTAAGAACCGCTTTGGAGGCCTTCCTCTGGGTGCCGCCCACTATAAAAACAATTCAGGAATATAAAAAGCTACCTAATATTGAGTCAGACCATTAAGAACAGGAGTTGTGCTGGATCAGACCAAAGATCTATGTAGTCCAGCATTCTATTCCCACAGTGGCAAACCAGATCCTCATGCGAAGTCCAAAAGCAGGATATAAGTGTAATAGCACTTTCCAACTCACGTTCCCCAGCATACTGCCTCCGATACTGGATGTAATGTATAGCCATCATGACTTGTAGCCATTGATCGCCTTATCCTCCGTGAAATTATCTACTCCCCTTTTAAAGCTGTCCAAGTTGGTAGCCAATATTACTCCTTGTGGTAGTGACTTCCATAGTTTAACTGTGTGAAGAAATACTTCCTTTTATATGTCCAAATCTCCCACCCTTCAGGTTCATTGGGAGCCTCTGGATTCTAGTCTTACGAGAGAGGTTTTCTTCCTATCCACTTTCTCCACATCATGCATATTTGCATAGTCATTGTTCATCTAGTTAGTCTCTAAACTAACTGGCAGGTGGGGTCCAGGGAGAGGGCCTTTTCAGTGGTAGTGCATTTATAGTGCACTCTTCAGACAGGTTTGTAAGGCACTAATATTGGTGCCCTTTTAAGGCTCAGGTTAAGCCCTTTTATCACAAGCCTTTTAAATCGAGTGATTTTGCTTTTATTTGATTGTATTGTCTTCATATGTCATTCTGTTAGTGCAAATGACCTTGCGCTAGTGGAAACTAGGTTCTGAACTATGAGCAAAAGAAGAATCCAACTAAAATTACGTTTGCGCAAGTGTGGTTGCGCAAGCTGTTTAACACTGTGCTTGTGCAATGCATTGCGCAACGTCGTGTGGAACCCACTGTACAATGCGGTGTGCAGCCCATTGTGTATTCCACTTGGGCCACACAACTACTTGCACCCATTGCACAAGAGTAATGGGCAACCGTTTGTGCGATGGAAAGGTATAGCAGAGCTCTGCTAGAGATATTTAAGTTTGTGGAATGTCACCATTGCATGCTGCCCAATATTCTATTATTTCAGTTGAAGGGGGTTGGGGGGTTTTGTAATTCCAAACCACTTGAAAAATGAAGTATATATATTTTAAACATTGGCCCTGTTCAGATGATTAATAAGCTGAGGTATAAACGAGAGCTCCATCCACATCATATAGCCACTTCATTCCTCCCTTTGAGCAAAGGGAGAAGCAAGAGTGGCTGCATACTATTTCAATAATTCTACAGTTCTTTGGGAAACTATAGTTTAGAAACACAGAAGTGTTTGAGAGATATGTGGAGGCTTAAACTATTCTATTGTCAATATATAAACATGCTTAGGATATATATTATATATTAACAGCTTATGTGAGGAAGAAATAGGTATACTGTCAGATGGGGAAGGAGAGGCATTAACAGAATTCTGTTCTCAATTTTATATATATAATTCAAAGTCGGAGTTAGTCAGTCATCCCTTTTTGACTGCCTTTCTGTTGACGGATTCTCACGAAACACACTTCATTGGAAAGCTCTTGACACGCAGATTCCACAAACAACACTTTTCACTATAATTCAAAGTCAGGACTTTATGTCCATAAATCTTTTAGTGAGGCAGCTGTACATGCTAATGCTGGCAAGGTCATTCTGTCTCCCAAGAACAAGCACTGTGACTACATCAACCAGATGGTATTGGACAGAATGGAAGGCAAAGAAAGGACCTACTTTAACACAAAGTCACTGGCAATGATGCCAGGCTCAATGTACAATACCCTTCGGAGTTCCTAAACACTCTCAACCCAAGTGGTTTGCTGCCAAGCAAGTTCACTCTGAAGAAGGGCACTGTCATCATCCTGCTAAGGAATCTGGATGTGACTCAGGATCTTATCAATGGTACAAGGTTAATTGTGCTTGCTATGCATAACAACCATCTACATCAGAAAGCCCTCACTGGACAGGCTAAGGGCAAGCAGATCTTTTTGCCAGGAGTCGGTCTTGCACCTACTGACTCATCTCTCCCGTTCCAATTCAAGTGTTGCCAGTTTCCCATTTGGCTGACCTTTGCCATTAGCATCAACAAGAGCCAGAGACAGACTATGGAGCAAGTTGGCATCTATCTGCCTACACTTGTCTTCTGTCTTGGACAACTCTGTGTTGCTATGTGTTTTGTGCACTCATTAGCAAATCTCAAGATTCAAGTTGTCAATGGACCAGAACAAGGATGTTGCAGTGGCTGCCCTGGAGTTTACACCAAGAACATTGTATTTAAGGAAGTTTTGTAAAGATAAAAGATGTAACACTTTGAATGTTTCAATAAACACAGTTAGTTAAGCTAAACCTTTAGTCAGATTTGATTTTTCTCTGCAAGCCATGTTCATGGGTAACCAACTGGTTATCCTATATTTCTAAATGCTACATTATATAATTCTCTGATCCTAAGCATTTTATTGAAATTAAGTTTCTTCTATATGAAGGAGGACCTGTCAAAAGAACCCACTTCCTAGAAGACTTTAAAATAAAACAAAAAACAAGCTAGATGTCAAAGCTGGTCAAAGCTCAGCAGATACCTCGTGAATTGTACCCTGAAGCGGATTTCATGACAGGCATACTTCTATTCCATAACAAATACATCTAAGTTATCCAATGTGGTACTCATGGAAAAAAAAACATTAAGAACTTAATTTCATCTTCCTTACAACTCACATCAGTGTTACTGTTAAGACTCAAGACGTCTGTCTGCAAATTTATTAAACAGGATTAGTTTACTTGGAAAAGTCATCTGACCACCCAGTTTAATAGGTTTTGCTTAGGGTTAATACAACATTTATAGCCTGATCTTATACATGTTGACTTGAAACAAAGTCCTGAGTTCAATGGGACTTCCTCCCAAATGCAATCTAAATGGGAGTGAAGCCTGTAAAAGGTAAAAGTGAGGAAAATTACTGAATAGCATCAAAAATATGAAATACATAATTTCTAAATTAAGAATAGGTTTCCCACAACTTGTGTCGTTTAATTACATTTACAGCAAAATTATGGTGTCCCCCACACCTCCAAACAGAAGCACCCTATGATAAAAGAACACAAGAAGCAACTTTTGGGATTTTGCTGGTTCACCTTTTTCTATTCCTTTTATATAGCACTACCTTCAGCAAGAGACAATGAAGAATCTAGGGGATTTTTTTAATGAGTATAAGATGGGGAATAACCATGAGTACTGCTTGATTTACCAGTTTACAAGAACCCATTTGCTCTGAATTAGTAGATAGTATCATACTATCCAAAGAGTCTAGGCAAAAAAAATCCAATTATATTTCAATAAATCTCAAATGCTCTTTTAAAGTTGTATTTCACACAGAGTTTAAAAATGAAGAGCATTAGTATCAGCAGAGCCTATTTAGTGCCATGTTCAAAACAACAATTATATACAAATCATTCATACACAACTGTTACAAAACGGAGGAAGTAGATCTGATTCCTTCATAAAACAGGCTTACAGCTATGGCAAATAAAAATTGTTCCAGGCAAACAGACAGTGGTTGTCTTTGGACGATCATATCTTGCCTTAATAAGCTGAGATATGAACAAGCCTTTTCCTTGTGCATATAGCGTTTTTGTTCCTCCCTTTGCATGAACAGCATTTAAACCAGGATGTCTCTAATCAACCAAGTTTCCCAGTTCATAAGATCAACTAACTATGGTTGATTAGAGACTTTGTGAAGGGGAGGAGAACACAGGCAAGGATTTATTCATATACTGATTTATTAAGCAAATTGTCCAAATCAGGCTGCTGAATTTCTTCTTCTTTCAGACTACCGATCTACAACAAATACTGATGTATATACACTAATTAACATTTTTGTGGCTTTATTTGCTACTCTGGTGTAGAAATCAACTCATCTTAACATATTCCCATATATACTGGATTTCCAATTACAAAATTAGAGTCAGTGGCCTGCTTCAAGACCTAATGAACCCGCGGAAGATAAGCCATGGTTTAATCGGTCTGAGCTGAAGCCTTGTGCCTGTGTCCTCCTTTTTCTCCCCTTTCACACTTGGCTTTGGTTCCAATATCATGGCTTACTTAAACCACAGCTTCCCATTACATCTGAACAGGGGAACTGGTTTGATCCCTGCTTAATCATCAGAATATGAAACCACATCCCCAAAATTCCTTTACATGGTTCTGCCGTTATATGTCATCATTGCCCATACAGGTTAAAATGCTCCTAAACACAACGAGCCCCACCTAGGGCTCCTGTTCTTCATCTCCTACCTATAATAAATTAATTTTTAATTATGTTTTCAAGTTATGCTTTCTAATGTTAAGCTGTCCATTTACACTCATATCATCTACTGACTGGTATACAGTTTTGTTCTAGTTAAGATGCAGTAATGCATTCTTATCCATTTTTAGTCAGTTATTGAAACACTAATTCTAGGTTTAAAAGTTTACGATGTTACCCAAACAGACCAAATCATTATTCTTGTACATATGCTTTACACATAATACTAAGGCATAGTTTATCTAATTACAAGTATTAACAGCACATATCACATTCCATTGGTACAGCCATAGATATGATATAAACACTGGATCTATCAGAACACAGCAGGCAATAGCTCTGTATCCAAATACCTATACAAAACTTCGGCGAGTTTGGAACATCCATTGTATGTTCTGGGAACGTGGGCTTAGGTGTGTCATCAATATGTGGATGACACCCAACTCTAACTCTCCTTTTTATCTAATTCAACTGTGGTGAGGCAGTTGATGTTCTGAACCAGTGATGAGGCAGAGTAATGGACTGGATGAGGGCCAAGAAACTGAGAATCAATCCAGACAAGACAGCGAAACTGTTTGTGGATAGTCTGCCTGCCTGGTTATGAAACAGTCTGTCTATTGCTCACTCTGTTCTGGAGGAAGTTACATTCCCCCTAAAGCAGAGGGTGCACAACATTTCTGGCCCTGAGGCCAATATTTGGTTTTGGCAGGGGCTTCACATACACATGCATGTGCATGCGCACACACACACAAATCTTGCCATATTACTTTCCCTGTTAGAGGCCTTGGCGGTAATTTCCCATTGCTTTCCAAGCATCCCCTCCAACATGCCTCCAGGTTTCCAAAATAATTTCATAAAATTAATGTAACTTCATAAAAAGTAATTATGGAAATGGATGTCACTTATCTTATTATTTTCTTTTAATGTAATAGATTTGATTAATTTTGTTTAAACACCATGCCTCACCAATTCTTCCCTTTAGTTTAATTCCCCTCTACCTCCAACATCAACTTCATTTTGAACTTTAAAAACAAAACAAAACCCAGTACACTCCTCTCACTTTCTTCTCAGCAGCAGTAACAGCAAAGACACTCAGAGGATCATAGAGCCCTCACAGTAGCTGCCAGAGCATATTCTAATACAGGGGTGGGCAGAAAGTAGATCTCTAGATGCTTTAGACTTCAACTCCCAGCATTCTTAACCTTTGGCCATGCTGGCAGAGGTTTCTGGGAGCTGAAGTCCAAAACATCTGGAGATTAACCTTCTGCCCACCCCTGTCCTGGAAGATGCACTGCCCCTCTGAGACTGCCTTCCTAGAGCAGCACAGAAGCAGGTAGCAACTCCAGGAAAAATTAGCAGCAAAATACACCCTTTAAATTTGGGAGGCAAGGATAATGGGGGCCATACAAAATACCACTGGGGGGGGGTGCATGCACAGGCTGTGCAATCTTGAACTAAAGGATGAGTTCCATAGATTTTGGGTGCTCTTGGATCCATTGTTTGTATTCATAGGTGGCCTTGGTGGCTTGGAGCACCTTTTATTAGCTCATGCTGATATACCAGCTACAACCCTAACTGGACAGGGATAGCCTTGCAACAGTTATTAACACTCTGGTAACCTCCTGTTTGGATTATTGCAATGAGTTATACATGGAGCTTCCTTTGAAAACTATCCACAAACTTCAGTTAGTCCAAAACAAGACAACCAGACTGTATTGTCCAGCCCCAGTTAACAATCATATTATGCCAGTACTTTGCCATCTGTACTAGCAGTCCATTTCCACATCCAATTTAAAAGTGCTGGTTTTAACCTAAAGCCCAAAGCCCTAAATGGCTTGGGGCCCCATTACCTGAAGGAGCATCTTCTCCCACATCTATCAGTCTGGACCCTATTGTCATCATCCAAGGCCCGCCTCCATGTGCTCCCGCCAAATGAAGTGGGGTGGGTGGCTACATAAGAGGGACTTTTCAGTGGTGGTGCCCCATCTGTGGAATGCGCTCCCCAGAAAGGCTCGCCTGGCACCTAGGTTATAGTCTTTTCAGCACCAGGTGAAGACCTTTTTATTCTCCCAGACATTTTAAGAGCTATCTTTAGTGCTTTTAGATCTTAGCACTTCTACTCTGCCGCTGGTTTTTATTTTTGTGCTTTTATCCTTTGCTATTTGTTTTATTATGTGCTGTTTTACTGTCTACCGTTTTATGTTTTATATTTTTAATTTACCCAATCAGAGAACTCTGGTTATTGGGTCATATATGTATAATAAATTTCATAATCCAGATGATAAACAGGACCTCTAGATTGGATACAATGATGTACAATGAACAGACTTGGCCTGCACAAGCATTATCATTTTTTTTTGGTTTCAGGATTGACTTAACTAGGTAAAAATTAGATTTTTAATACAAGTAACTAAAATATTTACCATGTTGAAGTATGATCGGATTTTTACTCCTTTTGCAAGATCCCATACGATGACATTTCCATCATGGCCAGCAGAGAAGAGAACTCTAGGATCAAAAGGGTGACTCTCAAGTACAAATACTTCATCCTCATGACCCTGAAATATTTTTTACATTAAGAAACAGAAAACAGTTCAGTTGAACATGTGGCACCGTTATTTTTTCTGTAGTAGCACATCAACTGTGAAACTTCCTCCCAAGAGAGGTCAGACTGGCTCCATCCCTACGGTGTTTTAGACAGGCAGTAAAAAATTGTATTGTTTCACCAGGCCTTTGACTTTTAAAATTGTGTGGTCTGTTTTTTAAAGAATGTTCTAATTCTGTTTTTATTTTATTGTACATTACTTTGAGGACCCTGGCAGGCAGAAAGGCAACATATAAATACTTTAAAATAATAAATTATTAGCATCAGGAACCAAAGAAGGGATAAAGCACTATGAGAGAAAACACTCAGATATTCTTGCTGTATCAGTCTCAAGTGCCAAGCAGATAAGATACTGTTTGGTTAAACAAGTCCTTTCTTTGGATGTAAGACTTGCAACAGTAAAATCAAATAGTAAAGTCCCAGCTATGCACACAGGATGTGTGCGAATAGGGAGAACTTTCTTTAGAGCCTCAATTAGATCTCCAATCTGCAAGATACATCCAAAGATAATACTGCTATATGATAAGCTATATGATGTTATGACTGTATCAATTTTTTATTATGAGTTTTATTATCATATGACACCTTGGGAGGGCTTCTGCACTGAAAGGTGGCCAAGAAATATTTTAAATAAATAAATAAATA
This sequence comes from Heloderma suspectum, assembly GCF_057233095.1. NCBI lineage: Eukaryota > Metazoa > Chordata > Lepidosauria > Squamata > Helodermatidae > Heloderma > Heloderma suspectum. The sequence continues at coordinate 301,333,536 of NC_139458.1, forward strand.
CGTAATATATTTTAATTGTATGTAGCTCCTTGTTCTGCTACATACAAGTCTATAAAATGTGCAGAGTATGTGTGTGTTCATGTAAAAAACAAAAATAAGCCTAATTTTTTACTAGAAGATACTGTAATTCTTAATATTTTCGGGGGGGGGGGGGGACACGACCCAATACATCTTCTACTGTGAAGAATCTATCTTCAATATGTTTAACTATTTAGAGCTAAATTCCATATTAGGTACATAATTTTAAAAAAACCTTGTTTTTGTAACTGAAGGTCATGGGTACTACAGGAAGTCATACCAATGATTTCTACCAGTAATACTATGGAAAAAGGATTGTTACTACATTTTCCTTACCATAAGGACATGAATAAGTTGGCCAGTGAAAGAGTTCCAAACTTTCAAAGTCATGTTATTAACTGCAGTAATAACAGAGTTGTCATGACGGTCCCAAGCCACCATAGTAACTTTCAGTTTTGTTATTTTGTCTTCTACTCCTTGTAAGGCTTGACTATAATTAATGAACACAAATCAGAAGATAAGGCCATTATTCAGCAGATACAAGTAAGCTTCAAAAGTATTTAAATCCTTAAGATTATTTTAACAGATTTGGTCAACAGGCAGAGTGATGGAAGTTATGGGGGTGAGATTCCTTAGTAGGAAAAACCCACCACTTCCCAAGTTCTGCTGGCACATGCTGGCCAAGGCAAAAGGTGGCAGTGGAACAGCTTGTTCCTTTGTGCCTCCCTCTATCTGTCCCCAATGTGTCCCTTTTCAGCTCCTACTGCTGGGAGCACTGATGTGAAGGTTTCTGGCACTACAATGTTCCGGAGATGGACTTCTCCACTCTGCCCAGGGATCTTACTCTCCAGCCGTGGAGAGGAAGGTCCACAATATCGTATGGACCCTGGGACACCCTCATAAGGTTGCAACCTGTAAAAGTTGTCAGAAAACATTTCTTACAGGATTAGATAACAGAAGGAAAGAGACTATCAATATATTCTAAAAATATATTCTGTATTTTTATTATCAAAATATAAATGACCAAAGGTTAAAGCATTTTTACAAGGAATATATATGGCTGAATTTGTATTCAAATTATATGAGTAATATCCAACAAACTCACCCAATGATGTTCCATTTTCATCTTTTATACTAAGTTTGTTTAAGCAGTAGCACATCCGTTTATACCATTCCAGCATGGGTGGGGACCTTACTGATTTCCAAGCAGAAGCAATACACATCATAGCTGAGGATTCCATATCCTCTGCTCACAACCACCTTCAAACAGCCTTTCCAGGGTTTTACAGAATCTTATTCCCAGTCATTTCCTTTATTTTCCCCAAAGATCTATCTCCAGAATATCTTAATAGCTGGACACCCCCAGAATATAAAGTCTTTGTGTTATATAATGAATATAAAGTCTCGCTCTGCATGTGGCATTTTAAACAAAAAATTCTAAATCAAGTAGAATCTCCTCCCACTTCTCAATATTAGTAAGAGCATGGTGAAGGGGAGAAAAGGTCTTTGAGTAAGCCCACACTAGACAAAGGAGCAGGGCCCCCACTACCTCAGTGGAGGTATTTTCTCCTAGCAGAAGTTCCAAGATCCTCTGGAAATCTTGCTTCCTAGAAGTGTATGAGATGAGTCAAGTCACCCATCTCTACAGAATGCCATCTTACTATGACTAAAGCAGTTTAATTCTAGCAACTTTTGTATGCTCTTCATTTCTGTACCATTTCTTAATAATTTACTTCATTCCCAAAAAGACAGTACATTTTTACCATGGGTAAGAGACTAGGTGTGGACCACAGAACTACATAATCTGTTTCACACAGAAGAAGAGAGGTAGTACACAATACCACATTCCACACCCCTTAACCATGGTTAAGAGTCATTAGAGTAATTTAAAGAGAAACAGCCTGAGCAGCTGCTTAGTAACAACATTAAAAGTTGGTAACTGGTCCAGTATATAGGAAGCTGACTTATACCAAGCCAGACTATTTCCCATCTAGCCCAATATTGTCTACCATGACTAGCAGTAGCTCTCCAGCAGAGGTTTTTTCCATCACCTGGTATACAATCATTCTAATTAGAGATACCAGATAATGAACAGGAGACTGTCTTTATGCAAGCACTGGCTCTGCCACTGACCTATACTCCTTCCCCAAAAAATTACACTTAAATACCAATGAGGGGAATATTTTAAAGTATATATCAGCAAACATAAAAATGGCTTACCCTGCAGGCCGAGTAGCCATATCCAACAAAATGCTCTTCCATTCCCTTCTCTTGAACATCCAAATGCGTGCTGTCCCATCACGACTTCCACTGACAAACCTAATGGGGGGGGGGCGGGGGCGCAGAGATACCTTTCATAAGCAAAGGGTTTTACTGTAAAGTTAACAGCAATACTTCAGCAATAATCTATTAATGGTTTCTTAACTACAGACCAACAGTTTTAGATGGAATCTACAGGATGCCCTCAAAGAGCTGTGTAAAGAGAATAGGTATAATTAACCACCATCTCAAGTCCAAAGACAAAGCTTCCACTTATAATCTGACATATACTGCACATTTTAGTTAATTTCATTTTATTCAACTTCTCTATTCATGCACTAGTATTAAGAACCTATTCAAAAAATTGTACGAAAACCCAGCTGACCTAGCTGACCAGCCACAGTATTTTATAGAGTAAGTTTGCAAGGCATGACAACTCACCCTGTGAAGTAAGCTACGCAGTGGGGGTTATCATCAGAACAACCCACAGTGAGCCCGACAGGCAATCAGGCTTACTGTGGGAAGGTCTGCCCCTCAGTCCTCCAGCCAGCTCCAGCATGTATCCCAGGACACTTCACAACAGAACCCATCTTATCTGCAGCCAAGTCCCCCACCCTACTTTGATCATGACCCCAATCGCATTTGGAGCTTTTTAAAAACAAAATTGTGCCCCGACATTTGCGCACAATGGGCCGACTTTTTTTTCCCATCCCTGGGAATGTGCACAAATGTCTTTGTAATTTATTGGGGGGTGACAGTTTTTCGCAATTGCAGTTTTCAAACTATATACAGCCTTGCCTTGTCTATTGCCTTGTATGTTTCAGCAATCAAGTGGAATGAAGTCTACTAGAAAAGATACAAGATAGCTAACAAGTTGGGACTGCATATATGCTAGTTTGACAAAGCTCCCTTTGACAGCAGACAAGTAAGGGAGGAGAAGGGACCAAATTGGGCCCTTAGCATAGTTATCCTTAAGTTTTAAAGTGTGGGATTTACCCTTGGGAGTCCCTCCTTCCATTCAGCCCCTCCCAAGTCTCCCCCAAGTGGTTTTAAGGGTGATCTACACTCCACCCCATTTCGGAATTCCCGTTTTGCTGCAAATTGGAGCTTCAAAAATGGGGTGGATCCTAGATCACCCTTAAAACCACTTGGGGGAGACTCAGGGAGGGGTGGAATGGAAGGGGGGACCCCCAAGGGTAAGTACCACACTTCAAACCCTGGGGATCAGTTTGCTAAGGGTATGATCTGATCCCCTTTCCTCAATTTGACAGCTGTCAGTGTGTGCAAATTACCTGCTGACAACTTAGGGAAATGGGGCTGTATTGCACCCTTAGCACAGTTATCATCAAGATCTGAAGTGTGGAACTTAGCCTTTCATTCCACCCCTCTCGGAGTCTCCCAGAAGTGGTTTTAAGGGTGTCTAGGGTCTACCCCATTTTCAGAGCTCCCATTTGCAGAAAAAAGGGAGCTCCGAAAATGGGGTGGACCCTAGATCACCCTTAAAACCACCTGGGGAACACAAGCCACCCTGCAGGAATCAGTCCAGGTTCACAGGGCACTATACGGAAAATGGTCCAGGTTCGCACATGTCAACCCACTGTGGCTTGTCACCTACGATGGGTTGTTGTGTCATGCGAACCCAGACATAGTGTCCTGAAAAATGCAGCTTTCTTTAGCAAACTTTGTGCTTTGTCCCAGATTGTAAATGAAGGAACCAGAGTACAAATGAAGGGAACTAGAATACAAGCACAAAGACACTAGGAGAATAGGTTGCTGGCTAAAGCTGCTGGAAGAAAGGAAGCAAGTAGAGGCAGATAATATGATGGGTCAAGCTGTATAAACTCAGGCTGTAGAAAGCCAGAGCTATGCAATAGAGCTAAGAAAGTCACATGAAGAACAGAATAAAGGTTTTATTTAGTTAAGAAGGGGTAATTTCTGAAAATGGCAGGGTCCTTTAGCTAGAGAGAGAATTTGGTATTTAGTAGCACATGACAGTATCCACAAGGTTTTCATACAATACTTTATGTGTAGCAGGTCTGCCTTTGCAACTGGGCTGCATCTAGTTTGAACACAGCAATGGTATCAGTAATAGGGATATCTTGCCAGTTCTGAACAACTTCACTGACTTCCAATTCGTTTCTGAGTGCAATTCAAAATATTGACACTATCAAAGTTATTGACACTACATGGCTTTAGGACCTGGGTACCTGAAGGACTACCTGTTCCTATATGAATCCTATATAAGTCTCTAACAGAGGCTCTGCTCAGGATGGATCCGATTTTGGATATGAGACAATAAAAGACAAAGCTTTCTTAGTTGTGGCACACTGGTTGGGGAACACCCTCTCATGCTCAATTTCCAGAGGGATAGTTGCGTTAGTCTGTTACAGCAAAAACAACCTTATGGCAAAATGCCCCTAGTATGGAGCGTTTCTGCCAACAACTAGAAACACATGTTTGCGTGAGTGTTTTCCTGATCACTAGCACTGCCATCACCCCATTATTTTAATGCAGTATTTATTTAACTGATTGATTTTGTTGGGCATTATCCAACGCTGCCATTCCATTTATGCCACTGATGTAGTCAGACCTAGCATAAGCGACCTTTAGTGCAATGCAATGGCGTATGCAAGTATGATGGGTTTCCCAGAAACCTGTTGTGCCAGCATACAATATTGGCATTGTGCTAGAGGTCGCTTACGCTAGTGCTACATCAATGGCATAAGTGAAGCAGCAGTGCTGGATACTGCCCATTGTATTTTATCATGATTTTACTCTGTGAACCACTTTGGGATTTCTTTTTTAAATGAAGAGTGGCACCAAAATTTTCTGAAATAAATAATTTATTATGGCATAAGCTTTCGTAGTCACAGCACTTCATCATGCATCTGACGGGCTGTGTCCACCAAAGTTTATGCCATAATAAATCTGCTAGTCTTTAAGGTGCCACAAGACTTTTTGTCATCTCCCCTGTTCATTTGCTCACTGTCTTCCTTAATGGCTTTCAGACACTAATTAAAAACACTGCCATTTATTCAAGCTTTTAATAGAATCTTATGACCTTTTAAGTGTTTCTTGCTGGGTTTAATGTATTTTAAGTTTGCAGTTTCTGGTCTGTTTTTATAATATTTTGCTGCTACTTTTACTGTATTGTTTTTACTGCTGTTTTGTTTTTATTGTTGCTTAATTATTGGTTTTATTTATTTAGGTTATTGTTAATGTGAATTTGTATGAATTTTAACATTTTAATTTAGTACTTGAGGTAAGCCACCTCAAGTACTAAGCAGGATACATACATTTTAAATTTTAAAAAAATCACACACAGATATTAAATTACATGTATTAAACTATGTATGTATGTTTACCAATACATACAAATGAAGCGCAACACGAGTCAACAGTGTACTTGAAAAAGTTCCACAAATACATTACAATACATATGCAGTTCCTATAGGGAGATTAATATCCATTAAGAATAAAAAACATAATAAAGCAGCTATCAGCAGTGTGGACTAGCAAAAACTTATTTATTTAAAACGTTTGTATCCCGCCCTATATTATTAAGATCTCAGGGTAGCGTACAGATAAAATCAATTTAAATAGTATAAAACAATAAATAATTTAAACAGCTAAAAGCATATCAAACCATTAAACAAGCTAATACCAATTAGAAAATCTAAAACAATACAACAGTTAAAACAGTGTGCAACTTTAGGGAATTAAATTAGCCTTCAAGGGCTTTCATGAAAAGCCATGTTTTAACTTGGTGCCAAAACAAAACCAACATCTGTACCAATCGGGCCTCCAAGGGGAGGGCATTCCACAACCAAGGTACACCAGCAGAGAAGGCTTACTTGCTAGACTACTCATAATCTGAAATTGCCACTCCTTTCTGACTCAGAATTTATCTTAAGAATACACAAGCTCCGTTCGCACATAACTGTAGGAAATCATGAGTTAATTAACCCAAGATTTGCCACAGCATGTGCCGCCGCCATTTTGAATATGCAACCTCTGATTGGAGGTTGTTCCCTGATGGTTGAACCTGGACACTATGGAAGTGTTCAGATGATCATGTCAGTAAAAGAAGCCACCGTGGTTCTCCCCCATGTGCACAGCCATCATTTGCATAATTCCCCACAATGCAGAATAGGTTGGTATGTTGTCCGAACCCGGAATGTGGCACAGAGGAATTCATAGCTACCTTACAACCCTTGTTGCAAGTCATGGGTTATAGAATCATAGAATAGTAGGGTTTGAAGGGGCCTACAAGGCCATCAAGTCCAACCTTTGTATAGGGTGGATACAAAGCCAGCCCTGCCATGCCACATGCCGGGTTGGGATGACATGCCAACCCACGCTACATTGCAGGGCAAATGATGGTCGCACATGCAGTACGAACAGGGGGAGAAGTCACAATGGCTCCTTTTACCAATATGGTCGATATGGTCATCTCAACCCAGCCTATGGGTTAATCATAGGTTAAACAATCCACATTTAACCTAACAACTATTTGTAGGTTAACTGTGGGTTGTTTAACCCATGTTTAACTAAGGTAACTTAGGGCACAATCCTGTGGTCCTTGAGAAGCATTCCAGGGACCATAGGATATTTTGGATTCTCTCCCCTCCAATGCTATGACCTTGGGGGGCGAAATCCAATTATCAGGTCCCTCCCCCTGCCCTGTCACAGCCACCAGGGAAAGAACTGCAGAAACTGCTTTCTGAGCTTGCAACAGCAGCCTTGGTCAACCTCATAGAGGTTGAAAAAGTGACAGGGAAGGAGGGGGAGATTAGAGGCCAGGATCTGCAGAATCCTATGGCCTCTCCATCTCCAGTTCCCACCAGTAAGTAAGCTAGACAGGCTGAGACCTGTCTTAACTTTTAATTGGAGGAGGAAAGGGGGGTGAATTCACCTCCATCCCTTCTCCTATTGTTTTGGCAGCAGCCCGGCAGGGCATAGGATTTTCAAAAGCCTCTCAACCTCACAAAGTTTTCAGGCTAAACTATTTTCTTTAATAAGCCAAAATAAAATACTGATCATATCCACATAATATAGCTGAGGCTGAAATCCTATGAGCACTTACTTGGGAGGAAGCTCCACTGAACACAATGAGACTTACTTCTGAGGAAACATGCAAAGAATTGCACTGCACAACACACAATCAGAAAAACTCCTCCAAGCATACTCCTGTAGCACTTTAATTTGGTAAAAGTATGTTGAGTATCTATTTTGCTGAAACTCGCCATTAAAAAATACTGATAATTAAACTAAGCATTAGTGAGGACATCACAATAGCCTGGGTTGCATGTAACCACAACCCAGAGTAGGGGTTGTCGTTACATGCAAACCCTGTACTATGGCTTAGCTATAGGTTGTTAACTACGAACAACCCAGGAATAGAACCCATTGTTTGTTGACGGGTTGTGAACTCTGGTTTGTTTACGATAAATAACCCATAGTTAAACCATAGTGCAGGATTCGCATGTAATGACGACCCACAATTCAACAACAACCCACACTCGAGTCATGTTCTGGGTTGCCGTTAAGTGCGAACCAGTTCAATGGGGTGTTCATACGTAACAACAACCCACTGGTTTAAAAGCCAATGAGTTGTCAGGTATGTGCGAACGTGCTACCTGCAATGCGCCGACCTCTTCCTCTTTACTCCATAACTCATAATTAGCTCAGCAACCCATGATTGGCTCTTGTTGAGTGTGATAACCAAACCCAGACCCCAGAACCCCAGAAAAGTGGAAGAGGCAGGCACACTACACAGGGCACACCCACTCCCTCCCGTTGTGCATGACAACCCATCAGTTTTTAAACCAGGTCAATATGTCTTTCATAAACACAGTGTGGGAAAAACTGAAGCTATATAAAATGGTTAATTGCTTACCTATTACTAGTGTTAGAAAACTGAATGCTGTCCACTTTGTCCTGTGTAAACAAGAAAAACATTAACAACATGACTACAAAATGTTAATGCATTTCAATCAAATAGCTAAGCAATTTTGAGGAGGTATTTACAGTATGAAACTCCAACTCTGATATCTTCTCTGGCTGACCTGATCCAAAGAAATAAACCCTAATGATGTGATCTGTACTCCCAGTGGCCAGAAACATTCCACCTAAAGAAAAGCAAGAATAAAGAAAACGTCATCACAGTTCTATTGTGCTTAGCAATTTGATAATCTTATACCTAACTTTCCAACATCTGCTCCAATGTACTGCTTGTGACAGACATACCGTGGACCTTTTGGCAGCTTTTGATACCATTGACCATCTAGGGCGTCTGTCTGACATGAGATTGGAAAGCACTGTTATATGGTGGCTCCAGTCTTTCTTGGAGGGATAATCTCACAAGGTGGTGCTGGGGGATTCCTGTTTGACACCGTGGCCATTGGCCTGTCATGTCCCTCAGAGTTCAATCTTGTCCCTCTATGCTATTTAACATATACATGAAACCACTGGAAAGATTGTCTGGAATTTTGGGGGTTGATGCCACCAGTATGCTGATGACACCCAATTTTATATTTCCTTTCCATCTAAATCCAAGGAAGCTGTTCTGGTTCTAAATTGGTGCCTGATGCTGGTAATGGACTAGATGAGGGCAAACAAACTGAAGCTTAATCCAAGTGATACAAAGATGCTCCTGGTCAGTCAAAAGGCAGATCAGGGAACAGGGATTCAACCTGTTCTGGATGGAGTTACACTTCCAAACTGTGAGCCTGCGTCTTCAGGGGGTGCACACGTGCATTTGGCCCTGAACCTGGATGCCCAGGTCTCAGCAGTGGCCAAGAGTGTGTTTGCCAGCTGCACCTGTTCCTAGAGACGTCTGATCTGGCCACGATCACACATGCCTTAGTTACATCCCGTTTGGACTACTGTAATGCATGCTACGTGGGGCTTCTTTGAAAATGGTTCAGAAATTTCACCTGGCCCAGAATGCTGCAGCTAGGCTGTTGACCATGGCAGGTTATAGGGAGCACGCGACATCCTTGTTACAGAAGCTTCACTGCTCACAGGTCTGTTTCCAGCCAGAATTCAAAGTGCTGGCTATGACCTATAAAGCCCTATATAGATACCTGAAAGACCTCCTTCTCCCATATGTGCCTGCCTGGTCCTTAAGATCTTCTGGAGAAGCCCTTCTTTCAAGACTGCCACCATAAGAGGCATGTCAGTGGTGACATGAGAGAGGGCCTTTTTGGTGGCCACTCCCAGGCTGTGGAACTCGCTGCCAAGGGATACTAGGTTCACTCCCTCTCTGCTATCCTTCCGACAGCAGGCAAAGACCACTTTATTCAAGAAGGCCTTTGGCCTGTAAGTCTGTATGTGGGTTGGCTGCTGTTCTTATTCTGTAATTGTTATGTTTTTATTGTATTTTAATGTTTTATTGTTTTAATCTTTTTTTTTAATGTAAGCTGCTTTGACTGCCATTTTTTGATAGAAAGGTAAGGTATAAATCAAATAAATAAATAAATAAATAAATGGATGGATGGATGGATGGATGGAAGGAAGGAATCCAGGTAATTTCTAGAGACCATTTTTAGATGTCACAATGTAATTCAGCATATTTTAGCAATTAAGCTTCCATCAGCAACAGATACAAGTATGCATCAGTTAATAACGCTGGTACTTAATATGAAATCACATATATTTTATTGTGCTCTACTTACAAGACACTCTTGAACAAATCCAGTATATACAATTCAGTTGCCTATAACTTCCACTCAGAATGGTGCTGTACACAAATTGTGTTTAACATCTTTCAGTTATGAATACCACTTTGTATTATTCAAAAATGCCACTAATATTGGGGTGTGGGTGGGGAAAGAGACACTTTACCGGCACTAAAAGAAGAGCAGATCATTTGGACTCCAGGTCTTGGACGTTCTGTAAACTTTGTTGGCCTCGGACTGTAAGATTTAAACAACACAACACATCGTTAAAAGCATGAAAGCAATTTGGCAACTGAATTAGTCAATAGCTCAAAAATAAAAGGATTAAACTAACTTTGATGGAACACACTTGTCTAGCAAACAGTTTATTGTACTCTTAGGCCAAAAGGTACTTAAAAAAAAGATTAGAGTAGGATTCTCTACTCATTGCGGTAGCCAGCCATAATACAACTTTCTACGTTATTCATACAGCAAAGCCCAAAATATTCCATTAAAAAAGCTAAATGTTCTAAATGTAAGTGGAAGACAATTCTGCTCATGCTTGTGGGACGTGGGGAAGCATATCCCCAATTTGTCCTGACCGACTGGACTGACTTTCTCAGAAAAGACTGCAACTGGCAAAATCTCCATAGACAAATGGAATGCCATAACGTTGTTCGGAAACTGATGGTAGGGTTGTTTTTTCCCTGCAGTACTGCACAGATCCCATTTCTTGCAAAAACCTATTGCTTGATATAAATCACAGCCTCATACCACACTGTGTATTAGAATCCCAGATTTCATTAAGCAATCATTTTCTCTTTTACAATGGTGAAGTTGCTGTTTTCCATGGATGAACCTAGCTACAAGCCCCATGCTTCCCTAAAAAGTAGAAAAAACATATTTAACTATATTCTCTGGATCATCTTGAGGGATTCAAATTTAGAAAATTGAAGCACATTCCACTATAATAGAATAGCAAAACACAACCTTGTTCAAGAACGCTGATTTTATAACCATTGAAGTGGACAAGGTGCTTTCATCTGTAAGGCCGACCACCCGCTTACTTGATCCTTGCCCATCTTGGCTCATTATGGGCTGCAGAGAGAGACTGGGTGAGGGGATCAGGGCGGTGGTGAACGCCTCCCTTGAGGAGGGAGTGATGCCAGCAGCCCTCAAGGAGGCAGTGATAAGACCGCTCTTAAAGAAGCCCTCCTTGGATCCCCAAGTTCTGAACAACTTTCGCCCAGTCTCAAATCTGCCATTTTTGGGCAAGGTGATTGAGCGGGTGGTGGCGATGCAGTTGAAGGCACACTTGGAAGAAACTGATTATCTAGACCCATTTCAGTCGGGCTTCGGGCCTGGGCATGGGACAGAAACGGCCTTGGTCGCCTTGGTGGATGATATGAGGAGGGCTCTGGATTTGGGTGAATGCTCCTTCCTTGTTCTCTTCGACCTCTCCGCAGCTTTTGATACTGTTGACCACGGTATCCTCCTGGACCACCTGGAGGGTTGGGCACTGGAGACACCGTATTGCGGTGGTTCCGGTCCTTCCTCTCCGGCAGGTACCAGAGGGTAGCACAGGGAGAGGAGGTTTCAGACCCGTGGCCACTCACTTGTGGGGTGCCACAGGGTTCCATCCTCTCCCTGATGCTATTTAACATCTATGTGAAGCTGCTGGGGGCTATCATCAGGAGGTTTGGGGTGCGGTGTCATCAATATGCGGATGACACGCAGCTCTACCTCTCATTCAAATCTTCACCAAGGTTGGCCGTAGAATCCCTGTCCAAATGTCTGGAGACAGTGAGAGGCTGGATGGGGAGGAATAAGCTGAAGCTGAACCCTGACAAGACCGAGGTACTTTTGGTGGGAGACAAGAGGAGGCTGGGGGATGTTGACCTGGTGTTGAATGGGGTACGGTTACCCTTGAAAGACCAGGTCCGCAGCCTGGGGGTCATTTTGGACTCCCAGCTGTCCATGGAGACTCAGGTGTCAGCTGTGCCAGATAGCGCTGTATCAACTCCATCTGATACGACAGCTGCACCCCTTCCTTCCTGACCATCTACTCCCATCAGTAGTACATGCCCTGGTCTCCTCTCGTTTAGACTACTGTAATGCGTTCTATGTGGGGTTCGGAAGCTGCAGCTGGTACAGAACGCGGCGGCTCGCCTGATTAAAGGCAGCCGCCAGCGAGATCACATCACTCCAGTGCTGAAGGAGTTGCACTGGTTACCAGTTGTTTTCCGGGCCAAATTCAAGGTGTTGGTTTTGACCTTTAAACCCCTATATGGTGCCGGCTCAGCCTATCTTAAGGAGCGCCTCCAGCAACACCAGACAGGCCGCTTAACAAGATCAGCCTCGGACGGCCTTCTCTCTGTCCCATCAGCCAAGACAGCTAGACTGGTGGGAATGAGGGAGAGGGCCTTTTCTGTGGTGGCCCCCACTCTATGGAACTCCTTCCCTAGGGAACTCTGCCATGCCCCCTCTTTAATGAGCATGCTTCCACCATGCATTAAAAACATGGTTGTTCAGGCAGGCATTTGGGGTGGGTTAGGGTATTTTAGAAAACGTTTTTATTGTAGAATTTTATTGTTTTAAACTGTTTTATTATATGCTGTATATCGCCCAGAGTGGCTGGGTGACCAGCCAGATGGGCGATTAATAAATTTAATAAATAAATAAATTTCTAGCTTCCTTTATGGTGATGTGAACAGTAGCTCACAGAAACAAAATAAAAGTCAAGTTGCATTAGAAGGCACTTCTGTGTATTGGATTTTGTCAGTATTTTAGAAAGCTGTACCTTTTTATTTCTTTTTGAATGAACTTCAATGCCATTTCATTCGATTTGCCAAGAAACACTTGCAGCACCAAAGGTACATTGGTGCAGTAAATATGTAAAATGTGGAAGGAAGTCACACGTCCCTAAACAATGGGCACATGCCATGGAGTTGCAGCCACATTGTGGACGCCTGGCATGTGTATCCCCTGTGCATCTCTGAGCATTTGGGGGCATAGAAAACAAATCCCAACCTTTCCTATGCTCTAATATATATGAAAATGAGAATCAGGGTATATTAATTTAATTCAGTAGTTTAAAACACAGATTTAAATCAAGTTATCTATTTCATAATTAAGTGCATTTCCTGAACAAGAACGCATACTAATGTATTGTTAAAAACATTACAAAGTATTGGCTTGTATTTAAACAGAGCATTTATACTGTCTACAAGCATAATCTAAAAGCCATGACTATGCTGCCCACATGCCTTTTGTACTAAAAAATTATATTTACTTAAAGCAGGGATAGGCCCTCCAGATGTTTTGGACTACAAATCCTACTAGCCTCGGCCAGAATGGTCAATGATTATGGGAGTTATAGCCCAAAATATCTTAAGAGCATCAGGTTGCCTGCCCTGCCTTGGAGACCAGAGAAGGGAGGTGAAATTGTGAAGTTAACTGATTTCCATTTGGTACTGTGTGTTAGCAGGTAAGGACACCTAGCAAGATCACTTACGTAAAGATAAGGTCTCTGTCTGAAACTTGTCTAACCCTTAAACAACCCCTGCCACCTAGGTTTACATGGCACAACAAACCATGGCAAGATGGGCATCCATGGGTGCCATGGATAAATGGCACCCACGGGCACCCAACATGACGCAAGAGCCCCTGCAGATAAATTAAGCCACAGTGGGTTGTCATGACATGTGAACCAGATCAATGAATTAAAGCCTGCTTTTCTGGATAAAAAACATCTGGGGAAAATATCTGACTTCTGAGGTCAAGAATTATAAATACAACACAGTAGGCCATGGACTGAATTGTATTCAAACTGGTGCCCACCTGTCGCCTGACACAACAGGCCCCATGGGTAAATTCAGCCACAGTGGGCTGTCATGACATGTGAATGGGCCCAATGTGCTTGACAGAGAGTTGTTAAAGGTTCTATGTGTAATCTTAACATACATTTTAAACTTGGGGGGCGGGGGGGGGAGATACTGTAACTGAAATCAGCAAAATAGAAAACAGAATGCATCTAAATGCTTTAGGATCATTTCAAAAACAGTAATGGGATAAAGCCATTTGAACCTTTCTAGCATTACAAATTCAAAGACAGTGCCTAAGGCTGAAATCTTATACTGACCTATCTGGCGTAAGCCCCACTGAACTCAATGGGACTTACTTACGAATAGGCATGCATATAATTTTGCGGTAAGTTTTGCTGCATCTTCTGCTACCTATTTTCTAGTATCCACAAGTCAATGTGAATTAGAAGCCAACAATAGCAAAAACAAAACAGCAGCAACTAGCTTCCAAAAACCACCCACAAATCCACTGCAATGTTTCTAAATTCCATAGTGTGAGCTTAAGACTATGAGACAAAAACTAACTTTATTTTAAGGGTGCCAGCATCCCACAACCAAAAACATATTGTGCCATCTGCCCCAGTTGAAGATAGGTATCGCTTTGAGCCGCTGCACAGTGGAGAAAACTGCAAAACAAATAAAGTTATTTATATATATACATATATATGTATTTTATTTTTAGCAAACAGTGGAAACAAGTGATCCAAATGATTCAGTATAAACTGAAATTTCTATCATAATTACCACTTCTATAAAAAGTTAATCAGTCACATGCAAAACTGTCAGAAAGCTCACATTCTCTCTCTCTCTCTCTCTCTCTCTCTCTCTCTCACACACACACACACACACACACACACACACTCCCTCCCCCTTTCTCTCATATACAGTCACAAGTACGTCTTCCCTGGTCTTCCCTGCTGTTTTCCCCGTTCATAATGTTTAAAACCTTTATGACCTTAAACAGGAAAATACTAAATAATCACTCAAGAAATAATTCATAAATGCATTTGTCTAGGCGAAGGCATCTGACTGATCAGTTTGAGGCCTTGCCTTGTTTCAGTTAAGTATCATAGATATCAACAGCATTGCAAGTGAGAAGAGAATATGAATCATTCAGTTTATGAAATGTTGTCTTCCAGTTTTCAAAATGTTTACTCAATCCATTTTTTATAGCCTTCTGCAATAAAATTACCTTTCTAATCATGCTATAGAAGGAAGTAATCTATTACCTGTAGTGATGTTATGGATGCACTGTGGCCTTGCAAAACAGCCAAAGGAGCACATGTTCGGAGACACCACACTCTGATCATCTTGTCACAGCTCCCTGCAGCAATCATGGTATTCTCATAATTAACAGCCATGTCTGATATTTCTGCTGCATGTCCTCTTAAAGTGGCAAGCAACCTTCCATCATCTGTTGCCCAGATTTTCACAAGACAATCATCAGAACCCTAAAAACAGATTAATAACCAGCACTGCCCAATTAAAATCCACAGCACTTAGCTAGCTTATAAGGCTCTCATACTTGGATCCAAGGAGCCTCTGGTGCAAGCAAGATCGTCTCCAAGTTTTAGCAAATCACACCCTGACACTCACACACAACTTCAGCCCCCACACTGTATTGCACTCCTTTCTCCAGTTTTTCAGAGGGTGCAAGGAAATACATTAGGAAAGGTCCTCTGCATGAGCAGAACTCTGCCTACAGTTCTTTGGATCCAAGCAATCATGTTAAAAATGGCTAAAGGTTATCGTTTGCTTATTGGACATGTATAGACACATGAAACCAAATGGAAATTTCCAGCTAGTTTGATATAATTTGAGTTAATACTACCTGAACAAAAACTGTAGGTGGCTTGCAAGAATAGAAACATTAATATAATTCAACTATACTAAAGTATGTGCGTGCGTGCGTGAGACAGAGACAGACAGACAGACAGTAACACAATGACATGATGGCAAAGCTACAGCCTTATTTATTAAATTTATGTACCACTCTTCATAAGAAATCTCCATTTAAAGAAAGAACATTTATCGAATTCCAACCACTGCACTGATGCCAGCATTTCTGCCCAAGAAAGCTTTGGAAATTATTTACTGCATCATGTTAAGACAGTGATTTGTTATTACTAGTATATACAGCAGCCTTCTCCAACATTGTGCCCTCCAGATCTTTGGGACTTCAACTCCCATCAGCCCTAGCCAGTCTAGCTAATGATCAGGAATCTTGGGAGTTGTAGTCCAAAACATCTTGAGGTGACCAGACTGGGGAAGGCTGATTTACAGGTTCTCAAAATAGGAGTGCTGGGACAGGTAATTTTAAAGTAGCATGACAAAGAATAAAAAAACAAAATCCTTTCAGTCAGATTGTCTACTTTCAATCACCACTTCAACTGGAATCTAAATATTGTAATATTAAACCCAATAGCAGAATCTTTTAATATGCAAATATATGAAAATTTAATGACACCCATACTAAATTGGAGCAGGCTTCATCCTTTCCAGTAAAATTTACAATAACGCAACTTACAGCCCTCTCCTCTGTTCACCGGTGAGGAAAAAGCAAGCAGGAAGCACCTCCAGCAGCCACCACAATCACAACTTATCTTGACCACCAGAAGCAAAGGGCCCAAGTCCACTTAGCCTCTCCCCAAACTCAGGATGACCTTCAAAGTTTGGGTGGGAGATAAACTAGGCCCAAGACATGCATAATCACATTTGTATTTTTAGAACATATTATTTATAAATTGCCTATAAAAACACTGCAATCACAATAGCCCTGTTCAGGCGTTAGGCCAGGGCAGGGTCTACCAATGCATGAGTAGAGATACAGGGACACACACCCTGGCCCATCCCCCTTCGTTCCATTGTATGTTGCCCCCACCCCCTCAGTTCCAATCTTGCAGCACTGAGCGGCAAGGTCTGATTCACATTTGTTTGACTCTCCACAAACGCGAGTAGAATTAGTTCACATATTAGAGAGCAGAATCCAACATCCCTTGTTGCAGAGGTTGAGCTACCTTGGCTGATGTTTGGTGTGTTTTTTTAAAGCAGAGTGCAAAGCCCTACCTACAAACCACAGTATCCACACTAACCAGACTCTGTACATTCCCATCAGTCTAAACCAAGCACAATAATGGATTAGACCAGGGGGGAAGGCAAGCAGGGAAAACCTAGCATGGGCAGACAATGAAGAAAGGAAAATACAGTGACTGGGTTCACACAACGTGATAAGCCACAGTGGGCTGTGAGCCTTGTTTGTGTCAGTGTGATGACTGAACTTAGCACGGACGATTCAGCATGGTTTATTAACCATGCACAAGCCATCGTGTGCACTTGCGAAGGACAGAAAAATACACTGAACAATGAACCCATTTTCTCTTTAAGTACACTCATACTCCTGCAGTAATTACACCCGCTTGCCCCAATAGCTTTGTCCTGTTCAGCTTTCGCTTTCAGAGTTTGGGGTCAAGGGAAGCATGGAAATGCGGGAGGAAACTGACAAGAAAACGTCTCAGTTCAAGATGTAATTCACTGAGAGGATGAAATTGATTAGTGGGATTTCAACATTAATTGATCTGTATGGCTGAAGAAAGCAAATATTGGACAGCTGAATTTGCACAATTGCACACTTGTAAAAGGCTGAAAATAAAAATAAAAAACCCATGAAACCATTTGTGCACTTTCAAAGCAGTGGAAAAAAATTAAAGATTGTGAAAGGAAAAATTGCGCTGAAAAGGCGTAGCAACTGGATCAGGGCAGACAGCCAGAACATTTTCCATCCGTAGGGACAAGGATACCAGAGCAGTTGTGCCACAATGGCCCAGTTGGGATACGTGCTGGGCCTGGGCCTGAGGACTAAGAGGGAAACAAGCCACAGAGCACCCAACTGTCTGTCAGGAATAGTGAACAACCAACCCATGATGGCTTAGTCTCAGCGTGCCTTATCGTGACATGTGAACAGCCCCAATGACTGGGTTTGCACAGCACAATAAGCCACAGTGGGTTGTGAGGCATGTTTTGTTTCAGAGTGGCTTGTTGTGTTGTTCAAACCTGGCAGGATAGCTTCAGCATGGTTTCTTAACCACGCACAAGCCACCCTGAGACGCCATAGCTTATTGTTGGGTTGGTAAGGGTGGCTTATTTTCAGGATGGCTTGTTGCAACAATCAAACCAAAAGAATGGCTTCAAAAGGGCTATGGAAATGTCTGGCAAGAGCAGGAAAACCCTGACCATACCTCATGATCTTGCTTACCAAACCCTGCCTGACAACAGTACGTGCTACTGTCTCCTCCCTCCTTCCACATCAGTGCCCTCCATCCCCTCCTCTTCCAGTTTGGAGCTTCATTTGACAGTGACCAGCTTTTTCCCCATGTGAGCCAAGACTTTCCTCTTCCTAGCGGTGTGTATGTCTGATTCATGTACCTCTGGGTAAGCGGGAAAAAAGTCTCAAAGCGGGAGGGGGGGAATACGGCACAAAAATAGGAGGGGGAAAGCTTAAAAATCTCCCCTTCCCAAACTGCCATGGTCCCCAATTGGGGCAGCAGAAAAGTTTTCCTTTGGCGAAGGCAAAACACACACAGCACACGAAGTGTACCAATAGTAAAAAGGTTGCTGACGTAGGAGGGTTCCTGGGATATGTGCCAGAAGTAGGTGGGAGGACCAAGGGGAAAATAGATACTAGGGTAAGGTGAAAATGGAGGGCTACTGCCATGAATGGGGGATATTCAAGCTGCTCCTTTTAATCCACCCCAGGACCATAACGTAGTCTAAGTAGTCCCCCTCAACAAGTACTACAGAACTCAACCAGGTTTCAGACTGAACTCAGCTCGCCAATGCACTGGATCCAAAGCCATAGCTGCTGGAAACATAAACGGCAGTTACACAGGTGGAGCAAAGCATTGCATTCTATTGCCTCTTCCTCTTTTCCCCCGTCTATTCTTTTTTTCCTCCCCATTTTCTTTTTTCTTTTTCTTTTTTGCATACTTATAACCCTGCATATATAATTTGAGTGTGTATCTACATATTTTGATTAAATATAGGCTATATGTTTTTATCCCTCTTCATGGATCACTGCCTTGTTGTGGCGAAGGGGCTTGCATAACTCAGTGAAGCCATAAGCTATGCCGCGCAGGGCCACCTAAGACAGACAGATCATGGCGGAGAGTTCTGACAAAATGTGGTCCACTGGAGAAGGAAATGGCAACCCACTCCAGTATTCTTGCCAAGAAAACCCCATGCAACGTATCACAAGGCTAAAAGATATGACGCCGGAAGATGAGACCCTCAGGTCGGAAGGTGTCCAATATACTACTGGGGAAGAGCAGAGGGAATTTCCAAGTAGCACCAGAAAGAGTGAAGCGGCTGGGCCAAAGCCGAAAGGACACTCAGCTGTGGATGTGTCTGGTGGTGAAAAGAAAGTCCGATGCTGTAAAGAACAATATTGTTTAGGAACCTGGAATGTCAGATCAATGAATCAAGGTAAGCTGGAGGTGGTCAAACATGAGATGGCAAGATTGAACATCGACATCTTGGGAAACAGCCAACTAAAATGGACAAGCATGGGCGAATTTAATTCAGGTGACCATCATATCTACTACTGTGGGCAAGAATCCCTTAGAAGAAATGGAGTAGCACTCATAGTCAATAAAAGGGTGGGAAAAGCAGTACTGGGGTACAATCTCAAAAACGACAGAATGATCTCAGTACGAATCCAAGGCAAACCATTCAACATCGCAGTAATTCAAGCCTATGCCCCAACCACTGAGGCTGAAGAAGCGGTGGTTGATCGGTTCTATGAAGACCTACAACTCCTTCTAGAACTAACACCAAAAAAAGATGTCCTTTTCATCATAGGGGATTGGAATGCTAAAGTAGGAAGTCAAGAAATAACCGCGGTAACAGGCAAGCATGGCCTTGGTGTACAAAATGAAGCAGGACAAAGGCGAATATAGTTTTGCCAAGAGAACACACTGATCATAGCAAACACTCTTTTCCAACAGCACAGGAGGCAACTCTACACATGGACATCACCAGATGGTCAATATTGAAATCAGATTCATTATGTCCTTTGCAGCCAATGATGCAGAAGCTTTATACAGTCAGTAAAAACAAGACCTGGAGCTGACTGTGGCTCAGATCATGAGCTGCTTCTTGCAAAATTTCGGCTTAAATTGAAGAATATAGGGAAAACCACTAAACATTCAGGTATGACCTAAATCATATCCCTTATGAATATACAGTGGAGGTGAGGAATAGACTTCAGGGATTAGACCTGATAGACAGAGTGCCTGAGGAACTATGGACGGAGGTCCGCAACACTGTTCAGGAGGCAGCAACGAAATCCATCCCAAAGAAAAAGAAATGCAAGAAAGCCAAGTGGCTGTCTGACGCGGTTTTACAAGTAGCTGAGGAAAGAAGGGAAGCGAAAAGCAAGGGAGAAAGGGGAAGATATATCCAACTGAACGCAGAGTTCCAGAGAATAGCAAGGAGAGACAAGAAGGCCTTCTTAAATGAACAATGCAAAGAAATCGAGGAAAACAACAGAATGGGAAAGACTAGAGATCTCTTCAAGAAAATTGGAGATCTCAAGGGAACGTTTTGTGCAAAGACGGGCATGATAAAGGACAAAGAAGGCAGGGACCTAACAGAAGCAGATGAGATTAAGGAGAGGTGGAAAGAATACACAGAAGAACCATACAGGAAAGATCTTAATGTCCCCAATAGCCACGATAGCGCGGTCACTGAACTTGAGCCGGACATCCTTGAGAGTGAAGTCAAGTGGGCCTTAGGAAGCATTAGTAACAACAAAGCTAGCGGAGATGACAGTATTCCAGCTGAGCTATTTAAGATCCTAAAAGATGATGCTGTTAAAGTGCTGCACTCAATATGCCAACACATTTGGAACACTCAGCAGTGGCCGCAAGACTGGAAAAGGTCAGTTTACATTCCAATTCCAAAGAACAGCAATGCCAAAGAGTGTTCAAACTACCGTACAATTGCGCTCATTTCACATGCCAGCAAGGTTATGCTCAATGTCCTACAAGCTAGGCTTCAGCAGTATGTGAACCGAGAACTACCGGAAGTACAAGCGGGGTTTCGAAGAGGCAGAGGAACTAGAGATCAAATCGCCAACTTTCGCTGGATCATGGAGAAAGCAAGAGAATTCCAGAAAAACGTCTGTTTCTGCTTCACTGACTACGCTAAAGCCTTTGATTGTGTGGATCACAACAAACTGTGGCAAATTCTTAAACAGATGGGAGTACCAGACCTCCTTACCTGTCTCCGGACAAACCTGTACGAGGGTCAAGAAGCAACAGTAAGAACCAGAAATGGAACAACCGATTAGTTCAAAATTGGAGTACAACAAGGCTGCATATTGTTGCCCTGCTTATTTAACTTATATGCAGAGTACATCATGAGAAACGCCGGGTTGGATGAATCACAGGTCGGGATTAAGATTGCTGGGAGAATTATCAACAACCTCAGATACGCAGACGATACCACCCTAATGGCAGAAAGTGAAGAGGATCTAAAGAGCCTCTTGTTGAGGGTGAAAGAGGAGAGTGCAAAAGCTGGTTTGAAACTCAACATTAAAAAAACGAAGATTATGGCATCTGGCCCCATCACTTCCTGGCATATAGAAGGGGAAGAAATGGAAGCAGTGACAGATTTTACTTTCTTGGGCTCCAAGAGCACCGCAGATGGTGACTGTAGCCATGAAATTAAAAGACGCTTGCTCCTGGGGAGGAAAGCTATGGCAAACCTAGACAGCATAGTAAGAAGCAGAGACATCACCTTGCCAGCAAAGGTCCGTATAATCAAAGCTATGGTTTTCCCAGTAGTAATGTATGGCTGTGAGAGCTGGACTATAAGGAAGGCTGAGCATCAAAGAATTGATGCTTTCGAACTGTGTTGCATGAGAAGACTCTTACGGGTCCCCTGGACTGCAAGGAGGTCAAATCAGTCCATCCTAAAGGAAATCAACCCTGACTGTTCATTGGAAGGACAGATAGTGAGCTGAAACTCAAATATTTTGGCCACCTAATGCGAAGAGAAAACTCACTGGAAAAGACCCTGATGCTGGGAAAGATTGAAGGCAAAAGGAGAAGGGGACGGCAGTGGAAGAGATGGCTAGATAGCATCACTGATGCAATGAATATGAACTTGAGCACACTCCGGGAGAGAGCGGAGGACAGGAAGGCCTGGCGTGCTATGGTCCATGGGGTCACAAAGGGTCGGACACGACTGAACAACAACATATATACACCCAGATAAAATATTACCTAAATACTCATTTGTTTTTATTCTTTATTATTTTTCTCTTGCTAGTCAAGTCTGCTTGTTTGTAATCTTGCTTTGTGTATGCATTCAATATGTGGGAGTGGCCTAGCTGAGTACTGCAGTTGCACGTCGGTCCAAACAGAAGGCAAAAGCTTTTATTTTTTGTTACTTTTTTGTTATGTTTGGGGGATTTGAGGCACTTTTTCTTTCTGGAATGAGACAAAAGGGTTGGACACAAAAACTGCTGGGAGTTGTAGGACGTTTTTCTGTCTAAACATGCATAGGATTGCGCCCTTAGTTATTCTTTGCAAATCTAGAAAGATGTGTTTGGCAGAGAGGCAAATAATTTGCTTTTGCTTTTTTAATGCTTCTCATGACTTCATGGAATGTCAAGGGGCTGCAAAACGTAAATAAACAGAAAAGAGTTCTTTCTAAGTTAAAAGAGCTTAACACTGATATTGCTTTTTTACAAGGAAATCACTTGATGGCTGTAGATGGACACATGTTGCGAAAGGACTGGGTCAGTGAGGTTTATGTTACAGATACTTCAACACAGTGTAAAGGGGTTGTGATTTTAATTCATAAGTGACTTCCTATTTTAGTTCAATGGGTGATTCTTGACACTGAGGGGCATTTTTTGATCCTCGCTGGGAGGTACATAGATAAATTAATTGCTGTGATCAATGTATATGGGCCTAATATTGATTCTCCAGTTATGTTTCAGGATTGTTTTGCTAAATTGGTTGGTATCACTTATGATGATTTGATTGTGGGTGGGGACTTTGATGAGGTCTTAGATCTTTGTTGGATAGGAGTATACCTTCTCCTAATTCCCAAATAGCTGTGAGACTGGTGCTCCAGGCTAACATGTTGAAAAATATTGTTTAACTGATGCTTGGAGAAATTTACAACCTGCTGACAGAGAATATACTTTTATTTCACCGGTTCACCATAATTGCTTAAGATAAGATTATTTTTTGGTTTCTACATCTTTGGTATGTCAAATAAAAGACTGCAAGATTGACACATTGGTAGTGTCAGATCATGCACCAGTATATTTGGAACTGCAATTTTCTGAATCCCCTAGGGCCCCCTGTCTTTGGCACCTTAATGTGTCTCTTCTTAACGATGAGAAGTTTAAAACTCAGATCTTAGCTGAAATGACAGAGTATTTTAACACCAATGAGGGTACAGTGGGTTCATGCACCATCGAGTGGGAGGCCGGTAAAGCTTTTATAAGGGGTCAAATTATTGCCTATGCTTCTTACCAATTTTTTTAAAAAAAACTCAACAGATGTTTTTAAACAAGAAGTTGAAATCTCTTATAACCCAGTTTGCCATTTCCCCTACCATACAACTTTATCAAGAGCTGCAGAACGCTAAGCATGAGTTGAATAATATTCTCTCACAGCAGGCAGAATTTGCTCTGACTTGTTTACAACAGGTATATTGGGAAAATGGTGAATGCCCGAGTAAGATCCTTGTACATAGTCTTAAACAGCATCAACATCAAAATGTCATTTCAGCTATTAAAGATGAGAGTGACAACATATTTCTCCTAAAGATAAAAACTCAGAAGTGTTAAAGTTTTATTCTGATCTTTACAGCACTGGTAGTGAAATATCATACCAAGATATGGAAGCTTTTTTTCCTCATATTAATCTTCCAAGCTTAGATTCTTTACAACAGCTTCTTTAGGCTCCTTTGCATTTGGAGAATTCAATTATGAATACTGAAAAGTCACCCAGTCCAGATGGATTCCCAATTCAGTGGTACAAAATATTCTCCAGCCTTTTAGCTCCAAAGCTGTACTGCCTCTATAACCATATTTTTGAGTCAGGTTCCCTTTCTTCATCGTTAAACGATGCTTATATTACCGTGATTCCTAAGCCTGGCAAGGACCATATCTACTATGCTAACTATCGACCTGTATCATTAATTAACATAGATATCAAAATATTAACAGCAATTTTAGCTGATGGACTGCCACAAGTTATTCCTGCATTGGTTCAACCAGACCAGGTGGGATTCATTAAAAACAAGCAGGGGGCTGATAATCTCAGATTAGTTGTTGATCTAGTCACTTTAAACTCTGACAGAACTAACAAGGCAACCAACATTTCCTTGGACGCTGAAAAGGCTTTGACAAAATTCATTGGAAATTTATTTTGATTAACTGATTTTGGTTTTCCTATAGAATTTTTGAAATGGGTTAAATGTGTATACTCAACTCTGAGAGCAAGAGTAATGACTAACAGCTTTTCAGCTTTTTTTTTTTACTTCAGCAGGGCACCAGACAAAGTTGTCCATTTTCCCCATTGATACTCAATTTATGCTTGGAACCCCTGGTGTGTGCTATTAGAGAAACAGTAGTATTCATGAATTTGTGCATGTGGGCTTAGAATTCAAAATTATTCTTTATGTTGATGATCTTTTGCTGTTTATTTTGAAACTCCAGTCCTCAGTTCCAGCTTTGATGAAACTGGTTAATACTTTTGGTGATTTGTCCAACTATTCAATTAATTGGTCAAAAGTTGGAAATAATGCCGATTGAGGATAGTGTATACTCTAGCGTATTAGCCAATTGGCAATTTCGACGGTGTCCAGAGTTCACTACTTATTTGGGAATCATTATCCCTAGAGATATATCTCAAATGATTAAGTTAAATTTAATCAAGTTGATTCATGATACTTCACAAGATGGGCATCTTTAAAGTTGAGTTTATGGAGTAAGGTTAATACACTTAAGATGAACACTCTAGCTCAAACTGTTTATGTTATATGTGGGATCCACTTGTATACCTGGCCAATATTTCCAAAACCTTAATGCTTTGTTTCATAAATTCTTTTGGGGTTCCTTTCCACCAAGAGTATCTCTGAAAAGGATGCAACTTCCAATTAAAGAAGGTGGGTTTAGCTTTCCAGATCTTGCTACATATCATCAGGCTTATCTGACCTATATTAAATTTTGTTTTTTCCCACTTCGATTTCGTTTTCCACCTTGGTCAGTCTTGGAATCTTCCTGTCTGGAGCCTCTGGATGGCATTAGGTTCTCGGCATATTAAGGCAGACAGAGCTCCTCCCACAATCTTGGCAGTCAGAGATTTGTGGCATAGAATGCCACACCAATTACAGTTTGACTCATTTTCCCATGCCAAATTGACTCTATGGAGAAATCCAGATCTAAGAATTAAAAAGAAAATGTTTCTGTGGCAGACCTGGATAGATAAAATGATCTTTACACTGGATCAATTATTAGGTGTTGATGATTGGGGCGGGGGGTTGCCATTTTCAGCTTTGCAAGATAAATTTGATTTGCCTGCTATAGCTGAATGGCAGTATTTGCAACTGGAACATTTGTTAGAATCTAGATTCAGTCCTGCTGCTTTTACTGCCTCAGAGCTATTGGAAACACTTAATGAAGCTGACCAGGTGTATCAACCCATGATTCATGTTTATAAATATTTATCATCAATGAATAAATATGATACACAGAATCTTCAGCAGGAATGGAACAAGGAATTGGAATGTCATATTTTGTCTGAGCAATGGACTGCTGTTGTGGTGTCTGTATCTGATATGTCTATGGAACTCCGATTACATCTTATTCAGCAAAAACTTTTGTTTGGGGTCTATTGCATGCCATAACATCTTTTTAACAAAGGTTTGTCTAATTCAGCTAATTGTTGGAGATGTAATACAGTTAATGCTTCTTTTGTTCATATGTTTTGGAAATGTCCAATAGTTGCCTCCTTTGGGGAAGAAGTTATCATACAGATAAACTTTGTATTGGAAAGCTCTTTAATACTTACTGATGTACATGTTCTCTTAAACTATTTACATGCTTCTTCGAATGTAACACATGGTCAGAGTAAATTGATTTTTCACACCCTCCTAGATGCTAAAAGACTGACACTACAATAGTGGAAGGATAAAAGCTCACCACCTATAATGCAAAGGATTGAAGACCTAAGAACACTAGCAACATTTGAAAGAGTGGTATTTAGGCGTCACTTGTGAATGGACTTAACTTTGGATATTTGGACTTCTTCTACTGAAGTTTATGTGTAATCTATTATTTTCCTTTTTTTCCTAGAATGTTGTAATATTTGTAACTGAAGACTTTAAAGCATGTTGTTCTACTTCCAGTTTTCCAAAGGTACTTCCTGAGAAGGAAGGTCTCTCTGTTAAGAGATTGGAGCATGTGAAATTGACCTGTACCAACACAGGAAGTATGACAATCTTCCTAGAATAAGACTGCAGAGGTGTTAAACAATGTTCCACAGACCCCCACTTCTAGCCCATTGAAATATGCATCCTAGCAGCCTCTGGAATAATATTCCACTACCCAAAGACTGTAGTGTAAAGAGCCTGCTCAGTCTACATAGTCCTTCTCCTTCAGATGGTACAGAATTTAGCCAATTTTGGGGATTAGGAATCTGTGTTTAACTAGGTGAACAATAGGCAGTCTTTAAACTCTTGCCATAATCTAACTGCTCTGTGCCACAGTTATGATTGTAGTACATATTCCTTAAGGACACAAAAGGTATATCTCAAATTTTTCATGGATTTGCACTTACAGTAAATATCCGTCTGCCTGTTCGATCAAATGTTACACAATATACTGAAGACAAATGTCCTAGAATTCGCTTGTGCATTTTCATATGTTGATACACAGCAGTTGGCACAAGATGTTCAAGTCTGTATTTTCCATTTAGCTTTCTTGAAAAGAGAGTTTCAGCTATAAAAAAAAAACATATTGTATGTTACATTCAGGTATATGTCCAGAAACAAATAGTATTTCATAAGCTGCACCAGTAAAGGTTTAGGAAGCTGTGCCTGTACAAAATGTATGGCAATAAATGTAATGCTCTACAACAAATTTTGTTTCATGATGTATTTTGCACAGATTTTGCATTGTTGCCCAAAATAAATTTCAACTGGCTGCCATTTTGCAAATTTTCAACTTAGGCTCCTAAAAACCTTTGTGATAAATGTTAAGCCTAATATTAGCTTGTCCTCAACATTGGTTAAAAATGTTGTTTGTGTATATTGTCTCTGTGCTTTTATGTAAATGGCTTTTAAACTTTTTATAATGCATTTAATGTTTTAACTTCTGTAAACTGCCCAAAGAGCTTCAGCTATGGGGTGGTATAGAAATGTAATAAATAATAATAACAACAACGTGGCCCCAAGGGCAAATTTATGCTAAGGAGTTAGCACCAGCCATCTTGGCTGCCACCCTTGGTTTCAGGGTCAATGCTAAAGTGGAGCACTTGGGAACAGACAGATTTGAATTCAGCAGGTTTTAAAAAAACACATTCAAGCAAATTCCCCTCAAAATTCCTCATCACCTGGGAACCCTGCCTGACTACAGGCTCTCTTTCACATTTGGTCTCAAGCACAGGCAGATCGGCATCTCAACTGCATGTTGTACTTCAAAGATATTTAAACTACTTATTTCCTGCCTATAAAAGTCAATTTTCAAGGTGGCTTACAAAATAATTAAAATGTGTATAAAAATAAAGCTATTAGAACAAAGCTATTAGTAAATGAAGCAGTAGCAAGAGAAAAAAAGTTACCTGGTGAATTTATGTTCTTCTTATAGCTGGAGTGCCATTTAGAAGTAATGCTAAACCATTGTTTAGCATTAAATACACAACCCATGATGAGCCTGAGACTCAACGCCAGCGCAAACTATCCCGCTGCCTGAGGCAGAAGAACACACGGCACCACCAGGAGCCACTGCTGATGGCTGCCATTATTGCCACTGCCCCACTCCCCCCCC
Source organism: Heloderma suspectum (assembly GCF_057233095.1). Lineage (NCBI taxonomy): Eukaryota > Metazoa > Chordata > Lepidosauria > Squamata > Helodermatidae > Heloderma > Heloderma suspectum. Next base: position 301,361,405 of record NC_139458.1, read on the forward strand.
CACTGCGTCTGTCTCTCTCCTCCTCTTGCCCTCCATGTCAGTCTCCCTTCTCCCTCTCCCGCCTGCCCCCTCGCCACCCCCTTGCTCCACCTGCACACATCTGTCTTCCCCCTCCCTATCTACTGCATTGCCGTAGGGTGGCAAGCTCTTTGAAGAGCCACACTGGCTGGAAAAGCAGCCGGCCCCTCTTCACAGACCGGTGGCCAGGCTCAAATGCCTAGCTCTGAGGGGTCCTTCCTTATTCAGGCATTTTGAGAGGAATGGTGACCCTGGAAATTGCCTACACTAGTTACTTCAAGCAATCAGGACCATAAATCAGAGTTTGAACCTGCCTTGCTGGAGCAAATCAGAGTCCTCCAAGTTCAGATATAATGAGGAACTGTTGGTTAGTTTAAAACTAGGATTGTATGCTTATGATTGTCTCTGATGTGTACCAGAGAAACTTGAGGTACCTTGGGACTTTTTCTCCACACAGGAAGAAAGTGTCCCAAGGATCTTCTCCTCTTTCTACTAACCTAGTAAAGGCAAGAGGAGAAAGAGGCTTGTGAGAGACTTCACATGAACCACCAAAGTACTTCTGCAACATTTGGGAGAGAAACTAGGAGAGCTGAGGTGGGAGGGGGAAGAGAAACTTCCCAAGATGACTGAATAGAGTCCCTCTCAGGTCCCATAACAATCCCTAGGACAGGGGTGGTCAACTTGTGGCTCTCCAGATAGTTTGGCCTACAACTTCCATGACCAAGAGTGGAAAGGCTGTTTCCTCTGTCAGGGGGGAAGGGACATTACCAAAAAAGCTATCAAACCTAAGTTGCTTGAAGGGGTTATCAGGTTGTGGCACCTTCTTCCAATCCTTCATATAATTAAGCATAATGTCTGTTGAGTATACTTGCTGATAAGGAACACAGATCAATTCCCCAGGTATTGGGTGTTGTGGGGGAGCCAATGCATGTTGCATAAATGGAGGAGAGTATGACAAAGGTGAGAAAGTAAGGAGACAAATACAGCAGTAGGCAACCAATGCTTGTCATGATTCTTCTCCAGGCTCTTTTGGAATATTCAGCAGTTAACCAGCAGTGGTGCACCAAATCTTTCACTGTTGCTATTCAATGCGGGGAAGCGGCACAAGGGGAAGAAAAAGATTATGGCTTTTCTTTGGCTCTTTTTTCCTATAAAAGGTCACAAAGATGTCAACTTCAAGTCCTATGCAAGCCCCTGAAGACCTTCTTGCACAGTAACTGACTGCAAAAAAGGGAGGCAATCTGTGGTGCACAAAGGCTTGCTACTCAAGTAGACTAATGGGCAACAAGAAGAGGAGAGAAGGAAAAGCATGCAGAAATCATCAGGAAATCATTTTCCAATTCCAATGTGGAATGCAATATTCGTCATGTTGGTTGCACAGGGCAGAATAGAAATTTGGGCAGAGTAGAAGCCTCTCAGATGTACATTATAATCATTTGCCTATCAGGTTTCATAGGTGGTGCTGAAGTCTCCCGGGGGGGGTGGGGGGTGAGAGAAGAAGCTTGCAAACACACACAAAAGCATCCAACCCATTCTGTTTTGGATACTTAAGACTCCTTTCTCAAGCCTGAATTCAGCTCCCAAATATGTATTTATGCACACTAGGACTAAGACATACAAGAATTTTAAGTGGTAGAAGTAACAGACCACACAGGAACAAGCACACATCAAACCTTATTGAAATAGGAACAAACACTGTGTTGGCAATGTTCCACACTTGTGTAGTAAGACACTTACCTATACTAGGTGGACTGCCATAGTTTGCTGGCGACTCTGGAGGTCTTCCACAGTGCAACGCAGCAAGAGCAGATCCCTTCCACACAACATGCTTGCAGCCTGTTTTATTACAAAATAAGATACACATAAGCATAGAAATACCTGGCAAAATGAGTGTTCAAGCCATCTGCAAAATACTCATACTTTTATTTGTGCGAAGCAAAGACTGTCTTCCAGCTCCTAATAATGTCTGCACTCCTGGAACACTCTGAGGAATTTCTTGCTCTAGAAGTGGTCCTAGTCGATGGCATATTTGGAGTAGATGATCAGGTGCCAAGTGTCTATAGTATTTTACCTGTTAAGAAATCAAATTAAATGTTCAACATTTTACACTTAAGAAAAAAAAACTATTCTGAAAAGAGGATGAGCAATACTTGACACTTTCCTATAGTTTCTAGAGCACACAGCTGTGAGGAAAACAGTTAAAAACAATCCACACACCCAGAGATGTGAAGGCCCAGAAAAAAAACTGGGAAAATTGAGGGGAAAAAGCTGTTTTTTTTCCTAGGACCATTTTTGTTTTTGTCCAGAAAAATTGAACAGCTGTAGATTATGAGGTATTTTCTTTTAGAATTTAAGACAAAGTATTTATATATCGTTACCCAGCCTTTACTCCCCGCAAAATGATTTCTAAAAACTATTAATAACACTTTTACAGAAAGACTAGACATGTAAAATGTCTGGAAATAATGAAGCCATGGGGAAAACGTTTTTTAATCCTATATGTAAGGTACCCAGCATAGTTAGTTCTTTTTTTCCTTATTAAAATTATTGATCTAAAGTATATTTTACTGATTGACATTTATGCTCAGTTTCCCAACAAGTGAATAGAGTCATCGTTGTGCATTTTTGACAGTAAATGTGCATTCTTGATAGCTTGCGGTTTGTTCTATAGAGTCTTGAGTTTCTGAAGCTGTAGCAGTCATTTAATGTAGTTCTAGTCTATTCAGACAATAATTACAAATTTACTGAGTTTACTTTTAAAATTATCATTATATTTTAAAACTTTTATGAGCAAACTAAGTTATACATAAAATAACTTTAGAAACAGAAAGACTGCTTTATGTTCCTAAAGTAGCCCTCCCCAATCTGGTGCCCTCCAGATGTTTTGGACTACAGTGCTCAGCATTCCTGACCATTGGCCATGCTGCCTGAGGCTGATTGGAGAAGCCTGTCTTAAAGCAACAAACTGACTTTAGATCTGTAAAGTGTGCTAAAAAAATAAATATTTTTTCAATTTTTCCAAAACATCCAATTGTTCTGAAAAAAAAACCCAGAAAAACACCAGCTTTTCCCCCAAGGCCTCAAAATTTCTGGAAATTTTATATCTCTAGTTAAGAATATGTGGGAGCAAGTGAGCATGCTGCCTCACACCCGCTCACAGCTTCTGCTTTGTATTCGGTTTCTAGAACAACTGAGGAATGCCTCGTTCTTGGTTTGTTAGTCGTGACATTCAAATCCGGCACTATGCGTTGTTGAGAGGGAAGCAACCCAGAGCGTTGTTGGGTTAAAACTCTGGGTTCTTTTCCCCTTAACTACCCAGAGTCCCAAGTTTGCACATCACACCGAACAATTTTCCTGGGTTGTTTTGGAAACCAGATACAAAGCAGAAGCTGTGAGCGGGTGGGCATTAACCCATGGTTGGTCATTAGGTACAAACCAGGACATTGGCTGTTTGTCTGCTGATCCACAGCCATGTGTTGTGTAACTGTGCAGAGCTTCTACACGTTGCTCAGAGTGTCATCAATCTTTGCCTTAATCTGGCGCTCACTACCAAAATGAGAATGTTAAAACAGGATCAGGCTTCCCAGGCAAGCCACAAAGACTGGAGCCAGGTATAGAGCAATGGAGTCAGCCACAGTCTACAAACCACAAACTGTGATTTCATGGGAAATGTGGACCTCTGCCCAGCTAGACAGGCATTATACTAGAACACCCATATCAACTGCCATTCGTCATCTGGCCAAAGAGAAACAGATGTTTTTATGACTGATAGGATTGGTGGTGGATACAAATATAGTACATGTCCATTATTTGAACTAGCCTAGCATGAAACTAGGTGTCACCTGGATTCTAATCCTTATTCATAAAAAACAGACAATATCAGGTGGTCTTGGTGGTCAACCAAAAATCTGTCAGCACTATTATTTATTTATTGCATTTCTATACCGCCCCATAGCCAAAGCTCTCTGGGCAGTTTACAAAAGTTAAAACATTAAAATACAATATACAAAGTTTAAAATATTTACATAAAGACAATATATACAAACTACATATAACTAAAAGCAACTTTGAAGTAAAAAACATTTTTAAAAAAATCCAACAGTAAAATACAGCTTAAAACAACAATATGGTATCTTTTAGACTAAACCTGTGGGAAGGGATTGTCTTGGGGGTGGGGCTTGTTCTTGTTTTATTCTTTTTGCAATATAACTATTTCAACTGATATTATGTAAGCCACCCTGGGAGCCTTAAGAGTGGGGGAGAGAAAAAAAATTAATGGAACTCATCGTAAGTACTGCTTACACAGTTCATAAAATACATTCTAGAGTTTCACATATTGTGCTTGCTTACAACTTGTCTCCTTGCAACCACACTTATCTTTGATTTTTTTTCTATGCAGGTTGAAGGCAAAACTGAAGCACTGTTTACTGCTTACATGGGGCAAACCGTATGCAGGCACCTTAACATACTATTTCCATGCCTTTTGATGCACAAGTAAATCTGTAACCAACTTAACACTTGTCTTAACCTGAAAGGGTTTTTTTAATGTAAAATAACTCCCACTGGATAACTCTAATGTAACACATTTAAGAAAAGCACACCATCAGTAGGAGAAAATTATATTATTAGCCCACAGGCAGAAGAGCAGAGAATTTGATAGGCAAGCCCTCATAAGTCAAGTGCACAGAGGAAATCTAGAATACAGCTCTGAATACCCATCAATACCTATAAACGTAGCATAAGGTTACAAACAGCTATCAACAAGTAAAATAACTCAGATTAGTCCAAAACATCAGTATACATGCCCTAGATACTAAGGTTTTCTGTGCAGCAGACAAGACAGCCTTCATACCAGGTCCCTGACATTTTTCAATGCATCACCTCAGAGACAAACTAGCTTGGTCTACAGTTAACTGGTATCCAACTAACTGCTAAGGCCTATTACATGGGAATCTATTTTATACCAAGTGAGATCATTAGTCCATGTAGCTCAGTACTGACAACTGACAGGTTGTTGCCTCCCTGCTGTTTAGTATTATATGGTAAGTTTTAAAATTGGGGGTGGGTTGCACATTACTTTAAGCACTTTGGGGGGGGGGGGAATTGGAAAATGTTACCAGTTTTATGAATAAGCGAGCTTGGTTGAGATTTTGTAGCACTAAGCTATACACATGATTTCTACAGGCCGCTTCAATGATCAGAGTATTTTACAATCCCTGTTGCAATTATAACAAATATACAAATATCCCAATAGAAATTTCCACATAATGTAACATTTAAATCACATTAAGTATGCTTTAATTTTTCCCCTCAAATATTTCAGGTCAATTACTTGTGCTGTATCAGGACAAAAAAATAACATTGGGTACTTTAAAAAACTTTTGTTTACTAAATACAAGTAAAATAAACATAAATAAGATCACCCTAGGGCATCAGAAAATTTAACAATACAAGCCAAAAAATTTCTGATGCAAGTTACCCTAATTTGAATTTTCCAATTCAATTTTTTCTGGAAAACTCACATCACTAAGTTGAACTGAACATAAAAACCAGGCTTAGTTCAGGGTGTTAGAACCAAACATAGCATGTATGTCTCAGCTGCCTTAAACACAACCAAATCCCTCTAAAAAAGTTAAAAGGGGTTCAGTAATCAGAATGGTAAGGTAACGGACTACTCCAATCAGTTACTACAGTTTGCAGGAAGCCCGTGGAGAAAAAGGGAAGGTGTGAAGACAGAAGGAAGGTTCTGGGATTGCTGGTTCTCCTGTTAGATCCAGGTTAAATCCTGCTTCTCACAGATGAGAACCAAAAACAACCTCAAATTCATTAAATTAAAATATACAGTAGTGAGGATTTTCTAATTTTTTATATTCCAAATGATGAAATGACTGCAAGTGATTTTCATTCAGAAACATCTGATTACCTCGTGCTATTCCCCAAAGAGTATGAGAATTCCAAGCAGCAAAACCTTTGGTCAAAACAAAATCCTACAAATGCACCGGTCACTTCCTGTATTTTTTTTTTTTATGAGATTCCTTCTCAATAAAAGTGAAGATGCTCTTCACTACAATAAGATGCACACATAATCAAATGCATAATCAAACAAAATAGACCAGAAATATATCAATTAGCTCAAGCTGTGGCAATTGTTCCTTTTACATAAACCAGCAGAGAAAAATTATTTGGAGAGTTGAAATTATTTCTGCCCCCTCAGAGGTCAAACAGCCCTGGAAGATGTGGCATTACGCTATGCAAATAATTGCCATCATCTAAATATCCCCATGAATCTTCTTAAACTGCTAATGTGCATGCATCAGAATTTCCACAATTGCTACTTCTGACTACATCTCTTAGGTCCTCAACATTTGTAAATTTTTAGGATCACAAGGGGGGGGGCTTCCTGCAAAGCTCGTGGATTCCAGCCAACATGCTTTAACAATAATTTTTCTTCACTTAAGTACATATCACTGTATTCATTTTCTATACATTATGTGACAAATATTAATTTCTAACAGTGTATCTGTACCAGTTCTAACTGATTTTAAGTGGGTAAATTAGCAATTTTTTGAAAAAGGTTCATTTCCATTCCAAAGTATTAAGAAATACTGATGAAGCTAAACCAGAACTGAACTTGGAAGTTAAAGTTAATAGCAAGACAAAAGAGAAAAGCAAGACCCATGCAAACAAAGGAAACCAAGTCAATGATAGAAAACACCGGATGCTTTCAGAAGTACCAATAAAAACCTGTTTATAATCCATATAGTTACAGAATCAAGCCACAGCGAGCCTTGGGCTCCTGCATTTCCACCATATCTCTCCTTCTCTAGCATAGCTGTGGAGGAGCTCAGAAGCTTTTGCTTCCATTTTTAACAGTTTAGCATTATGCCTGAACCCTAAACTGTAGTAGAAACAAGCCAGCTTCATAACACATGATAATAATAAACCACTGCATATCACTATGTCCAAAGAGTATATCAGAATTACTTGCTCTGAAAGTAATAAAAGCAATATGAGACAAGATGCTTCCAAGTTGATGAAATCAGAAAGAGATCACATTTGGAGGCAGCAACTAAGAAGCTAAATCAGTCTGGTTTTAAGGTAAAAGGAAACAGAAAGCTAGAAGCAAAAGTTAACACATCACTCTGTACAAGTATTGAGTGAGGTGCTTTTTCAACCCTTTTCCAGACACGCTAATCTGGAGCTGCCATATGGAACTGTGTGTCTCTATGTATTACACTGCCCATGCATGTGCACGCACCATGGCACTCTTTAGAATAGCTTCGGCTATGGGGCAGTATAGAAATGAAATAAATAAATAAATAAATAAATAGTGTCCTCTTCGCCTGTTCTTCCTATTTTGAAGTTTGAAGCCCATTATTGGTGCTACGAAAGTCTGTAAACCCATGCTAGGATCCCTGGCTTTCTCCCTCCCAATAAGCCAGGGGTAAGCAACCCAGCTGGGGCTGATGGGAGTTGTCATCCAAAACACATGCGAAGTGCCACGTTGCCATCCCCTGTAATACACCATCATGTATACTATTGGTGGTCTCAGTTCTTCAAATGCCAATCCTCATGTAGCAAACATTGCTCTACCTACGCACAAGGGAGAGGTATCAGCATGCTCAGGCTGGTAGTAGGGGAACATTAGGGGGTGAACCCTAAAGTGGCAAAAAAGAAAAAAAATAGCCTGATAAGGACTGAACATGCTCAATGGAAATGGAATGCTGATTGAATGTTGGGGGTGGGAACCAGGGGGGAGGGGATGGAATGGATTGTCTGGAACCCTGAACAGAAAGCACTCCACATTGCAACATAATGTAGTTGGTCCCCGTTGTAAGAACATAATCACATTTCCAGACAATATGAAGGTTCATTGAACTGCATTCAATTTCTAGTAATGGCCAGCTTCTTGTCTCTGAAAGCTCAAAAGCAGTGACCATCTCCTATTTGTTCTCAGCATCTTGGATCCAGAGTTATTCTGCCTCTAATGTGAGGTTCAATTTAGCATAGCTATAGTTTTTGTAAAACTATTCACCATAAGTTTGTCCAATCCTTTTACATAAGGCCTTCTAAAGCTAGTAACCATTACTGTATCTTGTACGTTATACTTTAGCTATGTGGTTAATTATAAATTAAAAATATAGGTGCTATTTTAGGGGGTCTATTCAGGCCCTCAAGATGAGTCAGATTTAAAAACAATCATAAAAATACAAATATACCAACAGATTTAAACTGTTAGCAAGGAGCTATCAAAGCCATTAAACCTAATTAAAAAGCATTAAAATAAGCCCTGAAGCAGCACGCTCAACTTTCCCCAAAAAATCGAATTTTTTACCAATCCCATTTAGGGAGGGAGTTCCAGAGAACATTGCCACCACTGAGAAAGCCCTGTTCCTCACAGCCACCAGCCTCACCTCTAAAAGAAGGTTTCTCTCATTCAGAATGTTATAAACCTCCAAAAAACCCCATTATCTCTTTTTTAAAACTAGAAATCCTGATATCTTACACTTTCCCTGTAAAGAAGATACTTCTTCCCCTAAATATTTTCGGATGCCTGTCTATTTTTTCCTGCTCTGTAATATACTTTGTGAGACAGGGTATCACAACCACGCATAGTATACTAGATGTGCCCTCACCACAGATTTTGATATTGGTATATAACAGCAATAGGATACTTGCTGTTTTATTCTGTCCCTTTACTAATAATTCCTAGCAGTAATTGTGACTTCTCACTGTTACTGAACACTTAGCTGCTATTTTCAGTGAGCTTTCCCACTATGATCCCAAGATTTGTTTCTTGGTTGTTTAGCAGCTTTACTCCTAGATTGCTACATGCTCATGTCTTCTACCTTGACCTACTAGACTGAACCCCCATCCTTCACTTTCATTCCTTAAAAAAAATGCCATCACAATACTACATACACCAAATGATAGAATGCCGGCAAATATTTCAGAACACAACTGAACACAATTGTTGTATGGTTAATTTCATCTGTAACCAAAATTTACATTTCAGGGCTAGATTTACAGGTAACAAACAGGTTGGATCCAGACAAAGTTAGTTGCAGTTTGACTTCAAAAGTAAGTACAACTAACCTAGCCTAAATGCAATGCTGCATGAGCAGACCTCCGCTCACACAAAGAGACTTCTCCTTGGTCTCCTCTCGCATGCAGCCCCCCAACCCTCCAAGCAGATTTGGGGGTGTAAGGTGGCTGCAGAGGGGAGAGAAAATCTGTTCCATCAGCAGTTTCCATTTCACTGGTGGACACACAAGGTTAGATACAACCTTTACTCTAGATCCAACAGAGTAGCTCGGTTTGCACATAACAACCCCCCACTGGTTGTTTAAACCATGGGTTGTCAGGGATGGAAGCAAGCATGCTGCCTCCTGCGCACTCTCCACTTCCGCTTTGAATCAGCTTTCATCAGCAGCTCAGGAATAGGCCCTGTTCTGGGTTTGATGCAACGTCCAAACCTGGAACCCCAGCTTGTTGAGGGGCAAACAATGCAGAGTTTGAACCCATGGTTTGCTCTTGGATTCAAACTCTGGGTTGTTTGTCCCTCAACCCAGAGTTCTGGGTTGGGACATCACATCGAACAACCGAGGAAGCAGATGCAAAGCAGAAGTGGCAAGCAAGCAGGAAGCAGCACACTTGCTCACTCCTGCGCAACCCCGCCAATTCATGGTCAGTATTTAGAATGCACCTAGCTCACAAAACTATGCAAGTGGAGGCACTTAAGAGAACACCACATACCAGAACTTTTTCTCCCCAGAGTAATTTTACAATACAGAAGGGAAAGAAACAATCATAAACTTTTATATCGATTTTCTCTCCCAGAATCATTATGTATTTACACCTATCATAGTAAGGTTCATATATGAATCCACTTCAGTTTTGTGCCACTATAATTGGTTTCTGCCTTTACCATTTCCAAAACTCCAATTAGTTCACACTGTACTCAGCGATATGGCCAGAAAAAATTCTGCTGCTATGTTTCCAGTGCAGAAGTTTCAGTTTCTAAAAATTCACTATTTCATAAAATTAATTAGTAGCATAATGAATGAATACAGTACCAGTAAATCAGGCAGTTTCAAGGTTGTATTCTTTTCAGACAGCCTCTTTTCATATTCTAGCCTCATGTTTAGACCCAGAAAAGTATCTAATTCTCAGATATTTGGACATGCTAAATTCTGAATGTTAACTGTTTTCGGTGCCTAATTTTTTAAGAAAAAAAAATGAAAATAATGAAAGACCTCATGCTATGAACTGTCATATCTTATAATAAAAAATAACTTCTAAGTAAAGCTTTACATTCATTTAGATATAACATTTAAACCACATTAAGACTACAATTCCCAGTTAGATGGGAGTAAGACCCACTGAACTCACTAGGATTTACTTCCAAGTAGGCATGCACTGAGAGTATGTTTTATTGAATTATTTTCCTAATCAAATTGTTTCAGTTTGAAATTAAAAATAATATGGTGTACTTTGTTTTATTTCACTACTATAAGTCAAATAAGCATGTTAAATAAGATCCCAATAGACTTAAGAGCATGGAGGAAGGAGATTGGAAAACTCTTAATATTTTTACTTTAAATGTTTAGGCTTAAATCCAACTTCCCCCAATCTTCCAGAGCAGATTTAGGGGATGAACGGAAGTGGGGGGGGGGGCAGATGGGAAAAGAAATCCCTTCTGCTTGCAGTTTCTACTCCTGGTGGATGGACGCCCCTGGATTCAAGCCTTATATCCTACTTTTCCAGCATGTGTTCAAAATGGCATAAAACCGGTCTGGGGCTGAGGGAGGGCACACAAATAAGATAAGAAGATGTATCTGAAAATTCACTCTAGAAAGCCCTTCTGGGTTAGAAGAAAAGAGAAGCCATTCCTCAATTCTAAAGGGAGGTTGTTTGGAGCCAAAGGAGGAAAGGTGCAACTTCTGGCAAATGTTGTTCATACTGCATGAATGTAACTAAACAGGACCAGTTTGAAAAATCAGGATGGCAGGAGGATTGCTATTGAGAGATTTCTGGCTTCTAGGATGCACAGAAATGTATAAATTAAAACCATCCCTTTTAATTAGACTCAGAAATACCCTGAATATATGACCCACGTCCTCTAGCTCAGCCTTCCCTAACCTTGTGCCCCTCCATTTGTTTTGTACTTTAACCCATCAGCTCCAGCCAACATGGTCAATGATTAGGAATGCTGGGAGCTGGAGTTCAAACCACCTGGATGACACCACTAGGTTGAAGAAGGCTGCTCTAGTTGATAGAGTTTTATTCAAACATTGGATAATTTACAGTTTTACAGACATGTTTAAAGGATAGTCTCTCACTCTTATGGCGTATCACAGAAATAGTGTAGCAATGTTTTCTTCTCTTAATTAAAAGAAAATACAGTAGTCCCCTCACCCAATTCCCATGAATTATTAAGAGCATTAGACAGTAACAATGATGGAGCTTTATACATTTACAAAACAAGTTAATAGTACTAAACACTACACCAAGATTTAACTACCCCTCAGTTTACCCTTAAATGTTATGGATGTTTAGAAACATTTGGCACAGTATCCTTCCATTCTCAACTTGGACATGCACTAATCAAGTAGTTACTGAAATCTTTAATGATTCTCCCAAGATGGACATTTTCTTCAAGCAAACAGGAATGCAACAGATTTGCTCCATGTAAATACCAAATGCATCAGGAATGAAATTATTTCACAAATACTTTGCCTGTACAAAGTACATCTGGTTCTCACTACCAAGGTCCTATAAACACTTCACTGGACTACTGATAGCTTCCCAGCTATCATCATATTGCAGATTTTCTCTACCATGTAACGAGATTATTTTGATAATGCTTCCTCTGAAAGCTTACTTCGCATTATTTGCATCTCACTGAATCAATATACCTATCTATATAACTAAGTTCAGACAGCTGCATGTATCTTTCCTGTTTAAAGGTAAAAAGGTAAAGGTATCCCCAACCAGTCGTGTCCGACTCTAGGGTGTGGTGCTCATCTCCATTTCTAAGCCGAAGAGCCAGCGCTGTCCGAAGACGCTTCCGTGGTCATGTGGCCGACATGACTGAACACCGAGGTGCACGGAACACCGTTACCTTTCCCGCCAAAGCGGTGCCTATTTATCTACTTGCAATTTCTTGCTTTCGAACTGCTAGATTGGCAGGAGCTGGGACTGAAGACGGGAGCTCACTCCGTCACGCGGCACTCAGGCCTCGAACTGCTGTCCTGCCGACCTTCCGTCTGCAGTTCAGTGTCTTAACCACTAAGCCACCGCGGCCTATCTTTCCTGTTTACTGAACAAGAAAACTGCACAAATTCTTTAGAAATCCCAATCAGCAATAGGAACCCCAACATGCTAGGTGGCACATTACGAGTATACAAACTAGTAATTTCCCAATCCAATAATTACTCACAGGCACAAGAACTCCAATGCACAAGTGGAGCTTCACCACTTGTAAGGTTTCAAAAATTCACTTAAGAAGCGGACAGTACTGCAAGAGCTAATTGTGAACACCAGAATAGACATGTGGCTCAAGAATATGATTGCTACTATGAAGAAGTGTATCACAGTTTGATACTACATAACACTTTTTGAGCGTCAATCCAAATTGCTTTCTGGTGGTATACTGTGTAAACTTTATACAGATTCTTTCTGAATTTCAACTCTGCAGAAATTATATATATCTCATAACGCTTCTGCTATGAAAATATATAGCATGTTTTATCAACAGACCAAGATGCACTTATAAAGTGTCACAACTAAACCCTACAGCCAATACAAGGCTATACTGCCCTGGTGGTCAATGATGCACAGCCACATCTAAGCTGCAAAGAATGAGGAAAATAAACCACCATTTGGCTCCACATTACACGAAATTATGGAAAAATTGACATTCACACAGAGACCCGGTTAGCACAATCACGGCAGCTGAAACAAGCCACCACGGACTGCTGTTGGGTTATTTGAGAGTTGCTGCCCACCCCAAATAAGCCATGCTGCCTGGGTTCAGATGACATGGCAAGGCACGCCAATGTAGGTAATTGAGGAAATCCAGCTGGCACACATGGTGGCTTGTTTCAGCTACCATGATCATGCGAACTAGGCCATTATGTCAACAGGAAGTGAATAAACAAGAAGACAAATTACTTGGTGAAAGACAAACTAGTTATCTGGAACAAAAACACACTGGGAAATGGCCACTGTTATATCTTCTACCTCATGCCTGTGGACATGAATAGCCACTAAACTCCAACACTGTAACTGCAACCACAGGTACACCATCACCACACACACACACACCTTATTAAGCTTGAAAAGGAAACTACCATTATAAAACATGATAATTGTGAAGCACTACAGTAATTCCATAAAGATAAACACCCACACAAACACTGGGAAAGCTTTCATCACGTATAATGGTAAGAAAAAGGATAGTACAAACCATCATGAGGGGGACTAACTTCTGAGCTGCTCTCCCTTGTAGAAGAAGTCAGAAAACAAGCAGCCAGGCTCATTAATAGACTGAAAACAGATTCCAAAGCAGTGATGCAAAGCTTTAAAACACAAATGGACAATTGCAGTGAAAAATTCCTAAATGGCAAGCAACTTCAGAAGGTGAACATGCACACTAGATGAAAGGAAAAGAAAGGGATACACTGGCTGGAGGCTGTAAATGTAGAAAGTCAAAACTCATGCGCCATCCTTAGGACATACCTCTGATCTACTCACAAGCAGAGGCTAGTAAGAACGCATGTAGGCTAGTAACATTTGTGCCAGATTTACAAGGTTAGAATGACTACATATTTGTCTCCATTCTATTCCAATTAAAATAGGAATATAATATCTACTAGGAGCAAGATCAGACTTCAGTCATCCAGTACTTAATGACGCACCATTAACCACTGACCTATCCTTTCAGGGCAGTACTCATCCACACTACTATAGCCTCACTATATTAGTCTTTCTTCAAAGACTATGCCTCCTCCTCATGCCCTTACCTCACTTCTCATACACACGCACGCGCACACATCTACATTACTGAAATAATGTGCTTTTAATGGGCTGGATCCAGACTTAAGACAGTGACATGTTTTGCACAAATAGGATTATCTTGGGGTGTTTAACCATCAAGTAACCTCTGCTGCCCAGGTTCGGACAACACGACACACCATGGCAAGCCCTGCCAGGGGTTGAATATTCAAAATGGATGCTGGTGCGCACCACAACCCACAGCAGATTAAGCCATGGTGAGCTGTGGTGATTGTACGAACCAGCCCTCAGAGTAGACCTTTAAAATTAATGGAACTTCAGTCATGACCTGGCTCCAACCCACTGAATATAGTCAAAAATGTAATTGTATTAAAATATTAACTAGGACACAAGATAGAATCCTGAGTAAGAATTACATTATCTACCAAGAACAGGATTTGTACTTTTATCCTCAATTTCATATTGCAGCACTTTAGTCTATGGTTTCACACCTAAATCTAAAGACTCTTGTCTGCCCGCTTTGCCCCACCCCCGCCTGATTGCTGGAAAACAGTGCAGTTGAAAAAGAACTTTGTAAGTGTGTCACAGATCTTCAGTTTAATATCCTCTTAACTCTGCTGTTGGTAGGACTGGCCACTGCTGGCTGAGATACTGATTTGCTTCTAGTAGTTCAAGTAACAACAAACATCCTAGCTGGACCACGGAATTTGGCTATTAGTTCAGAAAGACATACTTACAAGGAATTATTCAGTATTTTTTATATTCAAGGTCATAATCTGAGACTTATCATATGATAATGAAATGATCTGCATAACACTGTCGCTCAATGGATATAATTTTGTGAACACAGACCAAATACTTAAGTCAGCACATCTGAGACTAAGTTTAAATTGATCTAAAGTAATAAAATTTAATTCAACTTGTTTACAGCGGAATAGTGATTGACGGCAGTGGCCTAACTACACACAACCAAAATGAACCTCAAAAGCATCCATACAACTCTGAAGCGTGGCTACTACACACAGTTTAAAAGATACAAGTCTGCACAGATTGTGATCTGTCAAACTGAATGCGGCCCATCAGCCATTTATTGGGACTAGCAAGTGCTTAACAAGCTCATTTCTGAAGTCCTAAATAGTCATCAGAAACATGAAGTTTATTGAGGTCATGCATGATAGGCTATACACATGGCTCTGGGCTGCATACAGCTTGGTGGGTCTCAAGTAGTGCAGGCTGAGATAAATACGAAAGCATCCATTACTATGTAAGGCACATACCTATGCCCACCTAAATAAATGCAAACAATACTAAGGAATACTGAGAAACACATGTATTACTTTTGTAATATTTGCACATATTTTATCCACAGAAACTACATTCTGCACTGTATCCTCTATACATCCATATTCAGTAAAATCTTGTAAGGATATTCTGGAGCTTGCCTCTTCTTTCTAGGAGAAAATATTTCTATGACAGAAGGAGCACCCAAAGAGGTGGAGCAAGCCCCACTCTGGTAATAATCACATAGACAAAGAGTTCAGTAAAAACTGCACTCCTTAAATAATGTATATTCCTACTACTCTTATATACTCCTACTACTACTACAGCCCTTCTTCCAGTGCAGATTTGAAGTACCTTAAGAATTTGTTAAACTGAGTTGTGTGAGTATGACCTAAATTCGTGGACCAACTACTATTGTACTGGTAACCAGTGATATACAGTAAGCTTCTGATTGCAGAACATGGGGGAGAGGAAGTCAGCAAGTAAAAATGCCAGGAGTTCATGCCTGTATATAAAAAAAAAAACACCCTAATGGGATTGTACATAAACTTTAGCTCCCAAATTCCCTCTTGCCTTTCTTATGCCTAGAGCCTCATTCAAGCGATAACATCACTGGACAACATAAGCACTCAAGAGTTGTTCTCCTGGGATTACTCAAATGCTGCAATGAAAGTATACAACAGGAACATTTAAATTGGAGTAGTTTAGCATGTGTGTAGATCCAAAGATTAACTTGAAATGTAATACAGGAACAACTACGTCCTTTATTTTTCATTAACCATTTCCAGCTTACTGATCTGAACTACTGGCATACTAAAAGTATTTAGGACTAACAGTACCCACACCGAACATATATGAAACTACAAGCGTTCCACAAAAACTATACGAAAGGTTTCTGTAAGGTAACAGTACGTAGTCAGAGAGGAGTGTGCCCAACGTATCTCTGCATGATTTACTGCTATGGCCATGTGTCCTCGCAAACAGCCTTCACTGGGCACAGGAAATTTTGCAGATCTGTAGATCAAGTGTGATTAAACTATCTAATCGCTCTTACTGCAGAAACACTGAAGAACTACCTGTCCTCTGAGGTGGTGGCTCATTGTGCCTCTTCATAAGACCCTGCTCTGAGCTTGTTTGCTTCCAAGCAGGAGGCAAGGCCAGATCAGTGACTCAAAGCCCCAGTTTACACGATCACAGGGTGGTTAACAAGCCACTGTGCATACCAGTCCTGTGATGGCTGATTTACATAATTACCCTCGCTGGGCACGGCTTCTTGTGTCATCCAAACCCGGCGAGGGTGGCTTGTCAGGGTGGTTAACAAACCACCCAGAACCCACAGCCTGTTGCAGGGTTGTCACCATCCTCGTCAGGTTTGAAAGACACAAGCAGCAGCAGGGTTGTTGATTGGCAGCCTGATGCCAATGGGCACCACAACCCACCATGACTAATCAGCTATGGTGGGCTGCAGCGATAATGCAAACCAGGTCAAAGAAACATAGAGCATTGCATCTAGCAAAAGCCTCCCACAGATGGAGGCTTTTGATCCAACAGAGCTTTTCTGGTGACCGAACAGG
Source organism: Heloderma suspectum (assembly GCF_057233095.1). NCBI lineage: Eukaryota > Metazoa > Chordata > Lepidosauria > Squamata > Helodermatidae > Heloderma > Heloderma suspectum. The sequence continues at coordinate 301,378,297 of NC_139458.1, forward strand.
AGAAGATACCATTTTTGAGCAATTTTCCCCTTCCTCTACAGTCTTCTATGCCCCACACTCCACAAATGTTACAGAGGGTTGGGGGGGGCCCTCCAGAACAGCAGAGGGAACAGCTGGTGGCTGCAGAGGGAAATGGAATCGGTGAAAATTGCCTCTCTCCCCGCCCCCCGTCCACCAGTGGCAGCATTCTGAGCAGAACGCCACTCGGAAACGTTCCTGCCAAATCCAAACCATAGGATGGTCAGCTCCAACAACGGGAAATTCTTGTTCCAATATGCTATAAAAAGTATACTTTTTATTCTTGCGAAGATGATGTGCAACTAATTTTAGTTCAGAAAAAAGCTATCAGAAGTTCAGGGAATACTGATTTAGGCTGAGCTAGACAAGCTGTTGAGAAATTCACGATCCAACATCCCATGGATTTCTACACACACACACCCCCCTTCACAAGCAGTCATGGGTAGGGGGCAGGGGCAGTGATAGGGAAGACATTTAACTCCTACCCCATTATGTTTTCCTAATCTAAAATGCACCTTGCTGGGGGGGGGGGGGTATACAGGGCACAGGCATATATATAAGCTGCTTTGAACCTCTCCCCCATGAGTCATCTCCCAGTGACTCGTCTAGTTTGACCTGACTTTTAAAGCAAGTGTTCCTTCAGAATATAAACAGAGTAAAATACGAAGACCCTCCTCCTGATCTGAAACTGACAAGCAGAACCACGTATAGGACAGAGAGGGGAAAAACATTCTGCAGCTAAAGTGATATATAAATGCAGGATAACTGTACCATAAAATAATACATCAGTCCACAAAGTTGTCATTGGCAAGCAGACACCCATTTAAAATTAGCATTCTGCTTGGAAATTACACACTACCAGAACTCAGACAGAGCAACACACAGGCACTGCCATGCCTGACTGACACTGTGACTAAGAAAGAGTTTTTACTTGAGTACGTTCTGAGCAAAAGGCCAGATTTCAGGAAGTTGTAGAGCTTTCACCAATAAAGACTGCTTACAGTTGCTCAATAACTGCTCGGCCCTATTGTGTGTATGTGAAGGACTACATGGAATACAGCGCCCCCATCTCCTACAGGCCTGGCTGGCTCTAGCAAGCTCTTTCTACTCCGTCTACTTGCTCCTCCCCTCCCTGCCTCCTGCTCTCCCTGCACAACATCCATGACGTACCTTTATTTCTAGCACAGTGACTCTAGGGTTCTCACATTAGTGGGATTATTATTATTTACCCAAACTCCAGGACCCCAGACTGGCGACTCCCGAGGCAGCACCTGCTCCCATAGCCCAACACACCTTGCACGTTCACTAGCAGAAATCAGGAGTTTAAAATCGGTCCTTATTTTTTTTTAGTTGTTAAAAAAAAATTGCGGGAAATTCAATTTTTAAAGGGCTCCTTGCAAACTTTCCCTAGTACACCACATCGCACCACGCCGACCGGCCGCTTCTCTTACTAGGCTCTCGTAGCTCCTGGGATGCTCCTTTCCCGTCCAGTCCGTGCGCTTGGGCAGCAGCTGGGGAAGAAAAAAACACCCCCCGTCACTAAAGGCAACCCCCTCCCCCCAGAAGACTCCCCAGGAGCGCCCGCCCGGCCGGCCGGGATGGGGGAGGCGGAGGCGGAGGCGAGGCCGCTGCAGCCGCCGGCGCTGAGGCAGGCGGGCGGGCGAAAGGAGGAGCGGGGTGAATGCGCTGCACCACTTACCTCCTTCTCAGCTACTTCTCGGATCAGGACCTGCAGTAGCAACAAAAAGGGGGCAAAGACCGTCAGGGAAAGCGCCGCCGAAGCGAGGGAAGCACCCCCACCCCGCAGGCCCAGCCTCGGCGCCCGTCCTTACCTGAGCCGCTTGCTGGCAAGGTCCGTTCTCGAGAAAGCGGGCGATGAGGAAATAGAGCTCTGCAAGGGGGGGGAGAAAGGGAGAGACACGCACCGTGAGGAGAAGGAGGAGCGGGCTAGGCGGGAGGCAAGGCGGCCTCGAAGGCAGCGGCCCGGCCCGGGTTCCACTTACCCGCTCGCAGCTCGGCTGTGTGCCTGCCGCCGCTGTTGCCGCCTCCGTCCCCGGACATGGCGAGCAGAGGAGCCCGGCTTGCTCAGGCCGAGCTCCCCGCCGGCGGGCCCTGCGAGCTGAAAAGCGCGCTCACCCAGTAGCTGTCACTGTTTGTTCAGCAGCAGCGAGTCTGAGCTCCACCATTCAAGCTCCGGGCAGGAGGAGGAAACAACAACTCGCAGCAAAACCCGCCGCCGCCACCAGCCCAGCGCTGCTGCTGCTACAGCCAGCCAGCCAGCCACAGCGCAAGCGAGTGCGATCCCTCCGCCGAGACAAAGAGTTCCAGCCCCCTCCCCCAGGGTACGCACACCCCCTCGCTGCCTTTCTCCAAGTCGCCCACCTCGGGCCGAGTTTCGCTCAGCCTCCCCGCCACCCCCGTCCCAAAGAGTCCTGGCTACCGCTCCTCAATTTACTGGGGCGGGAGGGACAAGCCAGCGACAGACTGGAAAGCAGAGCGAAGATGTCGGAGCGGCAGAGGCGGGGTGCACGGGTGGGCGGGCAGCTTGGCTGAAAGGCGCTTTCTCTGTGAAGGGCTGGGAGGCCTAGGCGGAGGGATACGACGCACGGGGGAGGGGGAGGGGGAGAAGAGAAGAGAAGAGAAGAGAGGCCCTTGGCGGTGGTGGCGCTGGAGTTGCTCAGTTTCAATGTAGCCGAAATAGGAACCAAATGAGGCAAAAACGCCCCCAGGGACCGTAGGCCCCACTGGGTGAGGCGGGCATGAGAGGCTTCTCTCGGTCCTCGCTATCAGGGCCTTTTGGAAAGGGGGAGGGAAAGGGTTGAGCGGGGCTACTGTGTCCTGCAAGCCTCTCTTTCATGTCCCTCCTTGTCGCCTTTAAATGCTTCAGATTTCCATCTGCTTGTAAGTTACAATGTCATGCGTTATTTTTTTAATGGAGTGTTACTCATTATGGGTGGGAGAGTGTGAGTGAAAAATAAAAATGTCAGGTTTTACAAAGCTCTTCGTACGCCTTGTCTATATCATTTCCTTTGTTATTGCCTCCTTTTAGTTAGGGTGATTAATAATATCCTGGTGTTACTGTAAACCGTGCTTTGTTCGCAATCATTTTAATTTTAACATTGGCATTCATCCTAGTTACTGCTAGTTACTGAGGGACGGTAGGTTGTTGTTTCTTTTTTGTAAGAGAGCAATATTATGAAAGCGGACAAGCGGGAAGGATGGAAATGGATGCAAGGTATGGCCGGAGTTGAGGTAATTTACAGCTGGATCGATAACTTACAGAAGGGTTATCAGCAAAAGCACGATTAATGGTTACATTTACATTTTGTATTTCATACTGTGTGTGGGTAAAAAACAGGGTTCACCTGCCTAAATTGTCCTGTTTGTCTCATTGTAGAAAAGCATCTCAAAGACATTATATTGTATTGTTTGTGTTATATCACATTAAATTGTAGTAAACATTGATTCTGTAATGTATCCATGTTTGGGGATTGAAAGTTGGCATAGAAAAAATGCTTTAATTCCAAGAAGAATGACATATCACCACTGAAGTAACTAGTGCAAATTGGTTGAAAGCTACTCATCACTCAAAGCTAAAGTTAAATATTTAAGAGATGGTAAACTAGGTTAAAATTATTTTTCTGATCAGGAAAGTTGTAGCTCTTAACTGAAGCAAGCTGTGGAGTATTCCTGTAACTGACTACTTCTATAATAAATTATGTAAGTTTAAATTATGTTTATGGTGTTTTAAGTATGAAGTTATAGGTTAAGTTATTCAGGCCTCTGCAAAAAAAATTTTTGTTTAAGCATAAACTGGAGTTGTTGTAGTAAGAGCAATGACTGCAATAGTCTTTTAGTTTTGTTGTATCACAAAAACCTAAAATGTACCATACCTCTGGAAATTAATAAAATCATATATAGCCAGTTCAATGCTACTTGGAGTTATATCTGGAATAGAAAAAATGCAATCCAGAGGGTACAGCTGTCATTTGGTGATCCTCAACTTAATAAATATATAATTAATTTAAGCTACATAAATGTTGAATGTTGTGATTTTGTTTTACTAGCTTTCGTGCTTTAGCAGCCTCACTGTATCATTTTTGCACTATTTTTCTTGGCCTCCTTTGGGGGTTTAAATTTTAAATTAACATACTATTGAACTGTATGAAGATTTTTATTTCATTGATCTTTTCAATAAAGTATTCTTTTTTTAATTACCCTGGAGCATTTTATTTAAGATGTAGGGGTTTAAAAACTTGAATAGTGACCCTAGTAAGAAGAGATAATAAGGCTTGAAAGTTTATCCTTCTGTTCTTGCAATTGCTTGTGTGTATATAAAGGTTTTTAATGAATTATGGCCATGTATTTATATTAAATCTCTTATTAAATGTAAAAGGATTCTTAATGTTTTTTACTTAGAAAAGAGATTATTGTGACTCTAATGGCTTCCCTTTTTTTAATTACACAATAATTTTGTTGACTGAATTCACATGCAAAAATACTTCCATTATCAAAAATGTAACCCAATAAAAACACAAGTAGAGGATGCAGTTGTTTCATTTAAAAATTATTGCTCTGCAATAAGGTCATTGGGTTTGTTCTGCATGTAAGATGTTCTCTCTTTTTCTACAGAAGGCTTAGAATTACTGTGGTATTGTGCATTTAAAAATGAGGATGTTGGGGTTGGTTGGCTTAATTATAATTGTGTTTCATTAGCTTATTTTCAAGGATATTTTAGCAGTGCATTGTGCTTAAACCAGTAAGATGTTCCTGGTTTCTTCGGAAGAGAAAGCCATTTCTGAATTTTCCACACTGTCTCAAGAAGTATATTTTGACATTCCTGTATTTGTGTCAACTTAGATTATCCTTATTTTAGTTCCACTGTGTCATTGTGATGTAATGGTTCTTTGTGAATTGCTTCTGTTACAATGAGGCATGCTTTACACAAATAAGATTGCCCCTTTTCTGATTAAAATGGCTGTTCAAAATATATACCAATTATTTAGTCAAATTGTAATGTTACGGTCTTCTACAAAATCGTATTGTACTTACATAAAGTAACTGTTGACATATAGTTTTCAATTGGCTTTCTGAAAATGAATGTGTGACATTTCTTTCATTAGTATAGGGCTGTTGTGTTTCAGGAAACTTATAAAGCTCTCTTTTCTTCTCTCTCTCTCACATACACACGCATACCCATGGTGCGGATAACAGCATATTTTACAGAGAAATTGAAAAATCTTTTATAGTAATTTATGAAACTATTTTCTTCATTAGAAATGATAAAAACTATTTAGCTAATAATAAAAATAACATTTGCTATAGTTAGATACATTTAGCTTTCACTATAATTTTTCTAGTGCATTAGAAATAGAGCTGTACATTGATATAATTAACCATATATTATTGCCTGTTGATTCCTTAAGTAAGGCAAGAAATTGTGAGAACCATCAAGGGCATTGCCCCAAACGAAGATGATATCCTTCAGAATGAGAAGCACTTTGGGTTGGATCCAAAGAAACGTGAGGGGAAAGACATGTTCCTGACATGTTGCGCAAGCACTAGCGGAAATCTTCATGGAATAAACTACCTTGGAATGCATTACGCTATGCAAAACATGATGCATGATCTGGGCCAGACTGTAGGTGTGCTGTGTTTAGACATGTGTTGTGGGGATATGGTGGTTCTACAGATGTTCCCCATTGTAAAGCAGACCTCACAGGTTGGGTTTATGAATTTCTGCATTGCAGGCTTGCTGTCCAATGCAGAACAGTTTGCACCCCAGTCATGAGGGCTTGCTTTGCAATGGGGAACATCTTATGCCATTTGGGCTTGTTTTGCAAATATGTAAGAAATTTCAGCTATAAATAGGGTAGTATCCAATGCTTGTCACAGTGCTAGCTCCAATAAAGTTGTGCCAGTGTTTGTTCACACTAGCACTGTGACAGCATTGGATATTCCCCACTAGATACGGCATTGGATCCAAAGATACCATTTTTAATGCAAGGACCTTCAATCCAGCAATGGAAGGAAGGATTATTTTTGCCATTTCTCCCTCCTGCTGTACAGAAATGCCTGTACCACCTCCCATCCTGTTCCTGATAGTCTTGTGATATTTTGGAGCAGATTTTCTGGGGACTTAGGGGGAATCAGTAAAAATCACCTTTCTCTCTTCTGTTTGTGGAAGCTGAGTGCTCTTTTCATGAGTGCAACACCACTCATAGGATCTCTGAATCCAACCCATAGAAACTAGAGTAAAAGAGCAAGTGGTTGTGAAAGCACTTGCATTAATAGAAGAACATCACTGGATTTCTGTTAATTTTTCTCAAACAAGGCTTCTGCTAAGACAGAAACAGCCCTGCCGTGAGCAGAAAGGCAGCTTTGGATCTAAGCCTTTGTAAACACACATACAGTTACAATGAAATGTACAAATGAATTGAAACATTGGTTTCTTTTAAAATGGAAAAATGTATGTCTCTGAATATTTCATACTATCGTTAATATGTTAAAGGCATAGTGTTAGAAACAGATCCCCAATACATTTGGATAGATAGCCAAGTATTACAGTGCTGATTTCAGGCAAATTGACCTGGTTCACATGTTCACTGTAGCCCACCGTGGCTTCTTTAACCTGTGGTGCGTGCTGGGCAGTTTTTGAATATTCAAGCCATGGCCACAGTTTGTCCTGTTTGAACCTGGGCAGCGGGGGTTGTACGAGGGTTGTTCAGCCTTCGCACAACCCCCACAGCCTGGGTTCAGACGACACAACAAGCCACAGCTTGAATATTCATAATGATCTCATGCATGTGCCACAGCACACAGTGGCTTATTTTATCATAAGAACAGGCCCTTTATCATCAATAGTACATTATCAATATATTTTCATCAAACTTTTTGCTAGCACAACCCCTGCTTAAGGGAAGCAGTGAAATCAAGATGTTTATAAGAAGTCCTCAAATTAGTACACAAATATATTTTTACAAAAAGATAGAATGGGCTCTCTTGCCATTTCCATTTTATACTTCTAAACTTCCAGATTGCATAATGACGAACAAGTGCAATGGGCAAGTTGCCATGCTAATACACTGAGAAGATGGACATCTGTGATTGTAAGGGTAGGTTCTTGAATTTTCATGGTGTAACAATAAAAAACCTGAAAACATCTCTGGGAAGGAATTCTAATGTAGTCAAATTATATAGTGTTAGATGTTTAAACAGAAAAATAACTGCCTGTAGTTGGGAGTTGTCTTTATTATTATTATTTTTAATGAACTAAGTAGCCAGGTATGTGACCTTCCCTGACACCTTCATCTTCCATTTCATCATCATCAGTCCAGTACTTTGGGTGTGTTTTTTCACATGGTAAGTTGTACATGTGAATGTGCATCTACAAGATATTCTGAGTGCTAATTATGCAAACATGACTCTGGATTAATATGGAGAGATGCATATTTTTATATATGTGATTTCAGTCCTGAAGGTCAGTGTTGATATGTAGGGATTCTAACAATATAGCTTGTGAGCTGGGAGTTCTAAAACATACTTTGCAGTGTACTTGTGGGAAATGTCTGTGTTTTGTTGATGCATTGCTAATATTTTCAGCTGGTGTTTGTCCCTAAAATATAAATGCAGTTGCCTCTCTTATTTACATTACTGGAAATGGAAGAACATCTTTCATTAAGCTAAACCAATTTGCTAAGAAAACATGGCAGACTGGTAAGTTACCCAACACTTTAGTGTATTATACTATAGTTCATGGTGTTTGTATCTTGATGCTGTGTATCTCTTTCTAAAGATTTAGTACTTCATCATTCTTTCCTGTAAGAGAAGGATTTGGTTCACAAGTATGAATGACTGAGGGAAATCCTGAGTCAAACTACAACTTTCCGCAATCACTATAGATTTTTTTCCTCAACAAAATAGGGGCTACAGAATCAGTGTTTGCTTTTAAACACTTAAAATATATGTGGGGTGAAAAGTCTTTCAAAAGGTTAAAACTGGCTGCTTAGCAGATGAGGGGGAGTGGATCCAGAACCCACTTTCCCATCCCAAACAGCTGTTGGGTAAAATTTTAAGATTTTTGTGTTCCACACTGTTGGCTAGAGAAAGGGAACTGCAGGTAGTATTTGTTTACACAGTTCCCCACCTAGCTGGAGAAACGGTCATGGAAGCTGGCTTCCGCACAGATGGAGGAAACACTGGATCAGGACATCCATCTTAAGGCTTCCAGCATTGTGTGTGTGTGTGTGTGTGTGTGTTTAATGTTGTGTATCTTTCCAGACATTGGCCAAATGAGTGGCCTGCCCAGAAAAGCAGCAGTTTAATGATAGCTGTGGTATCATGGAATGGGATAGCATGGTATTTCATTCTCCTATTACAAATGTCAGCAGTTTCTGCTGTCTACCATCAGTAATATGCTCATGGTGGAAGTTAACATAGAAGTGTATGCCTAGTGTATGCTGCACAATTACTCCGGTTTAAGTTTACTAATACAAAAAACTATTTTTAAATGCTTTGGTAGCATAATCTTAAACCACTATTCACTGACTGGGTTTAGATTAACTTTCCCAGCTGTTTATGAAGTCTTACGCACTTCATTTCATAGAATCATAGAATCATAGAATAGTAGGGTTGGAAGGGGCCTACAAGGCCATCGAGTCCAACCCCCTGCTCAATGCAGGAATCCAAGTCAGAGCATCCCTGACAAATGGCTGTCCAGCCTCGTCTTGAAGGCCTCCAGTGTGGGAGAGCCCACCACCTCCCCAGGTAATTGGTTCCATTGCCGTATTGCTCTGACACTCAGGAAGTTTTTCCTGATGTTCAGTCGGAATCTGGCTTCCTGTAACTTGAGCCCATTATTCCGTGTCCTGCACTCTGGGATGATCGAGAAGAGATCCTGGCCTTCTTCTCTGTGACAACCTTTCAAGTACTTGAAGAGCGCTATCATATCTCCCCTCAGTCTTCTCTTCTCAAGGCTAAACATGCCCAGTTCTTTCAGTCTCTCTTCATAGGGCTTTGTTTCCAGTCCCCTGATCATCTTTGTTGCCCTCCTTTGAACCCTCTCCAGCTTGTCTGCATCCTTCTTAAAGTGTGGTGCCCAGAACTGGACACAGTACTCCAGATGAGGCCTAACCAGTGCTGAGTAGAGGGGAACTAGTACTTCCCGGGATTTGGAAGCGATGCTTCTATGAATGCAGCCCAAAATAGCATTTGCCTTTTTTGCAGCCACATCACATTGTTGGCTCATATTCAGCTTGTGATCGACGACAATTCCAAGATCCTTCTCGCTCGTAGTGTGGTTGAGCCACGTATCCCCCATCTTGTAACTGTGCATTTGGTTTCTTTTTCCTAGGTGCAGAACTTGGCATTTGTCCCTATTAAATGCCATTCTGTTGTTTTCTGCCCAGCACTCCAGTCTATCCAGATCACTTTGAATTTTGTTTCTGTCTTCCAAAGTATTAGCTATCCCTCCCAATTTTGTGTCATCTGCAAATTTGATCAGCATTCCCTGCACCTCCTCCTCCAAGTCATTAATAAAAATATTGAAGAGCACTGGGCCCAGGACTGAGCCCTGCGGTACCCCACTCGTTACCTCTCCCCAGCTTGAGAAGGTCCCATTAATAAGCACTCTTTGGGTCCGATTCTGTAGCCAACTGTGGATCCACATGATCGTTGTTTCATCTAGCCCACTTCGAGCTAGTTTGCTCATCAGGATATCATGGGGCACTTTGTCGAAAGCTTTGCTGAAGTCGAGGTATATGATGTCTACAGCATTCCCACGGTCTACAAGGGAGGTGACTTGATCAAAAAATGAGATCAGATTTGTCTGGCAGGACTTGTTTTTGACAAATCCATGTTGGCTTCGAGTAATCACTGCATTGTTGTCAAGGTGCTTCCAGATGGATTGCTTTATGATCTGCTCCAGAATTTTCCCAGGGATTGATGTCAGACTGACTGGTCTGTAGTTCCCAGGTTCCTCCTTTTTACCCTTTTTGAAGATAGGGACAACGTTAGCCCTCCTCCAGTCATCTGGCACTTCCCCGGTCCTCCATGATTTCTCAAAGAGAATAGACAGCGGTTCTGAGAGCTCTTCTGCCAGTTCCTTTATGACTCTAGGATGCAGTTCATCTGGCCCTGGAGATTTGAACTCATTCAAAGTAATGAGGTGTTCCTTGACCATATGCCTGTCGATCTCAAGCTGCAATCCTGCCCCTTCAGCCTGTACTTCGCCTTTGCCAGGGGGGTCATAGACCCTCTTTTGGGAGAAGACTGAGCCAAAGTAGGAATTGAGCACCTCTGCCTTTTCTTTGTCCTCTGTTATCATTTTGCCATCCTTATTTAATAGCTGAACAACCATTTCTTTCCTCTGCCTTTTACTATGCACGTAGCTGAAGAAAGCCTTTTTGTTGTTTTTAGCATCCCTCGCTAACCTCACCTCGTTCTCCGCTTTAGCCTTCCTGACGCCATCCCTGCAATTCTGTGCTACCTGCCTGTACTCTTCCTTTGTTACTTGGCCTTCTTTCCACTTCCTATATGTGTCCTTTTTTGTTTTCAGGTCATCCCTAAGCTTTTTGTGAAGCCACATTGGCTTCTTCTGTTGTCTTCCACCTTTTCTTCTTGTTGGAATTGTTTGTGATTGTGCCTTGAGAATTTCCTTTTTTAAAAGTTCCCACCCATCTTGGACTCCTTTTCTCGCTAGCATTGCTTGCCATGGGACCTTACTGATCATTGTTCTGAGTTTATTAAAATCAGCTTTCCTAAAATCCAGGGTACGCGTTTGAGTACACTCGGCTTTTGCTTCCCTTAGAACCAAGAACTCAAGTACAACATGGTCGCTTTCCCCCAGAGTTCCTGTAACTGCTACTTTATCCACTAAGTCATCTCTGTTGGTTAGGATCAAGTCAAGGATAGCCGATCCTCTAGTTCCTTCCTCTACTTTCTGTAGGAGGAAGTTATCCGCCACACAAGTCAGGAATTTCCTGGAGGGGCCATGTTTTGCAGAATTTGTCTCCCAACAAATATCGGGGAAATTGAAGTCCCCCATTACTACTACATCATGCTTCCTTAAAACATTGGCTATTTGATTTTCAAAAGTTTCATCCTTGTCTTCTCCTTGATTGGGTGGCCGGTAGTAGACTCCAACCACCAGGTTCCTTTTATTCTTTGCTCCATTTATTTCAACCCAGATGCTCTCGATGGGGCTACCAAGCTCCTCCTCCTGTATTTCTGTGCAGAGATATGTATTTTTCACATACAGTGCAACCCCGCCTCCCTTTCTGTTCCTCCTGTTCTTTTTGAACAAGTTATATCCTTCAACTGCTGTATTCCAGTCATGAGAGTCATCCCACCAAGTCTCAGTTATACCTATCAAGTCATAATTTCCCTCCTGTATTAAGAGTTCAAGTTCGTTCTGTTTGTTTCCCATACTCTGGGCATTAGTATATAGACATCGAAGACCATGTGCTTCATAGTCTGGCTTTCTTCCTACATGTGTCTGAAGACTATTATTGGACGCTATCAGCGCTGTTCTCTCCATTGCAGTGCATGCGCCTACGTCCATTGTTACCCCCAACATTACATCTCCCTTCCCCGTAGGATTCAGTTTAAAGCCCTCCTGATGAAGTTCTTCATGCTGTGGCCAAACACATTCTTCCCAGCCTTTGTGAGGTGCAACCCATCCCTAGCCAACAGCCCATCTTCCAGTAAGTATAGCCCGTGGTCCCAGAATCCAAATCTCTCTCGTCGGCACCACCTTCGTAGCCAGTCATTCACCCGGAGTATTTTTCGTTCCCTTTCTATCCCTCTTCTAACTACTGGAAGGATGGATGAGAAAACTATCTGGGCCCCAAAGTTCTTGAGTTTCCTTCCCAAAGCTTCAAAGTCTGACGTGATCTCTTCGTAGCTCCGCTTGGCGGTATCATTTGTTCCCACATGGATGAGAAGAAAGGGATACCTGTCAGTGGGCTTTATGAGTGCAGGCAACCTTTCAGTCACGTCTCTAATCTGTCCTCCCGGGAGACAACATACCTGGCGAGTCCACGGGTCTTCGCGACATACTTGGGTCTCGATCCCACGCAGCAAGGAGTCTCCCACTACTACCACTCTTCTCTTCTTCTTCTTGTAGGCCTGGGTTTCATCGCCTCTGTTTGACTGACCTTTAGCCTCTTGCTCACTCTCATGCAGGTTCCCCTGTGATTCTTCCTCTGCAGGCTGTCCTCCAGTCTCATCTGCAAGTACCTGGAATCGGTTCCACAGCTCCACCGCTTCCACTGGTGCAGAGTGGCGTCTAGTTCTTCTTCTCCTAACTGTCACCGTTTTCCAAGGAGTATCCTCTACTCCATTTTTCTTCACCTCAGCATTTCCCACTGCCTCACCTTGCTGTTGCTCTTCAAGCTTCTGGTCTGCCCTTTGCTGCTGTAGTTCCCCCATTCTGTCCAAGAACTCTTCGTGTTCTCTTATTCCCCGGAGGGTTGACAGTCGCCGCTCCAGTCCACTTACTTTTTCCTCCAGCAGCGTGATCAACTTGCACTTGTTGCAGGTGTAGGCCATGTTGTTCTCAGGCAAGAAAACAAACATTGCACACACCTTGCAGGTCACCACCACTGGAGAGTCTTGTCCTTCCATAGCCTCTTTTCCCTTTTTGTGTCTAGCTTTGTGATTGTTCTAGACTAGCCTGTGCCTGCTCCTCTACTCAGTAGAGGTTAAAAGCAGAGTCCCACTGGTGTGGAAGTGTGTGTTACAAGACAAATAAATGAAAAAAAGTTAGTAAAAAAAAATAAAAAATTTCCGGCTTGTATCTGATCCTGCCTGTTATCTTGATTTGTTACCTGACATTAAGCCAGATTACCCTGGCTCATACATAATTGGGAACTTGGCTCAATACAAGTCAGGAATGAAGTGCTGAAGCTGGCACACAAGGAGAAGAAAGGGGCAATATAAGAGAGGAGCACTTTGCCCCAGTGCTTGTTTCCAGATGCATAAACTGTGGTTTATGAAGCCTGGAAAGATTATCCAAACCTAGCCACTGCCTGTGTCTCCTTTCCAAGTAGTCTCTCATTCCTTATTAAGTCTTGTAAATAACTACTTGCCTGGTCTCCTGTGGTAAGAATCATCTGGGGAGCATTCTATTGCATCAACAGTGATAAAGTGCATCCAGTATGTGTAGAGAGCCCCAAGTTCAGTCCCTAACATTTCCAGTTAAAGGATCTCAAATAATAGTGTTTGGAAAGACCTCAGTCCCTAGAAAGATGCTCACAGTCACCTTAGACAGCAGAGGGTTAGCTGGACCACTTCTCTGACTTGGTATAAGGTAGCATCATATATTAATATCTTCAACAAGCTTGATCAAAATTGCTGTTTCTTTTTTAGACCACAAACTGTAGTGAATATAGTAAAGATATAGTAAAGTTTTCTGTAGACCTATGCAAGCCTTCCTGAAGTCTTCTAATTTCTGAAGTCTTGCATCATTAGGACACAGCTTACCTAAAGCATGAATAGAAAATGTTTCCCTGCAGATTCCCTACATCAAAGTTATAAGCTGAACAGAATATTTTTCAAGGTTGATTAATTCAATGGCTTCAGAAGGCCCATTTCACTTGGTTTCTTCTTTATTCGTAGGTAAGTTAACATAGTTCAATATTTATCACTGTGTTGACATTTGATGCTGAATCAGGTTTTTCATAAAACTAATATGAACTGATTCTATCTAATAGAAGTCTTCAAGAACTGAAATATATATTGGAAACCTTTAGATCGCATACTGTTTATTTCTGCATTCTCTAAATCAGAAATCTGGATTCCCTCTGCAATGTTACAGTTTCTTTTCAGTTTTCTTTTCTCTCTCAAACAATGGGATATGGCAAGGAGGGCTGCATTAGATAGGGATGATCAGCAAAAATTGGGTGCTCCAGTTTGTGGAAGCGCATAGGAGCACAGCCCAAGACTTCCAACATGACCCAATCTATGTTTTCTTAGAAGTGTTCCCATGCTTTACTGTAGCCTTCCCCAAGCTGGTGCCTCCAGATGTGTTGGACTACAACCCCCATCCTCCCCAGCCAACATGGACCTGGCTGGGGAGGATGTGGGTTGTAGTCCAACAAAACTGGAGAGCGCCAGGTGGGGGAAGGCTCCTCTACTGTAACTCAGCTTTTAAGTATGTGCAACTGAAAGAACCATGTATTGCTTCCCCATTTACTCCTCCCTTCTCTCCATTTTGCTGTGTCAAATTTTAGATTGTTGATTTCGCACATGTGATACACCACTAGAGAATAGCGGTACTCTTTTTTTACAAATGTATTATAAATGTCTGTTTCTTTTTCTAGAGAACCAGCTGCAGTATTTGTTCAATTTGATAACCAGTTGTTCCACTGGTGACTTGTAAAGCAAACTTAAATCAGTTAATGTTGCAGTATCTCTGTACACTAAACTCTGTACAGTTTTAGAAGTCCTGTTACCCAATTAGAATACCCAAATCATTTGTTCAATAGTAAATTATGTATTAAGCATCTTTTTTTTCAGGCTGCACTGTAGGTTTCTGTCCAAAATGTACTTAACATGAAGAAACCTAATGAGTGTGACTTTTCTTCTATGCTTACCCTAAAGGTAAATGTATAAGCATTCGTTTTTTAACACATCGTTCTAGTGCAATCTGAAGCAAAACGTTTTTTGGAGGCAGAACTTTATTTTAGAATTATTGGTTCCATTGGTAGAAAGTGAGTTTAGGATTGGTGAAATTATTACTGAAATTAAAATCCAGCCTATCTTTCTTTTAGGTTTCAGAGCATCCCTGCGCTGGCAAATACATATTTAGGTTTGGACACTGTATCACAATTTCTTGTGTGACACTTTTGTTGTGTTCCAAGCTGACTAATGGGATCATACGTCTGTGCTGCAAGGGCCACTATCAGATGTGCCATACTACAGTTACAGAGAATAGAGAGTGAGTGTAACTAGGAATCATAAAGCTATTTATGTTCAGCATCATAAGGGCATTCCAGTCACCAAAACCTGCTACAGCAATACAACTCTCCTCTTTATATATCTGACATAATGGAGACAAGGCGTTTCTGTGCAGACCTGCTCTACTTGCATTACGCAGCATGCTGCTTTACCAAGCACTCTGCTTCCTGCTGTACTACAACTGGGATTGTACATGGGATTGGAATGTTGGATATAACCTTCACTACAACTTTAGGAGCCCCAAAAGTTGCCCAAATACAAAAGGCCAATACTTTCTGTGTGCGTGTTTTTAAAATGAGGATTCCTTCCAACATATCACTGATGTAGAAGGTGGGAGGAGAAGTTATGTAAAACAAGCTTACTCAGGCTGTAATGGTGAAAAGCCTTAATAATCTGCTGAAAAGTTAAAACCTTGATTCAAATATCCTACCTATAAAGTGGAAGTGCTGAGAAATGTACCACATCTAGGAAATAGAAGCATCTAGCTATGTGCCGGCTAGGCAATTGTATTGTAATTATAAACAAGGAAAATCGTCAAAGCAGCAAAAGAACTTCAGAGAGAAGATGAAGCTAAGGTGCTTAGGTGTATATCTTAAAGTATCTAAAGTGAAATTGTGTATTAAATGGAAGATAGCATTTAGAAACTGAACTGACATGCTTCACTACTTTGAAGTTATTCTTTCCATCATAAACAAACTGACAGTTGACAATATATCTGAAGCAAATAGTTTGTATATAAAATTAAGAAATAAGTACATTTCTAGCACTTCTACACTGCCTTTTCTATGAAATAATCATCAGGGGCAAGAGGGAAATATTGTCGCTTTGAAGCCTTCTGTTTGATTCTTGCCAGCTCATAATCAAGGATGTTGTTTATCTAGAATCACCTATATGAGGATTCTATCGATATTGTGCATAGAACTTAGTGTCTGGCACAGACTTGGGTTCTAAATAATATTTTCATTCTTTAAAAATAGAAGTAGCAAGTTTCAACTCCCATCGTCGGGGGTACTTGGTTTAAAAAGAGTTCTGGAAAAAAATTCAAGTTTATGCCTTCCATACTACATGTTGATGCCTGACGTCCCATTA
Organism: Heloderma suspectum; assembly: GCF_057233095.1. Taxonomy (NCBI): domain Eukaryota; kingdom Metazoa; phylum Chordata; class Lepidosauria; order Squamata; family Helodermatidae; genus Heloderma; species Heloderma suspectum. The sequence continues at coordinate 301,394,362 of NC_139458.1, forward strand.
AATTCTGAGTAGATATGCACTAAATTGTGGTTAATCCAGATAAAAGGAGTAAAATCCAATTATTGTATCTCCACTAATGGGAGGCTTCCATCTGCAGAATGGGGAGGGGGGGTGTCCCCCTTCCCACCTCCCACAGACCCTGAAATATGCTCTGGAGGATTGGAGGATTCCTTGGAGCAGATTTGGGAGCAAGGGAGGCTGTAGGAGGGAAAGGGGAAGTTCAGCTCTGTGAGTGGACTTCCACTTGGTCAATGTAGGATATGGCCCCTTGTCTTTAAATTCCTAGATTTTCAACACCCCTAGACCAATATAAAAATACCAAGCTACAGGAATGTGCAAACAGGTTCACCAGCAGAATCCTAAAATTAATTGTAATATAATGAAACCAGTAATTTCAGTCATTATAATGTTAATCCTGCTTGCTTTACAGATGCTATGTTTTATTGTAAATCAGTCATATTGGATTTGCAGAAAATAATATTAGTGGATGTTTTTACTAGATGGAATGGTAACCCCCACACATTCTGATAACAATGTTATCACTAGGGTGTATACTTGTGTCCCTGGTTACACTCTGCTGCTGTTATATGCTGCTGTCTTTTCCCTCACTTTAGCTGTCCTTTCTCTACTCTTTTCCTCCCATGAATATTGTGCCAGTCTTGGACATTCCTTCCTCTCCTACCTACTCAACTAAGTAACTTCTAAGTAGTGAGGTCCACCCCAAAATAACCTTTCTTTTAATGCTTTCTGTCACTGTACCTTTAAGTACAGAATCATTATTGTAGTAGCCTATTGCACTGCTTATAGTGACCTGTCTTTGTTAATGCTGCTTGGAGTGTAATTGTTTTAGATGAAGAAGAAACAAAATACTTTAGAAAAGACAACTGTTTGACTGTGGGATATGGCTCTTGTAAAGTGGAGGATTTTTGTTAAATGCAGTCTACATAAGTCAGCAACCTATTTAGGTACTATTAATGAAAACTTAAACTGGATTACTTGTCAATGGGACATGCATCCAATCATAAAATTATTACTCAGAAGTCAGCCCCATTAATTTCAATAGGATTTCCTTCCAAGTAAGTGTGCACAGCAAAAATTTGTTCAACTTAGAGTATTTTAGTTTAATATGGAATAGAGTTGTCTGTCAATTCTCAGTAAGTTAGAGGGATATCAACTTTGATTACATTTTACGTTTTCCTATAATAAAATGCAAATAAAGTATTTTAATAATTGCAGAAACTTAAAACTGTCAGTATTAAGAAATTATTAATGTAGAGTAAAAGCTCATAACAACACTGCCTTCAGTTATATGGAGATCAGTGAAAGAAAAATAGAGAACAGACGTAAAGGTTGATGTAGTGTCATGCATTTTCTTAACCAAACTGTAAAGAGACAGGAAATGCACAGTTAGTGTTCAATTTGTCCTTCTAAGTAATAATTTTATGATTGGATGCATGTCCCATTGACAAGTCATCCAGTTTAAGTTTTCATTAATAGTACCTAAATAGGTTGCTGATAGCTACTTGTATCTTAAGTAGCTTGCTGCATTTTTACTGCCCCTCAACATCCTGCCACTAACTACACCACCAACTCTATGTAGGTACTTGAAAACGAAAATTAAATGAGATAGCCAAACTCTGACAGCAAATTGCAGGTAGGAAAAAGAGAGATGTCCAAGAAATTCAAGGGCTTCTCTCAATTAAACATTTAATCCCCTGGGGATTTTGTTTGCAGTTGTACAAAATAATGGGTAGTATGACCCCAAATGATTGGGATTCTTTATCTTTATTAGTAAGTTACTTTTTCCTGCTATCAGGTCCTCTAGCCCAGGGGTCCCCAACTGGGCCGTAGTAGGGGTGTGTGAAACCCCCTTACCTTAGATCCGCCAGGGTCCGCGGGGGCGGGGAGGCAATCCGTCCCTCCCCCCCAGGCTCTGCTCCACGGCGAGTCGGCGGAGCTGCCGGCCAGCTCCAGCCATTGGCGGACTTCCAGCCACTGGGACGCAAATGGCGTCAGCATAGCAGATGTCCCTGTTCTTCAAGTAATAGGCTACGTAAATCTTAATAGGCTACGTAAATCTTACGCCATTTGCATCCCAGCGGCCAGAAGTCCGCCTGTGAAACCACCACCACCCCGGCCCATGGAAAAATTGTCTTCCACAAGACCAGTCCCTCGTGCAAAAAAGGTTGGGGACCGCTGCCTAGCCTCTCTACTTGCAACCATTCTCATTGCAGCTTTGGCCACTATCCTGAGCCCCCAGATTGTGTCCCACCATCTATCTCCTTTTCAAGTTGCATCTATGCCACACAGCCACCTTGCTACTTTCTATAACTTCTCCCATCTTTACCCCAGTTGTCACTGCTGTTGTCACTAATCAGCAGCCCAGGAAAAGCTCTGTATGAGCTACCAGATTCAAAGGCTAGCTCTTCTGTATATTATAATGAAATAAGGAATGCCAACCAACTAGGCAGTCTTCTTTCAGTAGTGATTATTGAAGCTACCTAACTTGGTTCTGAATTCTTAACAAGCAGTGGTTAAGAAAAACACACAAAAAGCCTTTCAGGGAGGTAAAAATGGCAAAATTGTTCCTAACATCACCTGACCTGCATAGTGACTGTATGTTGCATGCAGTATAGAGCAGTGTTCAAAGCTGAAGACAAGTTCTTTTTTCAAGTGAAAAATCATCCATTGTACAGTTCTGGGGAACAGAGTCAGAATTCTGTAGTGTTGGTCAGTTGCTCCCTAACATACTTAAACTACCTTATTGTAGCTCATAATTTGGGGAAAATGTGAGTTCTTTCACTTTCCTTTGCTAGCTTTTCTGTCCATGTAACAAGAGGTTGTAACTTTTCTTGATTTTAATAAATTAGAAAACAAGGAATACAGTCCTGAGTACATATTGCACATCTCTGCCTTTTCCAGCAACTGTAAGATCCTCTTAAACAGCATACACTAGAATCTAGGCTGCCGTTTCTAATCCTCAGAGTTATCCAATGCTATCCAATCCTCAGAGTTCAGCTTTTTTATATTAAGTTTCAAGACCACATATCAGATTCTTAAAAATCCATCATTTACCATTAGCCTTATATTCTTGCAAAAACAACAGTCTTGTGGCACCTTAAAGATTAACACATTTATTTTGGCATAAACTTTCATAGATTATATTCTTGCACATTCTCGTGAGTGAACATAAAAATTAGAAATAGTCTAAACCAGCTTTCCTCAACTTGACACCCTCCATCTCCCAGCTGACCATTAGCTATGCTGGCTGGGGCTGATGGGAGTTGAAGTCCAAAACACCTGGAAGACACCAGGTTGGGGAAGGTTGGTCTACAGATAAACACCTGTTCTTTATCAAATGTATATTTATTTGGAAAAGACACTTCTTTGGGTAGTTTTGAATATTTTACAACTATTTATACTTGAAAACATATACAGTGTGTATTAGACTTATTAGCAAATTAAAATTAATACAAATTTAGTTAATTGAATGGGTTTTTCAAGAAATTCAAGACCACATATGTAAAAGTAAAGCTTTCTGGAACTCCTGGTTTCAAGAAGTATTCAGAGAAATGTAACCAATTTGTGTTTTCAAGTGTTAAAATAATATCTATTTTAACAGAGATGCTGCGTAAGACTTGACAGAGGATGTAAATAATAGCATCTCAAAAACTTCAGGTGTCCCAAATCAGTCACATGGTAGAAAATATTATTTGAAGTTGCTGGCTTGATGTTTAAAAAAGCACTAGCAGCGCAAAAGTATAAAATGGAAGAATAAATTATTTTGTTGCAAATCGTTCTTCTGAAATGGTGAGGGCAACAGAAGGCCCATGTAACTGAAGAGCTAACAAGGCATATAGACCTATTATGTAGTCCTGTTCAAAGGTGGAACAACTACATGTAACAGGAATGATGTTTGCATGGAGACACTAGTATTTCCTTCATCTAACAAGTAAAGCATGAATGAAAAGCATTACATTTGTGTAAAAGTTCTAGGGAAGCACAACCTAGTCAGGGCTTCCAGTCATGCATCTCCTTAAAATAACCATATATACATTTGTTCACATTTACCTGTGTGCAGCAGGAAATGCTGACGCAATGCAGGTGGAACAGCAGCAAGGATGATTGCTTCTTTAAGTGCAAAGCCACTTGTAGAGTATGTGTTCATTAGTTTTCCTTCCTTACAATAGGATACTGAAATAGTGCAGCTCTGGAATCATGCAAAAAGGTGGGGAGAGGCAAAGTTAAAATAGTGTCTAGGTGAATGTTTGCACAACTCTATTGGAGTAAATTATTTTAAAACTCTAAATGAATTAATGAATGGAAAATGATCTGATAATGAAAGAGGGCTGGGACAACTGCATGCATCCAATGCAATAATCCAGAAGCTTGTATGTTCTAATGAGATGCAAGATTGTGTGTGTGGGGGGGGGGGCAATAGGAGAAGTGGAGTATTATCAGTGACTGATTACTGATGCGATGCACTGTCCTTAGTAGCACAAAACACTGCTTCATTGGACATCCCTTCAGAAGCAGGTATACTTAAACAATGACCCAATTTTGAAGGGGGGTGGTGGTAAGGCACTCAGGATGAAAGAGCCACAATAATTTTTGTTTGATGTGTCTGTCTTTGATTAGTTAAAAATAGACTAAACCATCGATGAGGAAGCAATCACACTCAAACTTCAATTCCCTAGTGGTTTCCAGGGTGAAAACATTAATGTGTCTGGCTAGAGACTTATTTCAGGCAGCAAAGCAGAGATACAAAAGCTAAAGCAGATAAACAGCACCTGCTCCCTTATTAGAAAGGCAGCTGATGGGGTGCAGCTCTGGTGTCTTCCTGCTCCCTTAACACTGCAGCCAGGGATTTGGGAAGCAGCATAGGGACGACCAAATCCTGCTGCTTTATTCTTTCCCTATGCGACAAAATATATAGAAAGAAGTGGATGGGTTTATCATGTCTACAGAATTATGCCTCACAAAAAGCAAAAATGCTGACAATACCTAGCTCCTTCTCTTACACTTAGCTAGCAACATTGTTTCTTGGTATGTTAAAATCACAATCCCTAACTCTTAATATTTCGAAAAGCTAATCCCAATAATTTATCCTTATTTACAATGATACTAGAGATGTAATTAAAATATATTTTGTTACCAATGTGACATTCTTAACGTATGAATCTCAAGTCACACACGAAAGGATTTTGATAATTATATTATTGTATAGCATATGCCAGTAATTTGAGAACTTTACCAGCTTTGGCTACCAGTCCATTTCAGTGTGCAATTCAGAGTGTTGGTGTTTACTTTAAACCCCATTCTGGCTTGGGAATCAGTTGCCTGAAAGAACATTTGGTCCCATACCAAATTGCTTATGTACTGAGGAAATCTTCGGAGGCTCCCTCCCAATGCCCCCTGGTATCCAAAGTATGGAGGTTGGGGACTAGAGGGTCTTGGTTGTGATGCTCCATTTATATTTCTGTTTTCTCAAGAGAAGTTAACCTGATGCCAACAGCACTATCTTTGTGGTGCAATGAGCATGTAAGTCATGTTTTGACTTTTATATTTTATCTTATTTTTGTAAACTGCCTTGGAAGTATTGCTGAAGGACAGTATATAAATCCTTTAAATGAATATAGCGTAGGAAGTAAACAGTGGGGTCCCATAAAGATCTGTATTAGGACCAATGCTTTTCACTTTAGTCATAGATGATATGGAATTAGGAGTGAGCAGTGAAGTGGCCAAGTTTGCCTATGACACCAAATTATTTAGGGTGGTTAGAACAAAAAGGGATTGTGAAGAGCTTCAAAAAGATCTCTCCAAACTGGGAGAATGGGCATCTCAATGGCAAATGCAGTTCAATGAAAGCAGGTGTAAAGTGATGCATGCTGAGGCAAAAAAATCCCAACTTCAAATATAACCTAGTGGGATCTGGGAGAGCCAGTGTGGTGTAGTGGCTAGAGTACTGGACTGGGAGTCGGGAGATCTGGGTTCTAGTCCCCACTCAGCCATGGAAGCTCACTGGGTGACTTTGGGCCAGTCACAGGGTTGTTGTTGTGAGGATAAAATGGAGAGGAGGAGCCACCTTGGGTTCCTTAAGGAGGAAAAAAGGCGGGATATAAATGTGATAAATAAATAAATAAATCTGAGCTAGCGGTGACCAACCAAGAAGGAGATTTTGGGGTTGTGATGGACAGCTCAATAAAGATGTCAACCCACTGTGCGGCTGCTGTAAAAAAAAAAAAAAGGGCAAACTCCATGTTAGGCATAATTAGAAAAGGAATTGAGAATAAAACTGCCAATATCATACTGCCCTTATACAAATCTATGGTGTGATCACACTTGGAATACTGTGTACACTTCTGGTCACTGTACCTAAAAAAAAGATATTGTAGAACTGGAAAAAGTGCAGAAAAGGGCAACTAAAATTATCAAGGGGCTGGAGCATCTCCCCTATGAGAGAAGGTTACAACTGCTGGGATTGTTTAGCTTGAAAAAAAAGGAAGGTAAGGGGAGACATGATAGAGGTCCACGAAAGTATGCATGGTGTGGAGAATGTGGTTAGGGAGATATTTTTCTTTTGTCATCCTATGAAGCTGATTGGTGGGAGATTCAGGACAGATAAAAGGAAGTACTTCTTCACACAGCACATATTCACTACCACAGGATGTAGTGATGGCCACCAATTTGGATGGCTTTAAAGGAGGGTTAGACAAATTCCTGGAGGAAAAGGCTATAAATGGCTACTAGTCTCGTGCTTCCTCCAGAACCAGAGGCAGTGAACCTATGTACACCAGTTGCTGGGGAACATGGGTGGGAGTGTGCTGTTGTCCTGCTTGTGGGTTCCTGGTCAACAGCTAGTTGGCAACTGTGAGAACAGAATGCTGGAGGAGATGGACCCTAGGTCTGATCCAGCATGGCTCTTCTTATGTTCATTAGCCAGATTCCACACATACCAAGAGCTACTTCTTATATTACTTTTACCTAATCAAGAAGCAAAATCTTTTTTTCAGGAAAAGGTGGAGAAGATGCTGTAACTCCAGAATGTCTGGATGTATTTGTTTTCTGCTGAGATGTGACTCTTGACATCCATGGCTTTTGCTAGAAGACAGATGTGTGTGTCATGAGCAACTGATCAACAGTACAGTCATTGCCAAATAATAGGCAATGTTTCCTGGCATGGAAACATGCAGTGTTGTTGTTTAAAGCTGCATCCACATGGAGACTATCATGTGGAGCTCTAAAAAGAGACAGAAGATGTTGGCTTCTTCAAAGTAGTAAAATGTAATGTCCAGCACTACCAAGTTCCTTGAATTTTAGGGTACTGAAAGGACAACCCTTTTCTAATTTACAGAGGCAAATCTGTCTTTCCCACAATTTAATGAGTAATTCCTTTCACAATTACTTAGCCATTTCCAGTACCATTTTTCTTCCTGGATTGTCAAACCATAAATTAATCTATTGATAAAGCTCTTTGATGAAAGAGAGTGTATTAATAAGCAATGTTTAATGTTGTATTTGTCTTTATCCTGAACCTCAAGTCATCAGCATATAGCAATGAAGAAATGCAGAATCATACAAGAATCGTTTCATACAATGAGATGTATTTTAAGAGTTAAACCAAACCTCTTCATAGGAAGAGGCTTTGTTCTGCTTATGGAGGATAGACAAGCAAAGGCTATATTCATACAACTAATACAAATTGATTATGTATGTCCACTTTGTTTCCAAATTTGAATACATAATTATAAAAATGCTTGGGCCTCATTGGCTGGCTGATGGAAGTATTAAATTGTTAGGGTTCTTCACAATGACCCAGTACTCTGAAATATGGCCCAACTTCTAGAAAAATCTGAAAATGGCCTCTCCCTAAAATGCAGTTCTCTGTGTACCCTCAAGTGGCTATGGTACATATGTAGCACCTTAAGTTTTCTTCACATGTAGAAAAGCGTGAAGATGGGACAACTTTGGAAAGGAAGTTTACCCCCAGAAGTACTCAATGTTCTACTACAGAGCAAGCCAAGCCACACCTAGGATGGAATATTGGACACTTGGGAGTTCTGCTGCCTGTTCAGATTTTGGGGGAAAGGACATTTCCAGTAACTGCCAGAAACTATGCCTATAGAATGCAAGCTTTTTTTTTCCTACTGGAGCAAACATCTGTTTCTGTTAGCTGTATTTGGGGCGTCTAGTGTGATGGTACTCACTGACTTCTGAGTGGGTTTGTTGTTGACCATAGCTTTCCCATTTTCTTCATAGGCCAATGCTTTCCATTAGCTGCCTCACCAAGTGCCTTCAGTGCCCATTAATGTTTCTTTCTTTTCTTCACCTTTGTCTTTAATCGTACACTATAGTTTTCTACTTCTTTCTCATGTTTTGTTTTTCTTGTTCTGTTCTTATAAAAACTGAGGTATCAACTGCCCTCCCTTCAACGGTCAAATTTAACTGTCCATCTAGCCACAAGGGTAACATTCTAACCACTAGAGGGAGAGGTGAGGCTCCCTCCCTCTGCTCCGATATGACCAACTGCCATTTGGCTCTTCCCTTCCCAGAACTGGGTTCTGCAGTAACTATTGTACTTGGTCATTATGTACTCGTTATTTGCTTCTTCCCTCACAATTCCTTTGTATCAGGCTGTTGGAATGTGACCCATCATTTTAAATTTCAACTGCTTTGGCAGAAATGCTGTATATACGCCCAGTCAATAAATAAGTATTCTAAGCTTGCACTTCTAGTTTAATGCTGTGATTGGCCTGAGAAAGGAGTAGCCAATTTAGCCATATTCAGATGTTCTACTTCTATGTAGAATCAACGTGTGAGGAAGAGGGGAGGGGAATGCACTGGCCTGATCCCTGTGCAAGTCGGAAGGCCAACTTCTGTAGCGAGGAGCCTTCTCTCATGTAGCCTACTCATGTAGACTCCCTGCATGATATAGAACCCTGACTTTCCAGGCTTCTAAATCATGCAGGGAGCCACAGTAAAGGGTCCTTACTCCAGATGTTCTCCATTCAACTGGTAGAGGGCTGCAAACAAGGGGATGATGAAGCACTGGAGGGGGCAGGATTTGCTAGCGCGACTCTGCTGTTCCACACACAATTTTAATGGTGTGAAGAGGGCTACTGTGATGTTGATCTAGATAAGAGATCGTTATAAAATATACAATATAAATGGGGACTGCAGAATTTTGCAGAAAAGTGCGTATGCATCCACAGAGTCCCTCCTATCTCGTATTCTTTGCCAGCCCATCCTGTCTCTTAAATGCAAGCTGCTAGTTCCAGGGGAGGAATGATAATAAGTAGGGTGTACATTTTATTTCAAATATAATAAACCCTTGAGGCACCAGGCACTTTTGAGTTTGCGTTTCACAGCTGAAGCATTCTATTCATGAAATGCAATGAACTTGCTCAAGAAATAACCCAGGATTATAGATTTTTGCCTACAAATTGTGCCTGCCTAGAGCAGAATTTGTCAGCAGTATGTAAATTAAATGAAAAAAAATTGATGACCCAATGTAGTGACTTTTCAGTTCCATCTAGCCTATTGAGAGTGCATTTGTATCCCTTGCGAAATACTATCTACATAAATTACAGCTTGATAAACAATAGAATGTTCATAAATGTAGATTTAAAGAAAATTAGACCTTGAGAGAATTCCACAAGCAGAGAGACATGAAAAGGTTCAAGTGCTATGACTTGAAAGCTCTCTATTCAATTCTTAATTTGTCCAAGACATGAACCACCTTCTCTTCCAAGCTCTCAGTCAATGGAAGCTCCATTCACTCTATTTTTCATTAGTAGAACAGCTTTAAGGATTGGGCAATAAATCTCTTGTGTCTTAATTACCTATCCGTAAGATGGAAGATAATAATACCTTCCTGCATCAAAGGGATGTTGCAAAGAAATTCATTAGTGTGCGTGTGTTAGAAATTCAAACTGTGGTGATGGGAGCTAAATAACAAAGTCAATAGGGCTTCACTGTAGGAAGCAAATCATAGGGCAATTGTGTGTGCTTAGGCGGGAATCAGCTGGGTTTTGTTTAAAAAAGGCCCTATCCAATGCCCTGTGTCTTTGTGATCTGATGAGGACTAATGAAAACATAATACATTTGCATATAAACATGACTTCAAGCTTTTTATGTATGGCAACTTATTTATTTTACACATCAACTTAAGATATGCCCTTTTTAGTTTTTATCATTTTCCTTCACTCCTGCAATGGGTATATAGCATGGGGCTGAACAGATAAGCTGTTGAAATGGAATGAGATTTGTCAAAGTAACAGGCTACCGCAAGTGGTACAATTTTTGCCAAATCCTAAATAAAGACACTAAGGTTAGGTGATAATTACTTCATTTATTGACTGAATCATGCGTATGTCCCCAGGCGTTATGGCCACCAGTGCAGCGATAAAAATAAATTTTACCAAAAGACAAATATTTTTCCTTCCCTCACCACAAACAATAAAAATTTTCAAAAGGAGAAATATTCAAACAGGAGAAAAATAGAGAGGGGAAAATGACTAGGTGCTTATAATAGGCTGAAGCAGAGCTAACATGGGTACTGGAAATTGTTCAGCTAATTTAACACCATCATTACAACCACAGACTTCTTAAAGTGCACTTCATCCACATCATCTCTAGCAGGTGCCACACACAGTGTTGTTTAACCTCCAATTTGATACATTAACCACCGTTCCTCTAATAACGCAGGTGAAATTATCATATGTAGATTAAAGTTGGAGCAGACAGAAATTACAGTTTTATAAACTGAGGTGTTCACATGGACTGGGGGATGGTTAAGAGAAGGTGCATGAAATCAAAGCTGTTCTGCATCTCTCAAGCGATAAATTAAATATTCTTGCTCTGTGCTGTTGCAGTACATAAAGCGTATTTAAATTGAAGTGGCATAAAACAATGCTGAAAAATGAAGACCGTGGACAATTGTAGATCTCTTGTCTAAAATGTAATGCCCAGCCATGTATGGTAGCCCACCAGGGCTCAATAAAAGTTCTGGTTTTGCATGCACGCCTTGTGTGCAAGGCTGCAAAGGCAGGTGCAGGAGTTCTGAAATACCTGGCAGGCCACAATGCACGGCTGGTGGGCTAATTATGGTTCCATGGATCACAAATTGTTCAAGATCTGTCAAAATATAAGTGAACTTTAAATATATTATTTATCATAGACCTGCATGTATCATGAATGCTCCTTAAGGGACCATAAAGCACTTTGGCTTTGACCTACAAACCACTTATTTGGAATACCTGTATTTAAATTCTCTGGCCCTAAACAATGCATCCTGATGCCAAGTAAGTGTGTTTAGGATTATGGTATAAGTCCCACTGACTTCCACGAGCTTGGATCCTGATCCTGAAATCACTGGGGGATACATTCTAAACAAATGTGCTTAATATCATCCTAACAGGAGCTAAGTATTTATAAGGCATATCTCAGATTTAGAGAAAATACTGGAAATTATATTTGCTAGCAGCAAATACTGTTTATTTCAACAAATGAAAAGAACCCAAAATAATCAGCAGGTGGCCATATCTATACATGTTTCATTAAAATCGCAAAAACTTTAAATACAAAAGCACCACGGATTATTGCTCTAGAAAAAGCTGCAAGAAAAATCCAAACACCCACAGTAAAAACATCACCATATGCACGAGACGTACACTTCTGAAAAGCGAGTATGTGGAATGCTTGCCCAATCTTACAAACACTTTTTCCAATGTTAAGTTGATACTTTTTGTTTTTTTAACTTGGCAACATTGGGAACTTCTAGAAGCCTGGGTATGGAAGGAGGAAATGTTCATATACAGTTTGTCAACTGATTGTAAGTCCTAAAAAATTAGCATTTACAAAATACTTAATAAAAATATCTTTGAAAAGTTGTCCAGAGGTACATAAAATCATCCTCAAATGTTCATGTCAGTTCACACGCACTTGTCATCTACTGATTCAGTTCTCCGTGCCTGTAAAGGTAAAGAAAAAAAAATGTTATGGCAGTTCAGCACAATCTGTCTTGTCTTTTAAAAAAGCAACACAACCACCACCACCTCAGAATTTAAAGAAAAAACAACTTCCAACACTAGCAATCTTTCCTTTTGCTGCAAATGTTTGTAACAGCCCAATTTCCAGCTATTTCAACACTATAATCATATAGAAAGGACAGGTATAAACACTCTGAAATGTATTGGTTCCTGATTTGCAAAAGCCATAGAAGCCTTACCTGCTAGCTTCCATTGTTCACAATGAAAAGCACCACACTACTATCTGTTTCTATTCACTGCACACATGCAGAATGCTCTATCGTACCCTTAACTTTCACTGTTTCAATCTGCCCTTTTACTGACAGTGTGCTGGGTGGGGCACCTCTGGATGTTGAAACACTAACAGTTGAGCGAGAGATGCGAATCTGTAATAACATCATGGGGCAATAAAAAGAAATATTATGAACATGCTTTCAATGGCTCAAAAATCGAATTACAAAACACACTGACTGAATCAGCAGGAGTTCTGTGCATAAAGTACCTCTTCAGCTTTAGTTTCACCATTTTCAGATGGTGTAGTACCTTCCTTTGCAGCTTCCTGCTTTTCATCCTTCTTCCCCTTAGCACCTTTGTTAGCCTTTGTTCCAGGTTCCTTCTGATAATAGGATCAAATGCAAGAAGATTTATTTATTATAAAGCACAGAAAGCTTCCCCATAGCTATATATCTTCACAGAAAACCAATGTTACATGCAGAAAACTAGTCAAAAGTAACAACTGAAGGCAGTATCCAATAGTGCCTGAGTGCTAGGGGGACCCATCACTAGTGCAACAGAAAGCCAGCCATTCCTAAAGCAACTGGAAATTAGCGGAAATGCTTGTTTCCAGAAGGACAGGCTGCGGTCATCTAACACATATGAGATCTGTACCTGCTCAGAGCAATCCTTTGGAAGCTTCTATTGCTGAGCAGAGCTTTTAGGCAGGAGCCCTGCCCACCCTCCTTTTGCTCCCGCCTCCTGGTGAGTTCCTGGTCCGCGGTAGCAGAGGAAGAAATAAAGCATGAGACATCAGGTGGAAAGGAGCATGGGTTGTGTGTGTTCATAGATGACCATTCGAAGAACTACAGTTACAGGTAAGCAACGTGTCCTCCTCCTTCATGGTCTCCGTGACTCACACATATGACTAATAAACAAACCCTCACTGAAAGGAGGGAGATGTCATGTGAAGACTGAGGAGAGGACCACCCTGCCAAAGGCTGCATTCACACGAACTCTGGCATCCAGGCAGTAGTGCTTGATGAAAGCTGATGGTTGAGTCCAAGTTGCAACACTACAGAGCTGAAGGAGTGGGATGCCCATGAGGAAAGCAGCAGACAAGGCCACAGCTCTGAGTGGCTGCAGAAGTGCTCAGGAGCTGGGAAGTGAGAGAGTTAGTAGGTGAGGTGTACAGTAGATATGACAACACTTGGTAAAGGGCTGAGTAGATACAGGGAGTCCCTTCCTTGGGCCAGAATGGCATGCAAACAAGTGAGGGGTGGTTTGGCATGGAGTTGAGCCTTCTAACATTGACAGAGTGAAGCTTCGCTTCCAACGGAGAGGCAGATCAGGGGAGAAATATTGGTAGCACAATATCCTGAGATAAATGAAACTGTGACACCACCTTTCGAAGGAAGGAAAAGTCCAGTCACAGGATGACCTTATCCCTATGGAAAGTCAAATAAGGTTGGTCTTGGTGTAGAGTGCAAACCTCTCCTGTTCTAGGTATTGAAGTAATGGCGGAAAGAAAAGCCTCCTTCATGGTGAGGAGGAGAAAGTCTGCTATGGTCATAAGCAAAAAGGGGTTGGCTTAGCGCTATGAAAGAGCCATAGAAAGGCTCCATGATAGAACAGGTGGAGCCTTTAATGGGTAGACACTGGTGAGGCCCTTGAGAAAGTGCTTAACATCTGGATGGGAGCAGAGTGAGAAGCCATCAACCTTGGTATGATTCACCGAGAGCACTGCTTGGCACACCCAGAACAATGAAATTGCAAGGTCTTTCACTTTAAGAGAGAGAAGGAAGTCAAGCATCAAGGCGAGATTGCAGAGGTGACGGATGCCGAAAAGGCTTTCCACTTAGCTTTGTAGGCCACCCAAGTGGATTGTTTTAGGGAAGTGGTCATGCATGACCTCCTTAGAGAACTTATGCAGGTCTGTACCCGCTACACTGTTAGGTGAAGGGTTTCCAGGTCTGGGTGCCTGACCCGTCCCCAATCCACTGTGAGGACATCAAGGAGTCATGGAAGGTGGAGGTAGGTGTGGTTGGAGAGAAGGTGCAAGCTTGCAAACCATGGTTGGTGTGGCTACCAGAGAGTTATCAGGATGGATGCAGCAAGTGTTGTCATCCTCAATCTTGTTCACGACTCAAGTGATTAGCGGGAGGGGGGCAAAGGCATAACTCAAGAGTGTCTCCCCAGTCATGGAGAAAAGCATCGCCAAGGGTGTCTGGGTGTCAGCCCACCCTGCTGTAGAACGTCCTGCACTTTGCATTTTCCTTCATGGTGAATTGGTCTACTGAGGAAGTTCCCCACATATTGAACAGGGTCGGTGCAATGACTGCAGGCAGTTCCCACTTGTGGGGGTTCAAAGCCATCTGAGCAAGTCTGCAATTGTGTTCATGGTGCTGGCAAGGTGAATAGTGACTGGACTTATATGACTGACTATGGAGTCCCAGAAGTTCAGTGTGAGAAGAAGAAGGAAGAGGGACTTTGTACCTCATTTGTTGATGCAGAAAACCACAGTAATGTTTGCCTGTAACAATTTGAACTGTACACCCAGTAAGGCTCGACCTGAAAGCCCGAAAGGCCTTCAAAACTGCAAGAAGTTCGAGATGGTTGATATGCATATCTTGCTCACAGGGGAACCAATGGGCAGTGGACCCTCCAGCCAGAGAGAGTCTGTGGTCATGGTTACAGAGGGGTGGGGGTGTTGGAAACCAAGTCCAATCAAGAGATTTGATGGGACAGTTCACAAGTCCAGAGAGTTTCAGATTTGGAAAGGAAGGTCCAAGAGCTGTGTTGAGGAATCCTGTTCTGGTCAAAGTCTCCGAGGAACCACGATGGTAGTGGCCTCATGTGAAGGCAGTGAGAGAGGTCACGGCTGTGGTTGCAGCCATGAGGTCTAGGAGGCATTGGATGGCATCTGCTCAAGAACAGGAATGGGACTTAATATTGCATGCCAAGAATCTTACCATATCCACCCTATCGGCTGGTAGTAGGTACAAGCCTGTGTGGAAGAGCCCCTATGAATGAACAGATTGGGGATGGGATGAGGCAAGATTTGTCCAGACTGACCTGGAGGCCCACTGAGTTCAAAATATCTCAAAAGGCCTCCAATTTGGATGGCCTTAAAGGGGGTTAGACAAATTCCTGGAGGAGAAGGATATAAATGGGTACTAGCCCCGATGGCTCTATGCATAGGCCATGTACAACTATGTAAACCAGTTACTAGGGAACATGGGCAGGAGGATGCTGTTGCACTCATGTCCTGCTTGTGGGTTTCCCAGTGACAACTGGTTGGCCACTGTGTGAAAAGAATGCTAGACTAGATAGTCCCTTGGTCTGATCCAGCATGGCTCTTCTTATGTTCTTATGATCTAAGGCAGCCTTGACATTTGCCTAGAGGAGGCTGAATGAGGGATCGATGAAGAGCCAGTCATCTATATATGGAAAAATTACTATTCCCTACAGTTGGGAGTTACACCACCACTACGACTATGTATTCTGTAAAGACTGTTGGCACAGTAGTGAGACCAAACAGGAGGACTTTGAATTGGAAATATCTGTTGCCCAGGGCAAAGTGGACAAAATGATGAAATTTGGAGCTGACAGTGATATGGAAATAGGTGTCATGGAAATCTACTGTGACAAACCAGTCTCCAAGTAGAGGCAAAGTAGAGGAAGTACAAAAGAGTAGTCATCTGGAATTTCCACGGTCTGATACAGCAAGTGACACCCTATATGTCAAGTATGGAGCGTAGACCTCCATCTTTTTTGGTTATGATGAAATATCAGGAAAAGAAGCTGGTAAGCTTTTGGCAAAAGGTGATCCTTTCTACTGCTCACTTGTCCAAGAGTGTAGCGATTTCTCCACGAGCTTGGAGCTGGGGCAAGTGGTGCAGAAAATTCCTGTGGGACAAGTCTGCGAACTTGATGGTGTACTCGCCTCAGATGATTGAGAGCACTCACACATCTGTGGTGATGGATTGCCACTTTGACAGGACTAGACTGAGATAGTTGGAAAAGAGGTGGGGGTCTGTGCGAGTCAAAGATGCCATTCTGATTGGTTGGGATGCTTTCCCCTTGAGCACTGGAGATATTTATTGTGGAATGCTCATCTGGGTTGTAACAAGGTTCTATGCTGTGATAGGAACATAAGACCATAAGAAGAGCCATGCTGGATCAGACCAAGGGTCCATCTAGTCCAGCATTTTGTTCACACAGTGGCCAACCAGCTGTCAACCAGAAACCCACATGCAGGATACGAGCACAACAGCACCCTCCCATCCATGTTTCCCAGCAACTGGTGTACATACAGTCAGGGCCAGAAATATCAGAACAAGGATAACTGTTTTGGCAGTTGGCCTCTGTACACCACCACATTGAAGTTGAAAGGAAACACACCCAGATGGGAGCGAAGTCAGGACTTTCAGCTGTAATTCAAGGGGTGTGACAAAAGTGGGGCACTAACCATTCAGGAAGGACAGCCAGTGGCATACACACACCCCCATCGTTGGTGGCTCATAAGTAATGGAACAAACCAACATCATTTCAAACTTAAGGGTCGCCTTTAATACCTGGATGAAAATCCTTTGCAGTCAATGACTGCCTGAAGTCTGGAACCCATGGACATGACCAAATGCTGAGTTTCCTCCCTCAAGATGCTTTGCCAGGCCTTTACTGCAGCTGCCTTCAGCTGCTGTTTGTTTGTGGGTCTTTCTGCCTTCAGTCTTGTCTTCAGTAAGTGAGAAGCATGCTCTATTGGGTTGAGATCAGGTGACTGACTTGGCCATTGAAGAACATCCCACTGCTTTGCCTTGAGAAACTCTGGGGTAGCTTTTGCTGTATGTTTTGGGTCATTATCCATCTGCAATATGAAGCAGCATCCTATCAGTTTGGCAGCATTCGGCTGAATCTGAGCAGAAAGTATAGCCCTATGCACTTCAGAATTTATCCTGCTGCTTTTATCAGCAGTCAGGTCATCAATAAACACCAGTGACCCAGCTCCATTGGCAGCCATACATGCCCATGCCATAACACTGCCTCCACCATGTTTGACAGATGCTGTGGTATGCTTTGGATCATGAGCTGTTCCTTTCCTTTCCTTCTCCATACTTTTCTCTTCCCATCATTCTGGTACAAGTTAATCTTGGTTTCATCAGTCCAAAGAATCTTATTCCAGAACTGGGCAGGCTTTTTAAGGTGCTTGCTGGCAAAGGCTAATCTGGCCTTTCGGTTCTTGAGCGTTACCAGTGGTTTGCACCGTATTGTGAAGCCTCTGTATTTATGTTCATAAAGCCGTCTCTTGACTGTAGATGTTAACAATGACATGCCTACCTCCGCAAGAGCGTTCTTGACCTGGCTAGATGTTGTGAAAGGGTTCCTCTTCACCATGAGCAGAATTCTGCAGTCATCCACTTTAGCTGTCTTCCGTGGTCCTCCAGGCCTTTTGCTTATGCGGAGCTTGCCAGTAAATTCCTTCTTTTTCAGGATGTTCCAAACTGTTATCTTGGCCACTCCCAATATTTTTGCTATCTCTCTGATGGGTTTATGTTGTTTCCTCAGCCTAATGATGGCCTCCTTCACTCACATGGACACCTCTTTGGACCTCATGTTGGGGGTTCCAATGAACAGCTACCAAATGCAAATTTAACACTCAGAACCACCTCCAGGCTTGATTGGTCATGGGGTACCTAGGAAACAGGCCACACCTGGCCATGCAGCTGCTTGTCAGCCATTCGTTCCATTACTTATGAGCCACCAACGATGGGCGCGGTGTAAAGCCAGTGGGCTGTACTTCTTGAATGGTTAGTGCCCCACTTCTGTCAAACCCCTTGAATTACAGCTGAAAGTCCTGACTTCGCTCCCATCTGGGTGTGTTTCCTTTCAACTTTGATATGGTGGTGTACAGAGGCCAACTGCCAAAACAGTTATCCTTGTTCTGATATTTCTGGCCCTGACTCTAGGCTCACAGCCTCTGGTACTGGTCATAGCCTCTGTGACCAGTACCAGATCTGGATGCCCTGCTTGAAGTTGATTCTGACGGGTGCTTAGTATATCCCTGGTGTTGCCAGTAGAATTCCTACGGTGTGAAGAGAGTGATGGTATCAGGAGGAGTGGCAGGCAACATCCCTCCCCATATAGTCTGGGTCCCATCATGAGGGTGGTGGTGCCATCATGGTGGAGGGGCTCAAGTGCAGTAAAAGCAGTATCAATCATCCCATGGAAAGTCAGGCAGCAGTGAAGGAAACTTCCCAGGGAGGCTGGCAATGCTAGGGAGACCTATTAGTATCAAAGATATCGGGGAAGAGAGAGGTGTCTGTGCAGGGTGAAGGACACGGGTGTCAGGAAGCAGACTGACAAGTGGCTCTTGGTGGGGACCTTCCCTTGATCTCACCTTCAGATAGTGATCCGATGTACTGGACATCATCTGGGGGTGGTTGCAGTTTTTCCAAGGTAGGAGTAGGCGACCTCAGAGGAGGTGGTAGAGCTTGATGTGGATGAGAGGCTGTTGAATGACATGGTGAGGCTACGGAGTCATCATTGGATTCAAGCCTATGAGCCTCTTGTTTTTCAGCTCCAACTCTTGCTTGGCTAATGGCGCTTAGTGTGGGACTTTGCCAGCTGGATCGTATCAGCCTCAAGGTTTTGGGGTCAGGTCGGGGTGCCAATGTCAACAGTGAACCCTGAGGCAAGGCCGACACCGGTTCCATGCGCAGAGCTGGATTGTCTGAGAGTGAGGATGGTTGCGCCAGAGTCCCTTCCTTTGGGAGGAAGGCCAGAATGAGCAGTTGGGTGATCACTGACACAGGTTCGGTGCAGACTCATGACAAGACAGTATGAAGTGGTCGGTTCTGTGCCTCCACTGTGGCCTTTAGGGTCTGCTCCCATAACAGGATTTGGAGACAAGTCGTTCTGTCTCATCTGGCCTGTTTAATGAAGGCCTGACAGTAAACGCAGGAATCTACCCAACGTACCGCACCTAAACAAAGGAGGCACAGGGACTGCCTGTCAGTTTGTAGTAATTTCCAACCACAGTGGGTACACATCTTTAAGAAGACCTTGGAGACCACACACACACACACACACACACACACAGGGGAGGGGAGAGAAAAACAAAACCAAGAATGAAGTTAGATGATGAAGGAGTAGAAGAAACTCTGTCCAGCAGTTCCCAATGGGAAGAACTGAAATCAAGAAAAAAATGTGAACATGGAGGAAATTCCAAGAGCTGCTATCACTACAGCAGATGAAAAGCAACTGAGAGGGAAACAGGAGCCCTGCCAGGAGTATGCACGAAGGAGGGTGGGCAGAGCTCTCGCCTAAGAGCTCTGCTCAACTCTACAAGGTTCTGAAGGACTGTTCTGCGCAAGCACAGAGTCTATACATGTGAGTTCCCGAACATCACAAAGAAGAATGGGGCAGGTCAGCGGAGCTCACAGAAGGCGCGCACTCCCTTCTGGAAACTAGCATTTTGGCTCATTTCAGGGTTGCTTTAGGAAGCGCTAGCTTCCCACTGCAGTGGCCCTGTCTCTCGCGGGAGCAATGGAATGAGGACAGGCTCAGTGGCACAACTGAGTACTGCCCTAAGACCTTATACTCAATCATGATACTTTTTGGCCAGCAGATGCCCAAATGAAATCTCCTGCAAATGTTGCACTGTTAGCAAATTTCTACCTGAAGTGTAAACTGTACCATGCTCCACCATTAAAACTAAAATATGGAAGGCACTCCATAGTGACCTGTGCATTTCCTTCCTTTCTCCCCACTTCCAGGTCTCGTGCAACAGGGGAAAGATGGAGGTTTGGTACCTGCATCATGGAAACATGTTTCTCCCCCTTTTGCACAAGGTCCCGGTGGCAGGGAAGAGAGCCCCAAGTCACTCATGCTTCCTTTTTAAGCACTTCTCTAGAAGAAAACAAAATACTGTGTGGTATTTTAATCTTGTGCACTGAAAATATAGTTGCCTAATCTGATTATTGAAGCATGGCTAGAGGTAGCTAATAAATGAGAAAATGCCCACATATGGGATTGGCAGGAAAGACCATGGAATATGTGATACAAGCTGAAATTCATAGAGGTACCGGTCCTTGCATGTAGCCTATTTCTACCTTGGGCTGGCCCCGCTGACAATGGGTTGGATGCAAAATCTGCCTCCTGTAGATGGGAGGGCTCCTTCTGTCTGCAGGAGGCTTCTGATCCGGGGCGGAATTCTGCTGGTAGAATGGAGAAGGGGCAATCTTCACTGATTCTCCTTCCCTCTGCAATCTCCTATGCCCAAATCTGCTCACGAGTGTTGGGCCCTCTGGGACAGTGGGGAGGTAGTGCTGGGAGTTGCAGGGGCGGGGGAAGAATAGTCTAAGATCACTTCCCCTTCTTTCACTGGCAGGAGCATTCTTACGAGGTTGACTGTCAGCTCTAACCAGCTGAGAACTGATGCCCTGTGTTGGAGGACCTCATTGATTCATGTTCAATTTGTGGGTCTAAGTGCATCTTTATTTCCCCATAATCTCTACCTGATTTGGGAAAAAATGAGTTCAGGAATATCTGTTGGTGTTTTGTTCTAAAAATGCTTCCTTATGCATGGATTAGGCATGTGTGTGTATGTGTGGCGTGGGAGAGCGGGAGGGCGGGGAATGCCCTGTTCTATTCCTCTCTAATCCAGTGTGTGGGTTAGTGCTCCAACTAAGCGTGAGGAGCTCTGGACTCTATAGTGCAGCCCTTAAAATGGTTTAATAAAATATGCTCTTCATTAATTTTCATGTTTTAATTGCTATATTATCTCCGAACAACTTACCCTGCCATAGCCATGCCCAAAACAAACTACCCTGCCACAACTGTACCTATTTCATTTAATAACCTGCCAGGAGCATAAGGCAGAGTACACTTTCCTCCCCCTATTTTATACTCACAAGAACCCTGTAGGGTAGGGTAGGTTAAAAGATAGTGGGTTGGATCCAGATCTGTCATTCCGCTAGCAGAGGGGTACCACTCACAGAATGAGACTTCTATGTCCTCTCCTCCTCATTGTAGTCCGTTTGCGCACTCTCCAAATCTGCTCCGGAGAGTCCTTCAACGCTCCAGAGCAGATTGGGGGGCGGGGGCTGCAGCGGGGAGGAGAGGGCACAGAAGTCCCATTCCGCAAGTGGTATCCTGTTATCCTAGTGAAATGATGGATCTCAACCCAGTGTCTGGTCCAAGGTCAGCCAGGGAGTTTCATGGCTGAATGGGGATTTCAATTTGGTCTCTCCAGGCCTACTCCAGCACACCCAGCATCAGAGGCTACATGTGCTGCTCCCACCTCTTTGGGGCATTTAGAAAGCAGGCATCAGCTCAGCCTTTCTGCTTCTCCAGAGGGCAGTTGATGCCCAAAAGGGGAGACCTCTACAGCTCCATATACTCACAGGGAAGGTTAGGTACAGTATTTCATTTTTCTTGGAGCTATTTTGCCTATACAGCAGGCTATGAAACTCCTGTTTATGGGATCTAAATCTGATGAAAGTTACTTTGGAAAAATAATCTCCTGAGCCTGCATTTGATTTTTGCATCCTGTGAGAAGTAGATGTTTTTTGGCTCTTGTGAAAAAAAAATGGAATTTAAAATGTGGTACATTTACACCAGTAATAAAAGAACTGTATGATATTTAAAATGCAATGTAAAAACTATGGCCAATTCATTTTCCAGATACATGTTCATGCATACATGCACATGGCCAACATATAATCCATAGACTTTAAACATATAATTTTGTAAAGTAGAAGAAATAGATTTAGCACTCCCCTTCCCATAATCATATACTGTGTTTTCACCTGTGAATGTTAATATTGTTGATGCTGATAGCAATGCATTATGTGACAACAACCTCAACCTTCAATCCTGCAACCAGTTCCTGTAGCAAAAGTTCCAGAGAACTGGCCCACAGCTGTTGCCTTGTCTTGTGTTATCCTTAAATGTATTTTAATTACTTTAGGATGTAATTATTTTTCCACAAATAATGATTAAGAGCCTCTATTAAGTTCACGTTGAGTGGAGTGAGCAGGCTCGTCTAGTGACATATGGAAGTATGCAACAGGCATGGTAAAGGAACTTGACTTAGAAAAGGAACTTGAAATTTTTACCTTAGTAGTTTTCCTTGGCTTAGGCTCAGGTTTTGGTGGAGCTGGTTTCTAGGAAATATTTTCAGACAGTCCAACAGTTAGCACAGTTACTAACAAGCGTCACCTATTAATCTTTCCTCTTTTCCCATTTCTTAGCACGTGACACCAAAGAAGCCAGAGATGGTTTAGATAAGCTTCCATCCTTAGTCAAAGTTACCTTCTATTTCTCATCAAAATGTCAGAAAGCCTGTTTCTCTGCATTTTATAGACTGATTTCAAGAAACTCTTTTCAGCCATGCTCTGAAGTGGTTACATGTCTGTCTGTCTCTCTCTCTCTCACACACACACACTCACACCTCTTTTCAGTCATCTTCTTTAACTGAAAATAAACTCTTTTCAGTTATCTTCTGAAGTGGTAGCATCTCTCTCTCTCTCTCTCTCTCACACAGACACACACACATGCGCGCGCACACACACTAGCAAAACATCCTTTCACTGGGATATCCTATCACTACTAACATCATTCACTTCCACTACCACCATAAAGCTACACCCCCTTATTTAACATACTCTTTTTGCCTAAGGTAGCTGGTCATTAGGCATGAGCCAAATAGATCAGAGGTGCAGGTATAGTAAACAAAGCTACAGAGTGTTTTATTAAAAAGGAATAAAACAAGACATCGTATTAACTTATGGTTACTGTTACTTTAAAACAAGACTTCTATGTTGTTACTGTTACCATCAATCAGGTTGTAGTAGCTACAGTTCCTAACCCTAACCAAACCTAAGCCAATTCCCCTATCAAGTTCCACCCCAGTTAGCACACAAGCCTGGCAATGAGGGCTTGATATCTTGTCTTCCTTTTAGTAAGGTTTGACTACCACCTGGGACCTTATTTGCAATTTACTAAACTTCCCTTGAAGTCTTCAATTTGGTCTAGCTGTTTGCTCTGTCTTCAGACGTCCACCATCAGCTTTTGCCAGGCCTCACCTATCCCCCAAGGCTGCCTTCTGGAGTCTTCCTCTTGCTGGCCTTTTTCTGATCCTGCCTTGCCTGCTTCTAGCTTGGCTTCCAGGTCCACCTGCTGCGGCTGCCTTCTTCAGGCTCTCAGCCTCTCCTGAAAACACTCAATAAGACACTATTCCATTGCCACTCTTCCCTGGTGACACTCTTGGACCAACTCCTCCCAGACAAAGTCTTTCAGATGCCTTTTAACAGGTCCTTATATTTGCTCATGTCAGAACCTTCCAGCCAATCAGCGTTGCCATTGCCAACATTCTATCACACCGCCTCTGGGCAAACTCAGGACCAACAGACATCTTTAGAATGTTTAGCTGTCTTCGAATCAGATGGTACCAATTTCAATCCAACCTTTTCATTTGTAAGCCAGAACCTAGATTCACATCGTCCTCTTAATGGTAACAGAAATAGTAACTGCCACTCCACCAACACACCACGTTTACAACATCTCTCTCCTCTAGCAAAAGCCTCAAGTAAATGACATATGTTTTTTTCTCTTGTACTGTTAAAACCCGTCACCTTCAGTCCTTGTAACAAAACATAACGGTTGAACATATTAAACTTTTACCTCACAAAAATCAGTTTCTACACACACACACACACACACTTATTTTCCTGTACAGGAAATGAGAAGAGAGCCAGCCAACACATGTCAGTTTGGTCATCTTGATTACTGTGAACAGAACGATGATGAGTAATCAGAGGGCTGGATCCAGTGGTGTCATTCCACTGACAGAACTGCTTCTGTCAGCGGAACGAGGAGGTGGGGGGGGGGGGTAATTCACCACCCCCACTGCGCTCTTAAAATCTGCTCTGGAGACTGGGAAACCATCTTGGGCAGATTTTCAGGCAGTGCAGAGGGCTGCAGGAGGAAGGAGAGAGGGAAGAACTCCCATTACACTAGTGACTTCCAGAAGCATAACACTGGATTTAACCCAGGGACTTTTAACAAATGAATTTTAATATTCTTTAATGACTTGGGATGTCTTCCAGGTATCCTGAAATCTTTCTCTAGCCTTTGAAAGACAACACTTTCCAGTTAGAGAAAGGAGAAGAGAAATAGTTTGGAGCAAGTTCTACAGTTTGCTTTGGAAGAGAAAAGCCTTCCCCAGGGTTCTGGATTGTGTGGAAGCATCCACACATACAGCTGAATGAGTGAAGCCCTCCCCACTGCAAGTGTTGGCACTGTATGTGTGGATGCCTTTAGGTGGAGCTACGGGATGACATAATGTCAGGAGCAGGGCTACTTGGCGTGGTCTGTCCCAGCATACATGGTGGGTTTTACCACTTAGAACAGGGGTGCAGAACCTCAGGCCCAGAAGCCAAACCTAGCCCACCTGAAGTACCAATCTGTTCCTCCAAGGTTCCCCAGATAGCCACACTCCCTTCCCTGCTCCTACTCCCTTCCCCCTGATCACTTGGTGGTTTCCCAGCTTTTGTGCAGTTTTTTTCCCCATTCTAAAGGGTTGAAAAGTTTCTCCTAAAGCTTAATTACTGGCAGCAAAGCTTTAAGTCATAATAAGCTGGAGTTTTTGGCCTGCCCCTTTGGCCCTGCCCCTTTTGCCTTCAGTCCTGTCGACCAGTGAAATGCAGCCCATGAGAACTTCTCTGAAATAGAATTCAGTCATCAGACTAATAGAGATTCAACACCCCGAATAATACCTGAATAGGGCTACAGGTAGACAGAGAGTTTATACAGAGATGTGGCCTTGGAGTTTGGCTGAATCAGGAGCTCTTTGGACATCTGAAGCAGGATCAGCAGGGTTGATACCACTGTAGGAGTGTTTGTTTTCTTCCAATATGCTCTGCTTACATACTTATGGGTAGATCAAATATTATAAAGATGCCATAAATCTCCAGAGCTTTCAGATTCAATGGAAACTAAACCCTTCAGAGCTGCCCCTGGATTTCTCATGGTTTTGGGAAGTGGGGAGCACAGGACAGTAGTCTGATCATGCCAGAGATCTGTACTAATCTGCATTATATTTCAAGGATTTAAAAAGTGAGTCAAGGTAACACTGCCATACCTATCACCACACAGCACAGCCAGTGCCAACTTGTATGGGCTGGAATGAGAAAGAATGTGGCTTCATATTTACACAAACACAAATTTCAAATACTTACAGCTGACAATCTTGCAGATCGTCTTGTTGGCTAAAAAAGGGAAAGAAAATATCTTTGTAGATTTTCAGCAGTTCACATCCAAACAAGGTAAAAATCTGTCAGTCATTTGCCAACAAAATAAAATGTACCTGGAAGACAACAGAAGTATTTATTACAAAATGCAAAGGTCTCTGCATCCTGAGGTATTATTGTTTTAGATGCACACAATGTACTTGTCTAGCAGAAAGTTCATATGATTGCTACATTTTGGAATTGTATCTTCCTGTTTTGTTTCTCCATAGTTGTGGAAATCTCTTGTGGAAATAGTAGTGGTAATGGTTTCAGACTGAACTCAAAAGTACAATATAAACAAACAATCAGAAGCCAGTGTTTCGATAGCCCAGTAATATTCCATATGTGGCCTTGGTAGCAAGCTAAAAATAAAACCGCCATATTCTGTGAACATCCAAACACTGGACAATAAATAACACACATCTGGCAAATCTGTACTGTACTAAATTGAAATGTATTGTAAAAAATAAGGCATGCTTGGTACAGCATTTGGATTCCCTTGCAAGAGAATCCAAAGAGGTCTTGATGTAAATGATCAAAGTTTGGTATGTATGTCAAAAGAAATGTGTCCACATTTAAGGTTTACTTAATTGTTCCTTTTGGAAACTGGAATATGGTGAGAGTGCAGCCCACAAGCTTGAAAAGTCATAACTGGATGCTGCTGGATGGTAGACTTGCACAGAGGATCTGAGAAAAGCAAAACTAGGATACCTAAAGGAAATCTGAAGCCTCATTGACTGGAAAGTGACGCAGGAGTTTTATACACACACACATACACACACACAGACTGAAGAGATTTTAACATCAGGATGAGTTTTGCTGGCTGCCCAACGTGTGACACAAGTTAGCTCTAACTTAAAGGCTACTAGCATCAGTTTACTGTTTTCTGATCTAACAAAGTGAACCAGAAATGGAAACAAGGCTCTGGGTATGGAACTGACCTACTGGGAGCTTGAAAAACTGCTGGGTATGGGTGAATAAGAAGGAGATGTTCACATCCAGCCAGGGAGGGGGCACGTATGGTTATACCACTTAAGAGACAACTCTTGACATTGCCAATCATCTGTTTACACACAATAAGCAGGTGTGAGACTCTGTGCTAGCGCCCCACACCCCAGCACTGCCAAAATTTACAATCTTGATCGTATGTTAAGCAACAGGAAAGGGAGAGCACTACAGCCATAGGAACAGATGTGCAACCTTCTGGTGTGTTCCTGAACTGGCATTATGTATGTAAGTGCGTGCAGCTACATGACATATTGTTGGAGAATACATTGTCTAAGATTTACATCCTGCCTGTCCTCATAATACTATATTGTACACATCTACCAATCCGCCCCTGGACACCTTTCTTGGCACCCCCCAAGGTTCCCGACCCCTCCCACTTAAAAAAACCAAACAAACACATTTTCTTACTCGCGGCAGCTGGGATTGCTGTGAAATAGGTTTTTGTTGGTGCTAAAAACTGTGGGTTCAAAGGCATTGTTTAGTATATTGGGGCCGAAGACCCCACCTCTGCTTTGTATTGAATATTTGGGGCAGGTTACTTGTCCTTTGCCATGCCTCCCATGGCAGCTATTTTGTGGTGGTGCCAAGGATGACATGCAGCTCTACCTCTTGTTCAAATCTTCATCAAGGTTGGCCGTAGAATCCCTGTCCAAATGTCTGGAGACGGTGAGTGGCTGGATGGGGAGGAATACGCTGAAGCTGAACCCTGACAAGACCAAGGTACTTTTGGTGGGAGACAAGAGGAGGTTGGGGGATGTTGACCTGGTGTTGAACGGGGTACGGTTACCCTTGAAAGACCAGGTCCGCAGCTTGGGGGTCATCTTAGACTCCCAGCTGTCCATGGAGGCTCAGGTGTCAGCTGTGAGCCAGACAGTGCTGTACCAACTCCATCTGCACTCCTTCCTTCCTGACCATCTGCTCCCATTGGTAGTACATGCCCTGGTCTCCTCTCGTTTAGACTACTGTAATGCGCTCTACGTGGGGTTACCCTTGAAGACGGTTCAGAAGCTGCAGCTGGTACAGAACACGGCAGCTCGCCTGATTAAAGGCAGCCAGCGAGATCACATCACTCCAGTGCTGAAGGAGCTGCACTGGCTACCAGCTGTTTTCCAGGCCAAATTCAAGGTGTTGGTTTTGACCTTTAAAACCCTATATGGTTCCGGCCCAGCCTACCTCAAGGAGTGCCTCCAGCAACACCAGATATGCCACTCAACAAGATCAGCCTCGGATGGCCTTCTCTCTGTCCCACCAGGCAGGACAGCTAGGCTGGTGAGGACGAAGGAGAGGGCCTTCTCTGTGGTGGCCCCCACTCTGTGGAACTCCCTCCCTAGGGAACTCCACCATGTCCCCTCTTTAATGAACTTCCGCCATGCATTAAAAACATGGTTGTTCAGGCAGGCATTTGGGATGGGCTAGGGTAATTTTAGAAATGTGATGTTTTTAATGTTGAATTTTATTGCAGAAACTGTTTTTATTGTTGTGCAGTGCCTAGAGCATTATTAATCGTGATGGGCGATTAATGAATTTAATAAATAAATAAATAAATAAATAAATAAATAAACAGTTTCTCAAATTGTCAAATGTGCCCACAGCCCAAAAAGGTAGCCTTCCCTCCACTTTATGGTATTCAGCTGTTCCAAAAAGGATTCTTGACTTGAAAGAAGGCTGATTTGCTAAGAATGCAACTTATTTTCAGCAGTGAAGTATTATCTGCCTGCTAATGCCCAGATCCACCTTACTACTATCCATCTCCAGGATCTGAGACAGCAGCCCCTGCCAGCCTTGCTGCCCAACATCCTTCTAAGGGGCATTATCATGAGCTGAACTTGGGGGTTCATTTCTGCCATGTGTTATAAGCTCTACCACTCTACTACAGATCTTCCTTCGACCACTCTGAATTGTGTAGTTTCTTCTTCTACAACCGTACTTCTGAAATTTGCACAAGCCTCTACTGCTTCTTGTGCACAGTGCTTTGTTTCACCACCTTTTCCTAGTGCACGAGGTCACATGCACTATCCTAAGCACATTTTTGCTAGGATCTGACTGCTAGTGACTTGAAGCATTAGGATTTGTAGCATTCAACTGTTAGTGACTTGAAGTCTTAATATATTTTTTAAATGTAATGCTATAATTTCCTCAGTGATATTGCAAACTGATCATCTGATCATTTTCTTTTATTTATTTATTTTGTAATATGCAAGAAGAGAGGAACTGGCTTGTAAATAATGATTGTCCCTTGACCTTCAGGAGATGCTTTTCAGAGTCTGCAGTGGGAAGGAGGGGGCAAGGAATTCCCTTGTGTAAGTGATCTTGTGGGAACACCGCCCTGGATACAACCGGGGGTGGGGTGGGGGGTGGATTTACTTTTTAATTTGCATTATTAGAATAACCTCTTCAGCAGAGGACATTTTAACATTTATCTCAGTCATTTTGTTTTAGTAGAAGTGATTGAGCTTATAAAGTTAAAAAAACAGGTTTTGGTAGAAGTCCTATTACATCAGCAGTCTGCCAGATATGCCATGCCTCCACCTCCTTGACAGATATACAGAGGAACACACCTATTACTATGACTGAGGTGCTCTTCCTTATCTGAGGTGTGATCAATGTTGTCAGTTCTGACAGCACTGTCAATTCTGACTGGTGAATTATGGCAGTGTTTCAAGGAATGCTGTGGGTATATATTGTTTTTACATCATTTTTTTATTTTCTTTCTTTCTTTTAATTTATTTATTTAGAGGATTTTTACCCCATTCTTCAGCTGAAAAAGGCTCCCAGAGTGGCTTACAAAGGCTAATATTTAAGATGTGTTTTCCCCCCTACCCAGGCTGAGCACGCATTGGTTATGGTGGCTGTTCCATCAGCATAGCAGTAGCATATCACTTCCCTCTCCTTGGAGATAAGCGAATATAGGATTGCTTTATAAACTGCATTTTTTCTGTTGAAACACCTTAATCTAGCTATCTCTTGTAGGGTTACACACAAGGAATTGGGTCCAGAGGTACACATGCAGAAGAAATTCTGTCAGAGGTGCCGTTCTATGAACTGTTGTACAAGAGCTAGTAGAAGACATTGTGCAATGCTGTGCAATATATTTTTCAATCCCTTGTACAAAAGGAAGGGCACCTCTGAATTGCAGTTCTCTCTTCTTGTGCGAGGATCTTGTGCTATGTCAGAAAAAAAAGCTATTCTGGAAACAGAAGAGTCATTCTGCAAGTGTAAGGGCCCTTCCGCTCATACAAGAACACCCCTGGAGCCAATCAATGGACTTCAGGGAAGGGGCCAGCTCTATGTGCAATATTTTTATATGACAGAAATAAACCTCCATTGTAGTTAACAGGAGAGCCTATGTTCACAGAAGCTCTAGTGCAGTATGCCAGTGTCAGGCTGAAGTAATTAGTCCTATTTCCAAAGAGATTACCATTTCATTCAGCAGCTATTGCTAACCATTACTTGTTTCAAACCCCTTCATGGATCACTGCCTTCTTGTGGCGAAGGGGCTTGCGTAACTCAGTGAAGCCATAAGCTATGCCGTGCAGGGCAACCCAAGACGGACAGGTCATGGCAGAGAGTTCTGACAAAATGTGGTCCACTGGAGAAGGAAATGGCAACCCACTCCAGTATTCTTGCCAAGAAAACCCCATGCAACGTATCACAAGGCTAAAAGAGATGACGCCGGAAGATGAGCCCCTCAGGTCGGAAGGTGTCCAATATACTACTGGGGAAGAGCAGAGGGTATTTCCAAGTAGCGCCAAAAAGAGTGAAGCAGCTGGGCCAAAGCCGAAAGGACACTCAGCTGTGGATGCGTCTGGTGGTGAAAAGAAAATCCGATGCTGTAAAGAACAATATTGTTTAGGAACCTGGAATGTCAGATCAATGAATCAAGGTAAGCTGGAGGTGGTCAAACATGAGATGGCAAGATTGAACATTGACATCTTGGGAATCAGCGAACTAAAATGGACAGGCATGGGCGAATTTAATTCAGGTGACCATCATATCTACTATTGTGGGCAAGAATCCCTTAGAAGAAATGGAGTAGCACTCATAGTCAACAAAAGGGTGGGAAAAGCAGTACTGGGGTACAATCTTAAAAATGATAGAATGATCTCAGTACGAATCCAAGACAAACTATTCAACATCACAGTAATTCAAGTCTATGCCCCAACCACTGATGCCGAAGAAGCTGAGGTTGATCGGTTCTATGAAGACCTACAACACCTTCTAGAACTAACACCAAAAAAAGATGTCCTCTTCATCATAGGGGATTGGAATGCTAAAGTAGGAAGTCAAGAAATCACCGGGATAACAGGCAGGCATGGCCTTGGTGTACAAAATGAAGCAGGACAAAAGCTAATAGAGTTTTGCCAAGAGAACACGCTCATCATAGCAAACACTCTTTTCCATCAGCACAAGAGGCGACTCTACACATGGACATCACCAGATGGTCAATATCGAAATCAGATTGATTATGTACTTTGCAGCCAAAGATGGAGAAGCTCCATACAGTCAGTAAAAACAAGACCTGGAGCTGACTGTGGCTCAGATCATGAGCTGCTTCTTGCAAAATTTCAGCTTAAATTGAAGAACGTAGGGAAAACCACTAAACCATTCAGG
Source organism: Heloderma suspectum (assembly GCF_057233095.1). Lineage (NCBI taxonomy): Eukaryota > Metazoa > Chordata > Lepidosauria > Squamata > Helodermatidae > Heloderma > Heloderma suspectum. Next base: position 301,425,515 of record NC_139458.1, read on the forward strand.
TATGACCTAAATCATATCCCTTATGAATATACAGTGGAGGTGAGGAATAGAGTTCAGGGATTAGACCTGATAGGCAGAGTGCCTGAGGAACTATGGACGGAGGTCCGCAACATTGTTCAGGAGGCAGCAACGAAATCCATCCCAAAGAAAAAGAAATGCAAGAAAGCCAAGTGGCTGTCTGACGCGGTTTTACAAGTAGCTGAGGAAAGAAGGGAAGCGAAAAGCAAGGGAGAAAGGGGAAGATATATCCAACTGAATGCAGAGTTCCAGAGAATAGCAAGGAGAGACAAGAAGGCCTTCTTAAACGAACAATGCAAAGAAATCGAGGAAAACAACAGAATGGGAAAGACTAGAGATCTCTTCAAGAAAATTGGAGATCTCAAGGGAACGTTTTGTGCAAAGATGGGCATGATAAAGGACAAAGAAGGCAGGGACCTAACAGAAGCAGATGAGATTAAGAAGAGGTGGAAAGAATACACAGAAGAACTATATAGGAAAGATCTTAATGTCGCTGATAGCCATGATAGTGCGGTCACTGAACTTGAGCCGGACATCCTTGAGAGTGAAGTCAAGTGGGCCTTAGGAAGCATTAGTAACAACAAAGCTAGAGGAGATGACAGTATTCCAGATGAGCTATTTAAAATCCTAAAAGATGATGCTGTTAAAGTGCTGCATTCAATATGCCAACAAATTTGGAACACTCAACAATGGCCGCAAGACTGGAAAAGGTCAGTTTACATTCCAATTCCAAAGAAGGGCAATGCCAAAGAGTGTTCAAACTACCGCACAATTGCGCTCATTTCAAATGCCAGCAAGGTTATGCTCAAAATACTACAAGCTAGGCTTCAGCAGTATGCGAATCGAGAACTACCGGAAGTACAAGCTGGGTTTCGAAGAGGCAGAGGAACTAGAGATCAAATCGTCAACATTCGCTGCATCATGGAGAAAGCAAGAGAATTCCAGAAAAACGTCTATTTCTGCTTCATTGACTACGCTAAAGCCTTTGATTGTGTGCATCACAACAAACTCTGGCAAATTCTTAAAGTGATGGGAGTACCAGACCACCTTACCTGTCTCCTGAGAAACCTGTACGAGGGTCAAGAAGCAACAGTCAGAACCAGACATGGAACAACCGATTGGTTCAAAATTGGGAAAGGAGTACGACAAGGCTGCATATTGTGGCCCTGCTTATTTAACTTATATGCAGAGTACATCATGAGACATGCCGGGTTAGATGAATCAGAGGTCGGAATTAAGATTGCTGGGAGAATTATCAACAACCTCCGATATGCAGACGATACCACCCTAATGGCAGAAAGCGAAGAGGATCTAAAGAGCCTCTTGTTGAGGGTGAAAGAGGAGAGTGCAAAAGCTAGTTTGAAACTCAACATTAAAAAAACTAAGATCATGGCATCTGGCCCTATCACTTCCTGGCATATAGAAGGGGAAGAAATGGAAGCAGTGACAGATTTTACTTTCTTGGGCTCCAAGATCACCGCAGACGGTGACTGTAGCCATGAAATTAAAAGACGCTTGCTCCTTGGGAGGAAAGCTATGGCAAACCTAGACAGCATAGTAAGAAGCAGAGACATCACCTTGCCAACAAAGGTCCGTCTAATCAAAGCTATGGTTTTCCCAGTAGTAATGTATGGCTGTGAGAGCTGGACTATAAGGAAGGCTGAGCGACGAAGAATTGATGCTTTTGAACTGTGGTGCTGGAGAAGACTCTTATGAGTCCCCTGGACTGCAAGGAGGTCAAATCAGTCCATCCTAAAGGAAATCAACCCTGAGTGCTCATTGGAAGGACAGATACTGAAGCTGAAGCTCCAATATTTTGGCCACGTAATGCGAAGAGAAAACTCTCTGGAAAAGACTCTGATGCTGGGAAAGACGGAAGGCAAAAGGAGAAGGGGACGGCAGAGGATGAGATGGCTAGATAGCATCACCGAGGCAATGAATATGAACTTCAGCATGCTCTGGGAGAGAGCGCAGGACAGGAAGGCCTGGCGTGCTATGGTCCATGGGGTCACGAAGAGTCGGACACGACTGAACGACTAAACAACTTGTTTCAAAAAACCTTTTCTTCCACAAAGCCATCTCTCTCTCTCTCTCTCTCTCACACACACACACACTAATCTTTAAGCCAGTTGCCATCACATGTTTCAAAAATGTTTACATTTCTAATTTCCCACAATTAACATTAAAGTTTTTTAATTTCAAATATGCCATCTAAAGTGCTTCAAATGAAGGGAAATTAATTCTTAATTATCCTAGACACTTGATTTTGTAAAGAAAAACTGGTCTTTTGGCACCTTTTTGAAAATAAAGGCATTCATATGTACATCTGATCTGGACACATTCCCTTATCATGCATAAGGTAAATGCTAGCGAAAATGTCCACTGTACCATGAGACAAATTTTAATTTCAAGGGTGATATCAAATTCTCTTCAAGGTAACTTTCGCTCGAGACATAAACATCTCCTCCCATAAAATGGATTTCACTGAAACACAGCATAAGGCTCAATCTAGCAACAAGCCCCAATGAAACAAATGGGAGATGCACAAGAGCGTGACCAGTTCAATGGGCCTTGCATGGGACATTGCCTGCTGGACTGTTCCCACAGCAAAGTATTGTGGGAGGATCTGAATGTGTCTGTCTGACTGAAGAAATGGGTCCCCCAAGCGGTTCTTAGTTTATAGAATGGGATATGTTGGGACTCAAGTAAGCTGAATGAATGTCCTATGAGCTGGAAATAGTACTCCTTTCCCCAAAAATATTTGAACTGAACAGTTACTACGTGATCAGGAAGGAACCTCTGTACGTTCTGGCCAGGTTGCTAGACTTATCAAAGCAGCCTCCCCAGAAGGGAGCTGGGGAAGTGTGAAAGCTTCTTTGCGCCTGCAATACATACAACGTAACATATAATATAGCCATATTCGGGGTGATTCACATGACTCTTCTGCCTCAAGAGAAAGGGAGAAAGACTACACGGATCATCAGAGTGTGCAACTGCTTCACATACGTCACTGTGGGCGCTTATTACACCATGGGCACATGCAAATACTCATGGCTTTCCCAGGTCTCTATGCTGCTTCTTATACATATCCCTACAGAGTTGAATACCAATCCCTACACTTACCTACCATCATCTACACTGGCAATAGATGGGCACTTTTATAGGTGTTGTTCAGGCGTTAAGTCGTGTCTGACTCTTCGTGACCCCATGGACCATAGCACGCCAGGCCTTCCTGTCTTTCGCTCTCTCCCAGAGTGTGATACCTATACCTATACTTTTATAGGTACAAGGTCACTTAATGTTACATAGGCCCTGCTGCAAAATGTCTTCTGTACAGAAATACTGACCCGGTTCACATAATCATGGTGTCCCACAGTGAGCTGCAGTGTGTGCTGGGTGGAAAAGAACCGTGGGGGGGGGGGGGGATGGGAAATTTTAGAAAAATGGAAAAATAAGCAATACTTATTTTTTTTAGCGCTCTTTACATATCTAAAGTCACTTTTTTGCTTTAAGACAGCCTTCCCCAACCTAGTGCCCTCCAGATATTTTGGACATCAGCTCCCATCAGCCTCAGGAAGCATGGCCAACGGTCACAAATGCTGGGTCCAAAACATCTGGAGGGCACCAGGTTGGGGAGGGCTGCTTTAGGAACATAAAGCAGTCTTTTTGTTCCTAAAGTTATTTTATATATGACTTAGTATGAGTTTAGCTCATAAAGTTATCATTATATTTTAAAACTTTTAAAAGTAAACTCAGTACAGTTGTAATTGTTGTCTGAATGGATTAGAATGACATTAAATGACGGCTACAGCATCAGAAACACAGGACTTTATAGAACAAAACCCAAGCTGTCAAGAATGCACATTTACTGTCAAGAATGCACAGTGATGACTCTGCTCACATGTTGGGAAACTGAGCATAAATGTCTATCAAGAAAATATACCTTAGATCAATAATTTTAGTAAGGAATGAAAGACTAACTATGCTGGGAAACTTACAGAGAGGATTAAAAATATTTTCCCCTATGGCTTCATTATTTCCAGACATTTTACACCTCTAGTCTTTCTATAAAATGTTCTTATTACATATTTTTAGAAATCATTTTGGGGGAGTAAAGACTGGGTAACAATATATAAATACTTTGTCTTAAATTCTAAAAGAAAATATTTCATAATCCAAAGCTGTTCAATTTTTCGAATTGTTCAGAAAAAGAAAAAAAAACAGTCCTCAGGGAAAAAACGGGGAAAAAACATTTTCACCCGCATTTTCCCTTTTTTTTCCCCCAGGCCTTCACATCTTTAATTTTGGGATTGTCATCTTTGTCACTTTCTTTATTTAAAGGTGGAGCTTGGGCCATTTCCCTTAAAATCAATTGCACCTGTAATTTTATGTTTCTAAAATCTAATAGAAAGTGGAACCATTATAAACTTTCATCATGTAGCTATTTCACCCAACCCCTTTTGATCTGTGCTAATGCGTCAGCTGTACTCTCCAGGAAGACAATACTTTAAAAAAAAACACACACACAAGAAAATGTGAAATAAGACTGTTCATGTCAAGAGGGTTTTTTACGCCCTAAGATTATGACAAAAAGTAGAATCTGATTTGAGCTGCTCTAGAGGATCCCATTCCAATTCTAAGGAGCAGACTTCTGCATTCATGCTGTCTCAGCAGCAGACCAATGGAGTGAACCAATACTGTGCCAGATGGAAACGAGTTCATTAGCGGAGCAGACATGCCCTTTGAGATAAGAGCATTTCAACTCTCATAGTGCATGTGTACATATCTTCAGATTTAAAAGAGGGAAGCAGTGGTTTCAAAAAGGAATTAAAATAACAGCACCTTATACTGGCAACTGCTAGGCTTGACTAGGGTAGTGTCTTTTCCATGAAGCTACTATTGAACCATGTGAGTGTGAAAATTGGTATAACACTAATCATTTTAACACTTGAGCCAGTCCACCGTTAATGACAGTTCCTGTGCACTGAGGGAATTGTACAGGGAAAAACAGCCTTGTTTCTCCCCTATCCTGTGGCATGCAGACATGGACACATCTGGAGGCACCAGACACAGGGTGTTACAGGGAATGGGAGGCATGTAAATACCCCCATCCCCAGAATGGCCTGATGTGCTGAATTTCCATGCACCATGGGCAGGGGGGAAAGCAAAGTTCTGTAATGGGGAACCCTCTGTACATGAGCACTGCGACCTGAGATGGCCTGGATCAAGGTCTTAGTATTCACATAATGCTCTTTTGAGTGTTTGAAATGTTGAACCAATTACCTCATTGCATAATTACAAGGACCTGTAGTGTTGTAGCTAAGATACTAACCTTTGGACCAAGAAGTCAAATCTTACTTCTGCCATCCATTCAAGATGCACCTTAAGCAAGCTGCAATCTCTCAGCCTCACTCCCAGCCACCCATTTTGAATATGGAGATAATAACACTGACCAGGTTAGAGGGTTTTTGTAAAGGTCAGAGAAAATGGCCCTGTTTACACGTAACACTAAGCCATGGTGCTTGGGGAATTTCTGGTAACCACAGTGTCAGGAGCGCCCTTGCTGCCTTCTGAAATCCTCAAGTAGCCAGAATCAACACGCAGACTATATGGCTCGTTTCTAAGGCTTTATTTCCATTCAACCTAATAACTCTTACAGATGCTAATTGCCTGAGCCTAATGAGGGAAACTTAAGAGAGCTACCTATGAGGGGTTTCTAGCCTTAGTGAATCAGTTGGTGTCCGTTTTGAGGGAAAAGGCGGGAAGCCTCTGAACTTAAGGGCTAGGAGGCGAAAGTCCACCCCTTTCCTGTGGGGCATCAGGGTGCAGCTGCTGACATCACACCAAGTGGGCTGAGCGCCTCCTCTCGGCACCCTCAATCTTCCACTTGTCCCTGCGCCGGCGCCTAGCATCCTGAAGCTCCAGTTGTCCCTCCCGCCTGCCAGGGTCTCTACCACTCTCAGGAATGTGACAGGGGGGGCTCTCCCTCTGGCGGCACCTCTGAACAGTGTGCGGGTTCCTCTCCCACGGTTTCTATCTCCTCCTCAGAATCAGAACTGCTTTGGGGCTCTATGGGCTCCGATCCAACCCTGACACACAGTATCTTAGTGTGTCATGTGGCTGGGAGAGAAAACCACATTCTGTGTGGTTATTAAACCACCATGGGTGTCAGGAGCGCCCTAGCTGCCTCTTGCAGTCCCCTCCAATAGCCAACTTAGGACACAGACAACGAGGATTCTTTCCAAGGCTTTATTCCTTTATTACTTTATGACTCTTACAGATACTAATCGCTAGCAACTAAGTAAGGAACTGCACTGGGGATAGATAGCAGAGTAGCCTAAGCTCCAGGTAAAGCAGTTGGTCCCTGTTTGAAGGGGAACCACGGGAGGACTCTGCACTTATGGGCTATGGAGAGATCCTCCCTCTTACCCTTGGGTCCCCGGGACGTGACCGCTGTTTTAGCGCCAAACGAGCGGAGCGCCTCCTTTCGGCGCCCTCCATCTGTCGCCGCTCCCTGCATCTGCGCCGAGCGTCCAGCAAGCCCCCCTCCAGCGCTCTCTCACTGCCAGGGTCACCATCTCTCTCAGGAATGCTGGCAGGAGGAATCTCTGCCAGCTGCTGTGCTTGTGAGAGATGAGCGAGCTCCTCTCCCATGGATTGCTGTTCTTCCTCAGAATCAGAACTGCTCTGGGGCTCTATGGGCTCAGTTTCCACCCTGACAATGGGTAACCGCCCCTGCAAAAGGGTTAAGGGGCTCCAGGGAGACTTATGTCCTCTGTCAGGCTCTCTGGTGGTTAAAACAGGCTCTGGAGGACCTCCAGGCCATGACCATAGAGTCTGCCAGCTACAGCATCCACTACTGCGGGCGACACTGTAGTCACCATAGACTTTCTTGACGGTCGTGTGATCATTTGGGACAACTGAGCAGCCACTGGGAACCTGTTCACACTGCGGAGGACATTGGGTTACGAACAAACCACTCCAATAAGAATCTATGTAAATCTGTTTATCTTACATTATGTATTGGATCACAGGCATGTTTTTTTTTCCCTTGACTGTGAGAGAGATTTGACAGAGTACACAAAACATTATGAACCTGACCCACCCATGATAGATGTACCATTAGTTCAGTGTACTAGTAGAAACCTTAAGACTTTAGCCAGAGATGAGGTAACCTACTTGAGCGCTAATACTTAGCCAAGAGAGCCAGTGTAGTGTAGTGGCAAGAGTGTTGGACTAGGAGCTGGGAGATCCGGGTTCTAGTGCCCACTCAGCCACGGAAGCTCACTGGGTGACTTTGGGCCAGTCACACACTCTCAGCCCAACCCACCTCACAGGGTTGTTGTTGTGAGGATAAAATGGAGAGGAGGAGGATAATGTAAGCCGCCTTGGGTTCCTTGCAAGAGGAAAAAAGGTGGGGTATAAATGCAATCAATCAATCAATCAATCAATCACAGAAAGAATTGGTGGAAAGCGAAGGAAGGAGTCACACTTGCCTCTTGCTTTGTTAGTTTTGCTGCATCCTTGCCTTCAGCACCCTCTGGAGACTAGGAAGGAAATGATACAGTTAAATTAGTTATATTGCACTCTACTTAAGGCAGACAATCAAGACACATTGGACAAAAATTAGAAACCAAAAACTATCCCTCTAAAACAGGCAGTGGCCCATTTTGTGCACAACGGTAACCCAGGTGTTGTTCTTTTTTTAAATGCTGGGGGTTATAGTGAGCGAGCCAGTGTGATACTGCATGCAGCAATACTCCCACTTGGTTCCTCCTGACAGTACATACGACTAAACAAGCTAAACATAGAGTCCCAGGCTTGGTTAACATTACTCCAAATCCTGAACCCTGGTTTGTCTCTCCCTTGACAAGCCAGAGTTGTAACTCAAGAACAAACTCTGGGTTATGACTTTAGCTTGTCAGGGGATAGAAAAGCCAGAGTCAAGAGCTTGTCAAGGGAGAGACAAGCTGCTGGCAGGAATATCTAAGTGGGAGTGATTGAGCCACATGCATTAGCATGCTGGCTCACTCACAGTAACCCAGAGTTTTAAAAAGAAAAGAACACTTAGTTACCTTTGCAAGCAAACCAGGCCAGTGAAATTCCTCGTATCCTATACTGATTTCCAATGCTTCTAAGAGTTTTTCTGGGGCTATTTTTATTAATGACTTTTGAAACAGTTTTATAAACTATTTTTTAAACTGCAAAATAACCTTTATTGGTAACTTCCAAGAGAAAAGTGTAATGTAACCTTGACTGCATGGCATAACATTACAGTCACAGCTTACACAGTTTCTAATATACACATTTTCATCAGGGATAGCTTGACATTGCTAATTTTAAAATGTCTCTGAAGTTGGCTTTCAATTTCTAATTAAAAGTACCCTTGTAAATTGCTTAATAAAACAACACATTATTTTGAATGCTTTCAGCATTTTTCTAGTTAGATTTAACAACAAACAGATACAATAAAAATGCCTGTTAAATCCTTTACTGGTAGCCCAGTACATCAATTGTATTGTCCAGCACTGGAGTGGGGTAGGGAAGTGAGATTGGAAAATGTGTTTAGACTTCACTCAATACCAGATAAGCATTCAGACAAGAAATACACAGGCTAAATATGTAACTCCCTTGTTCACATGACAGAAGCAGAACATCAGTTTAAACAAAATGGAAGATTTACAAGACTGCCTTCACATCTTAAAGGCAGTGCAGAGTTCCCAGTCCATAGTCCCATTACTGAAACCTCATCTCTACTAGCCTTTCAGGACAGCAAGAATCAGGCTTTTTACAGATTACAGAGATGCTAGAGTGGCTTCCTCATAGCCTGCAAACCTCGGTGACAGTTTCCAGCTGATTAGCAAGGGGCATTCATAGGCACTTAAGGGGGTGGTTGTGTGAAACAGTTAGCAGTTGGTAAGAGAAAGGTATGAAGAGGAGTCTTGAGACTTAACCTAAGAAGGATGTAGAAACCCCTGGGACAGAATGCTTCTCTTCCCCCCACCACAGATTTCACTATTAATTAAGAGATTCACAAGGCAGAAAAGATGAACAAGCCAAAATAAGTCAAGGAAATTATTTTTCAAATTCATCCTGCACCTAACTTAGCTAGGCAATCATGTCACCACTACTCCCCCAACACAAGTAATCCCATGGCAAACTGCTTTAGACAGGGACTGACTTACACCTAGTTTACAGTTTTCTGCTACAGAGACGCCAATGTTTGAACAAAGTGAATTCAATTAGCTTTCTGTTAGAAGCCACAATACTAGAAAGTGAGCACATCATTCTTTTAAACTGATATGCTGCAGACCCTGAAATGCTTTTGCCATCGAAAAAATATAATACAAATTAGAAGTAAAATGTCATCAGAAGAAGAATCAGCGTCAGCTTTTAAGTAGAACAACCATTCCATTACATAGGTACAGTATTTCAGTTTATTTTACAAGTCTCTATAAAATGGAACTGAAGAGAGAAATAATGAGAAAAAAGTAATCAATAGAAGCATTTTGAGAAGGGAGAAGGAGGCAGCTTAGACACATGCATGTACACCCGTTGATTTCTCATTGCTTGATTACTCAACCTGAGCAAGCCTGCAATAATGAAAGCAAACAACATATCTTATTAGTGAAGCCATGAAATGAGACAGATGTAGCCTGCTTTACAGATGCTTGCTCAGAAGTAAATCCCAGAGTTGAGTAGCATTTAGTCCAACTAAGCATGCATAGGGCTACAGTCTCATTATCATAAGCATATTTTCCTGGTTGTCCTCTAGTCAAGATAAGTCGACAATGTTTCCCACTTTCAGTGTTTTGTCATGAGCCCCTGATATATAAAATAAGATTAAAGAATAAAAGGAAAAAAATAATCAAGTTCCTCATTTTCAGTCTTCACCAATCCATTCTGGTTCATTTAAAGACTGCTAGGGAGAGAATAAACATTCAGGAGCAAAACTCTAAAGAGAAGGGGCTCTACTGGAAAAATATTTTACATTCTTACATTATTAGTTACATTAATATTGAATTGTTTTCCAGCCCGATGTTCAATGGGCTGAAAAACAAATCAAATGCATAAGCATTGGCATCACATTTCTTTGCATCTAAGAAAAGTTGCCTGGTACGCTTTCCTGCCCTACTGTAAACATTCTGGGTGATATCCAATGTTACACGACTGGAAACCAACCTCACGCAATGGATCTTTTCCTTTCCCTCCTCCCCCTGTCCCCTCTCTCCAGCATATCAAGGGGATCTACTGAACTTTGTGGAATGTGTCTTACAGGACTCAGTGGGAGGGGGAATCACTCAAATTGGGAACCTCATGCAAGTGATGCAGGATTCCTCCATGTGACTTTGGACAATCCCCCACCCACCCACACACTGCAACCCTGAAAGATACAGCTCACAATGTTCAGTAGCCCCTACCCCCATCCTTAACATTTTGCAGCTTGTTTTCAAGTAAAGATGCCATGGAACAGAGTCTTAGGCTGCAGTCTTGTGCCAAAATCACTGAATTCATATAATTAAGGGCAACAATGCACCCTTTAAGGAAAGGATTTCTTCAAAATAATGTTTTGCTATATAGAATCTAAATCAGGGGTAGGCAACATGGAGCCTATGGGCACCAGTGTGTCCTTGGACACATTTCTTGGTGCCTGCTGATGTGCCCTATCCCTCCTTTTAATTTTTTTAAATAACAAGATATCTTACTGGCAGCTGGCATTGCTTCAAACCAAACTGAGGGCCTTTGGCTGCTGCCATCTATATTCCCTATGAATGCTTTTGGGCCACATGTGGGACTCAGAGACATTCTGAGGAAATGAAGATAACGGGTGGCTGCAGACCGATGCTTTCATCTGCAGCATGCCCATTATGTGGTGGTGCCCAGGACAGTTTCTCAAATTGCCAAATGTGCCCATGGGCCTAAAAAGGCTGCTGTCAAAGGCTCCTTGGAGGCCTCTCTCAGTCTAATCCAGTAGCCAAGTCCAGACACAGACAAAGGGATTCCTTTCAAAGCTTTATTCTTCTTTTACAACTTAACAACTATACCGTTTGCAACTAGATCTGAGCAGCACAGTACCTATGCCCCAAGTTGGAACAGTTGGTCCCCGTTTGAAAGGGAATTACTGGCAGACCCCTGAACTTAAGGACTAGGGAGAGTCCCTCCCCTTTTCCCTTGGAGCCTCGGGGCGCAGCCGTTGTTTGCGTGCCAACCGGGCACTACGCCTCCTTTCCACGCCCTCCATCTGGCGCCGCTCTCTGCGTCGGCATCGCGCATCCACCAAGTCTGCTATCTGCGCTCGGTCACTCCCTGGACTGCTTTCTAAGCTAGGAATGCTGGTGGGAGGAATCTCTGTCAGCTGTTGGCCCTGGGAAAGAGGAGCACGCTCCTCTCCCAGGAGCGACTGCTCTTCCTCAGAATCAGAACTACTCTGGGACTCCATGGGCTCAGTGTCCACCCTGACAGCTGCCTATCCCTGATCTAAATTATCCAAGTTAAAAAAAAGGGATTATCCAACTTTAAGTTGTTTGTTTAAGCTTTATTGCATTAATGTATTTATTAAGCTTGATGGAAACACTGAAGCAAGCAAAACTTGTAAGTTAAAAGCCCTCAGCATACCCAAAATGTTAAAAGTTTATATTTTTAAACAATCTGGTGAATAAGTTAGGTATGGTATTTTCTTTAATAAAAGACTTAACAATAATAACAGAAGCTTCTTAAGCTGTGGTAAGTCTTGTACAGTGGCAAACACTTGGTGCAAATGCTGAAAGTTGAGGGGCATGAGTGGAAGGAGGTGAAGAGTGAAATTGGATTCTCTAAGACAGGCTTATCTAATTGTAAATTATTCTTTTGCAGAATCTCCTGAATTTAAATGCAGTGTTGCAATGAGCTGGTGACGAGACAAAATGTATTGATAAGCCTTGCCTTATTAACTGCTTCAATTACCATTACTGCTGACTGAAGGGGAAAATATTCCCAAACCAGGCCAATAGCTCAGCAAGTACTTGGAAATTATAGCTGTGGAAAAATGATTTTTAAAATGCAATTGGCACATACTTGACCACTCTCATCCTCTTCAACACAGAGAAACAAGCAGAAGAATCTGTGAGAATACTTTGGCCTTCAGCCTCCTACAGTTCTAAACATGTGTATATTTATAGTTTTCCTTTGTTCCTTTCCTCCCCATCATAATAGCAAAATTAAAATGGCTCTTAATATATCAACTGACCAAATGTATTTTGTCAACTTGATTAGACATACTCCTTTTACAGAAGTTGCAATTCATATTTACTTTCCAAAAGTCAGGGAGATCAATCAGCACACTCGGCAAACAAATGTTTTCTTTCATCTGAAACATGGGAAATATGACATTCTGGTAAAGAGACTTCCGAGGTGTGCCATTCAAAAGCCTGCATCAAGACAGAGTGCAGTTTTTCTATACATATAGATTTTAAAATATGGGTAATTGTGGAAAACTCATCTTCCCCCAGAGAACAAAGGCAACTAAACCATTTGCCAGTCACTTACCTGCCTTGCAAGCCCATATTTATTGATTTTGCATATTACTGATTGACGCTGGGAGTCCTCATACTGGGCAAATCTGAATCCAGACCAGCTATGTGGTTTATTAAAGGGTTCATCATCTAAGTATCCATCAAAGCGTCCATCATTGTCAAAGTGTCCATCATCTCTAATCAACATCATGACAACATAACATAGAAACCTCACATATAAATTAAGCCATTCGGACAGGGATGGGGAGCCTCAGGCTCAAATCCGGCCCTCGTGGGGTTCCAAATCTGGCCTGCTTGGGCCCCCCATTTGGCCAAGCCCTCTTGCCTTAGCCCCAACCCCCCTTTTCCCAACCACCAATCATTTAGTGGTTTCCTGGCTTTTTATACAATATCCAATTCCCACCCACCCCAATTCTAAAAGGCTGAAATGCCTCTCCTAAGGCTTAATGTCAGCAAGAGCTTTAAGCTACATTTTTTTGTATGTTTACTGCTACACCTTTTGCCTTTGGCTCCACCCCTTTACATTCGGCCCCACCCATCACTGGAATGTGGTGCCCCAAGAGCTTCTCTGAAATTGAATTCAGCCCTTAGGCTGAAAGAGGCTTCCCCACAACTGCAATAGGGGAGAGAGCTGTAAGCAGTTATCTTATGCTGAGCCAGGCCAACAACCAATCCAGCTGAATACTGTCAGCTCTGCCTCGCAATGAGTGTTGTGCACTAGCGGGTAGCTAACATGCTGAGCTCTCAGAGGCCAAAAAGCTTTCCAAAGCTTAAACAGAGATGCCGGTAACTGAACTTGATCCCTCATACACACACACACACACACTCGCCTGCAAAACTGCATTGCCCTGGTTTTGTTCATTTTAATTGTCACTTATGAAACTATAGGCTAATTCACATAAGAACATTTTAGTGGACTTACTGGGCCAATCACACATCTGTGTTTGTACAAACAATTCTATGCAGCACATCTGATTGATCCGATTGATTCATTCAATCAATTTCTACACCACCCAATAACCAAGCTCTCTGAGCAGTTTACAACAATTAAAACCCTAAAAATAAAATATCACAGCATAATATAAAACAATTAACATACAAAACTCTAAAAACTATTTTTAAATAATCAAAATCCCAGGAGCCATTAAAAAATCTTATCATTACTGTCAAATGCCTTGGACTAAAGTCTTAACCTGAGTTGAAAAGATGACCATGTCGGGACCGGGTGGATTTCACTGGGGAGATCGTTCCACAACTGGGGGGGCACCAACGAGAAGGCTCTCTCCCTTGTTGCCATCCTCCAAATCTCTCTTGGAGGAGGCACTTGGAGGAGGGCCTCAGGAGATGATCACAGTGTACGGGTAGGTTCCTATCGGGAGAGGCGTTCCCTCAGACACTGTTATCCCAAGCCACGTAAAGCTTTATAGGTCAAAATCAGCACCTTGAATTGGGCTCAGAAACATACAGGCAGCCAATGCAAGTGAACCAGAATCGGTGTTATATGGTCAGACCTTCTGGTCACTGCTATCAATCCGGCTGCTGCATTTTGCACAAGCTACAGCGTCCAAACCGTCTTCCAAGGCAGCCTGATGTACAGCGCTTAGTAGTAAGCTAATCTGCAGGTTACCACAGCACAGACTACTGAAGCCAGGTTATCCCTTTCCAGATAGGGCCATAGCTGGGCCACAAACCCAAACTGGTAGAAGGTACTGTCAGGAGCACCCTAGCTGCCTCTTGCAGTCCCCACCAATAGCCAACTCAGGACACAGACGACGAGGATTCTTTCCAAGGCTTTATACCGTTATTACTTTATGACTCTTTCAGATACTAATCACTAGCGACTAAGCAAGGAACAGCACTGGGGAAAGATAGCAGAGTAGCCTAAGCTCCAGGTAAGGCAGTTGGTCCCCGTTTGAAGGGGAACCACGGGAAGACTCTGCACTTATGGGCTATGGAGAGATCCTCCCTCTTTCCCTTGGGTCCTCGGGACGCGACTGTTGTTTTAGCGCCAAACGAGCAGAGCACCTCCTTTCGGCGCCCTCCATCTGTTGTCGCTCCCTGCGTCTGCGCCGAGCGTCCAGCAAGCCCCCCTCCAGCGCTCTCTCACTGCCAGGGTCACTATCTATCCCAGGAAAGCTGGCAGAGGAATCTCTGCCAGCTGCTGTGCTTGTGAGAGATGAGCGAGCTCCTCTCCCACGGATTTCTGTTCTTCAGAATCAGAACTGCTCTGGGGCTCTATGGGCTCTGTTTCCACCTGACAGGTATTCCATGCCACTGAGCATCAAGGGACAAAGATGAAGATCAAGGGACTCGAGAAGAGCCCTCAAGCTACAAACCTGCTCCTTCAGGGGGAGAGCAAACCCATCCAGAACAGGTTGAACACGCAGCAAATGGTCAGAAGAACAACCCACTAACAGCACCTCAGTCGTGCCTGGATTGAGCTTCAGTTTATTTTCCCTTATCCAATCCACTGTCGCAGCCAGGCACTGATCTAGCACATCCACTGCCTCACCTGCTGCAGATGAAAAGGAGAAATAGAGCTGCATGTCAGTGCACTCCAAAAAACTTGAACAACTCACAGTTCACAACCCAAAAACAAACCAGGGGTTCTCTTCATGGGCTGTTCGTGGTTAGCATGTCTGGGTTCAGACAACACAACACCTACAGTTCAACAAAAACCCACGGTTCAAGGGCAGTCCACACTCAACCCATACTCAGCCTTGAGTGTAGGTTATGCTATCGTGTGAAGACAGTCAATGGCTTGGATCCAAATGTGTCTAGGTGTAAGCAAAAACACACAACAGAGCCCCTGCAATTTTTGCAGACCCACAGTCCCCCATACCATACCCTACACCAGAGCTTTCCAAACTTTTCATGATGCTGACACACTTTTTAGACATGCATCATTTCATGACACGGTAATTTAGTTTTACTAGCAAACTGGAGGTTAAACTAACCCGTTATAAGAGATACAGACACATACATAAATTGTAATAATGAAATGTATGGGGATACAACATATCTCATGAAAACCTTTCATTTATATTTTTAAAAATATATGATTTGTAAGATAATAACATACATCGTTGTCATTTATGAGTAACAGTATGTAAATATGTGCAAGAATTTTAAAAAGTTGAATAACACCAATAACTACTTACCATTTTAATGGGATGTATGAGGTTGATGGGATGAACACAGTTTTTCAATATTTGGTGGAATATTAGATAAAGACACTCGCATTTCGTCATCAAGCATTTTTAAGCTTCCACGATTCAGTATCTTTAACTTTGCCATTGTTGAAAATAAATGGCAGAAATCAAATCATAAGTGCCACGTGGTGGTGGGTGGCTTACTGTTTGCCACATTGGGTTTGGGAGGGTGGCCTCCCTTAAGCCAGCAGCAGGTGGGTTGACTGGGTGACAGCCTGCAGCTGCGCTCGCCCAGGTGATTGGGAGCATGCTGATTCTCAGGCTTCTGGCCTCCACTGAGCTCCGTTCCGACAGCCCACTTGGTGCAGTCCCAGTCCCAGGCGGCGTTTCCACATGCGTGTTACTCTGGCCTGGCCGTGCAGCAGCATGGTGCAGAAGTCTGCAAAGGGCACGCCCGAAACCATGCAGGGCTGGTGGCCGCTGCCACTTCTCCGCGCTGGCGTCAGCCGAGCTCTGCTCCCAGGGCAGCGCCTCCCTTCCCCTCTCTTCGCCCCGTGCCTCTGCCTTTCCAGGAAGCGCAGGCTCGAAGCTCCTCGCCTGCCCAGCGCAGCCCTCCCTGCTCTGGGGGCATCCAGCGGGCCGTTGTTCTCCCCCGCTGCCCTGCAGCCGCACTGAGGATGCGGGAAAACCTCTCGCCCGAGCTGATTGCAAATTGCTCAACTAATTGCTCCGCTAACTTCGAATTCTCCACACTCCTTGTGCAGCCAGCGTTACCACACTCCTCGCCGTACCGCTCCAACACCGCCAATCATGTGCGTCCTACGTCAAGACACCACATGATCCTAAAGCAGCTAATGTTAAAGCACCTAAGCCTTAGCAGCTAAGCTGCTTTAACATTAGCTGCTTTAGGAAGTTCCGGGGGAGAGGCCAAGGGAAGCAAACGCAAGTAAGGGAGCTCCGTAGTGCCCTTCCGCACAATTTTCTGCATTTCGTGCAACACACCTACACACTGCTGCCGACACACTAATGTGTCACGGCACACCGTTTGGAAAGCTCTGCCCTACACCATTCTTTGGGATTGGCTTTTTGGGTGGTGCTGGGAGCTGCAGCGAAGAGGAAGGCTTGGGAAATCCCCATTCTGTATATGGAACACCACTTGCAATTCTTAAGATAAAAGCCAATGCCTCTCCTAACTATAAACAACTCAGTTCTCATTGTCTCATGACATATTCTCTTTATGTATATGTTATTGTTTTATATACCACTCTTCTACTGTGATCTTAGCCTTTTCTTTTATTTGCTTTGAATACCTTTTTTTTTTCTTTTTGGTGGACAACGTATCCTATTAGTGCACAGATAAAATAAAATAAAACTGAAAAATCCACAGAAACAGGGGCAGAGATATGAAATCAATGGCACTTTTACATCACTAGCACCAGCCTTTAACAAGTGAATTTCCTAATTAATAAGAGGTTATTACGTGTCAAGTAGTGCAGACCTTGACATCTGGCCTCTAGAGAATACCCATCAGTTGGTTGAAGGAGGAAACTATAGGCACTTCAGCCCAGTCATAAGGAAATTTGGAATGGGATCCTCTGAGTCAGGACGATAGGTGGAACTTTCCCAATCACCATATAATTTCTTGAATCTCCTCAGCTCTCCAGTCTGAGCAATATCATGGAGCAGTGGATCTGGAGTTGCCTTATTGTAATTCAGTTCAGTCCACTAACATTCTTGATCAATGCTGCCTTATACCCTTTACTTTTTTTTACACTGTGGCATGCAGTTTTGACCTGTTGTTTGGCTCTCTCAGTTTTCATTGGCCCAATTTGCACATGACGGCTACCCAGGGTTTAAACAAACAGTGGTTAGCTGCGAACAAGCTGGCTCCCGCCCGCTCCCACCCACTTCCACTGAGTTGTTTAGCGTGATGTCCACATCTGGAATTGAAATTGTTGAGGGAAGAACAACCCAGACCTGTAACCCATGGTTTGTTCTTGGGTTACAAGTCTGGGTTGTTCCTCCCCCAACAGCCCCCAATTCGAGTTTTTGATGTCACAATAAACAACCCAAAGATGGAAGAGTGGGTGGGAACCAGCACACTTGCTCACTCCCACTTCATTATCAACAACCCATGGTTAACAAACCATGGGTTGTTTGCAATGTGCAAACCGGGTCCTCGTCTCACCCTGTATTGTTTGCTAAGCAGATACTACAGAATACCCCAGTCAGCAGGTGGTAGCATTGGATACAAGACTTTGTAAATATTTAGGATATGACAATTCAATAGTATGCATTTCCTTTACATTGTTTAGATTTTAAATGGGGGTGGGAATCAAGGCCCTGAAACCTGTTAACATATAATTTTAGCATTCCTGAAGAGCTGAACATTAGATATATACATATTCCCTAGGAAAAGTCACCTGAAAAAAGGTTAATTACAAACTTTGATACTTTATAATTTAACTAGCGTTATATTCACTCTTTCTGTTATATGAAATAATGCATTTTCAGAAACAGGTTTTTTTTCCCTACTGAAAATTTCTCACCTCATATCAGCAGTTCATCACTAGGGTAGGCTGCAGACAGTTCTCTGTTAAAGCTTATACTTAGTGGCAAATCCAACTTTTACAATACATGCTACTACCAATCTCATAAGGACTACAACCTTGGCAAAACTATTCCAGATACCTGGCAAATTACAAGAGAATTTGAAGAAGCTCTAGCAAAGCTAGAAAATTATTTTAACCCTCTATGGTAGGCATCAGAATTACATACTTATTTAATGTATGCATATTTTCAATTTTTTTAAATGTTTGTTCCAAATTTGTTAAGTACTAACTGTGGCTATGGCAAGTAAAATATATATAGGTTTTATTGTGGTTGCATTGTTATATTGTGGTTTTAATGTTCTGTATATTTTAAATTGTTTTATTGTGTGTTGTTTGGTTCTAATTTTTGTGAACCACTCAGAGAGCTTCAGCTATTGGGTGGTATAGAAATGAAATAAATAAATAAGCTTTCGAAATCAGAGATTTATTCAATCCATACTTTCAGTTTTCAGAGTAAGGGTTCTAGAACAAAACACTCTATAATTCTAGAACCAAGGGGGGATCTCACTAGTTAGGGGAGAATCCTGGTGGGATAGGTGGCCACCTCCGACCTTGGAGGCAACCACCTATCCAATGCAGGGCAGGAGAAGTACAGAGGGGATCGTCCACGCTGTGCTTCAGCTGCCCTGCATTTGCAGCCAGACAGCCCATTTCAGCTGTCTAGCCACAGGAAGTGAGAGCGAGGGAAGCGGTGGCCGGATGATGCATTGGATGTGTCATACCAGATTTCCGACTTCCCCACCCTGGAACGTCCCATTTTTGCCACTTTGTGCTCCTCTTCCGAGCGCAGGGCCGTTCCACACTGCTTACGAGGCAGCACAGGAAGGGGTGAAGGTCAGTTCTCAGGGAATCGAGCTACCCTATGGCCATCTAGCCACTAACTAGATGCCATAGGTTTGCACCCTAGGTTAATTAGTATACTTACCGTTACTCTTCATTGACTCCAGAAGATCTTTCTCTGAAACATGCATTTTTGAAAATTGAAGGCATCAGCAAATAAAAATTGTGGGGGGGGAGGGGATACACTGTTGCAGTTGTAGAAAAAATAGAGAAAAGCAGTCTATACCAGCTTTCTACTGAATATGGATAGCACTCCTGAAATGTATACAATCCATGAAAGTTATAAGCAACTGACAATGGTATCATGTGACCTTTAAACATTTAACTGTTCATCCTTGAAAACTACTAACAGTGACTATAGGTTCTGATTCTGAAATTAGTTAACATGACTATAGGTATCTTCTGAACTCTTCTGTATTTTATAGGAATGCATATTGCACCAGTTACCTAATTGGCATTCAACAAAGACCTGTTTCTCTATGTAATGAATAAGCTGTTTTAAACACACCTAAATTTTAAGTTTAATTTTAAAAATAAATAATGTGTTAGTCTGTGTTGGGGGGGAGTTGTTTCTGTTGCTGCTTTGTTTGTTCTAAATAGGTTTTAATGATTGTTTTTATGCTTTTCATATCCTGTAAGCTTCCTTTTTTTGAGAAGGAAAAAGCAGGGTATAGATTTTTAAAAAATAAATAAATAAATAAATAAATGCTTGCATGAGGTCACAAGAACTTTCACGTTTTTGCTTTGATCGGGTGCCACTTGCCCAGTCACATCACAACCTGCTTCTGAAACACCCAGACCCTAATTTACCTAAAGTTAGTTGTGACTTAAGTCCCCCTGAAAACAGAAGGAGTTAGTCACTATGACCTTGTCTCATTCCATTTAAGACAAATGGGCCCACTATTTCAAAAATGCTTCTTGTGTAACACAAGGGGCTGCTGTCTGATTTTTTTTAACAATTTAAAAGCCCTGCAGAATATACAGACTAAGTCAAGTGGCTCTCTAGACTGCAGCTTTTCATATTTGTGCCTTAATCTAGCAGCTTCTGAACTCTGGGTCGTGGCCTGTTCCTTCATACTAACCATGCATAATGTATTAAAACTCCTCCACAGCAATGTAAAAGTTTCATTAAATATGTAATGCAATATAACATAAGAACATATGACAGGATTTATGTTCTAAAAATACACACTGGAAGCAGAATTATAATTTTCTAATCCTTAAGAGGGTAAAGTCAACATCATGCAAGTGACACTTTCCTAAAATGAGAATGAAACAGCCGCTAATACTTAATACACTGACAGTTCAATCCTATGCTCATTTACTCAGAAGTAAGCCCTACCGAGTACTGCAGCATTATGTGTCCAGGAGCTGAAAAGTGCTGGACAAAAGAGATCCAGAACTCCTGTTTATTTCAGTACAAATCAAAAACTATGTAATAGTTCAGAGATCATCCAACGAGCAATTGGCAGCCTCCACTGAAATGAAATGGGCAGCATCTCTGGGTGCGGAAGCTCAACCTATGCAGCACAGCATCAAAAATGGTGACATGTATAGATAATATCAATATGCATATTAGTTCATATCCACATATTCCAAAGCACATAAACACCAGCTGCCCTATAACTTGATGTCGATACCTATGCATTTCAAGTTCTTTTCCAGTCCCAATATACAGCCTGATCCTCTGCATCATTACTCATAAGGAATTCTCATTAACTTCAATGGGCTTGCTCTTTAGTAAATGCTGTAAGGATTGTAGCCATACACACAGACCTACACAGAAAAACATATATAAATCTGTCTTATCCCTGCTTAAAAAACAAACACCCCTTAATTATTAGATATAATTATAAAGAAAGTTCTAGGTAAAATTTATTTATTTTAAATTATTAATGTATTATTAATACAGTAATAAATTATGAATGCATTATTATTTACTTTCACGCATTCTTGTAGGCCTGTACCCAAGAGGCCTGCAGGCACTGCACCTCGCCCCCTTCCTGCTCCCTCTTTGCCCTGGGAATTTGGCCTGGTATCCAAGATGTCCACCACTGGCTGCAAGAGCCACACCTCACACCAGCTAACCCTTCCAACATATGAAGCAGGTGTAATCTGTGCACAACGGCCAGTGGCGTAGCTTGATTCTCTACCTGGACCTGCTGCAGAGCTAAGTGTCTGGCAATGCTATTTCACAGTGGAAGAAGCTCCCTCCCTGCATGTGTTTGAGGCTGATCTCTGGAACAGCACTTGGCCAGTTCCCCACTTAATAGTCAGCCCACTAGATGATTTACAGGTGCAAAGCCCTCTGATACCTGCCCTCAGGATCTAGATCATGACCAAACTGAGTGGTCTTGATCAAAAACGTGCATTTCAGGTACATTTTGTAACAAAAATAATATATTTAAATTAGGGCTGCAACCCAATTAAAGGATTTTTAGTCATTAATATTATTAATCAATAATAATATTAATTAATCAATCAATTAAATATGCATATTTATTAATCAATTGATTTATTAATCAATTAAATATTCACATAAGTCACAACAATGGATTAGGTCCAGAGGCCCCCTTCCGCACATGGTGGGCTTCGTCCACATGCAAAAATGCTTTTTCGGACTTCGTATGAGATATCCTCATGAGAAAAGAGAATTAAAATCCAGAGGGGTGTTTCCGCTGGTGAAAGGCATTGCATAATGCTTCATGATAAATACTAGCAAAGGAACTGCATGATCTCTTGAACACATTTTTGTACTATGTCACACAATGCCTTCTGCTAGTGCTTGCATGACTATTAATGGAACAGCACCTCTGCCACAATTTCTTCCCCTTCTGCTTCTCTTGATCCAATCCCATATTTCCTTTGTGTTCTATCCAATGGTGCCCTTCCATTCTATCCAATGGTGCCCTTCCCCTTCTAGGTAGGCTGACCATACGTACCGTTTTAAATCGGACAGTACCGTTTTTTTCATATTTTCCGACCGTCCCGTCGTTTTAATATAAATGTCAATTTTGTCCCGTTTTTAATTTTTTGTAAAAAACTGAACATGTTTATCATAAGGCTCTATGCTAATCAATGTGTGCAGTAAAACTACTAGTGGGACGAAAGAGGAAGTTCCATTTCCTTTGTCCAATCAGAGCCAGGCTTCTTGAGCTAGTGACGATCAGACGCCGCCCCCTTGCTTGTCTGGAGTGGCTGGGAATTCAAGAGGTGGTTGCTAAGCCAAATTCAGCGTGTGGGAGCCAGGAGGGTGAGTCTTACTGTTATTTCTACCATCATTCCACCCATAGAGATTCTTTCTGCCCAAATTCAGTTTGATTCAGACTTTTTAGACTCGGTTCAACAGGCTGTTAGCTATTTTTTTTATTACAGCGGAACTCTCCAGTGTGACATTAGCATATACCGTCTTGTGATAGCAGTTGGGGTGTTCATTCCTTTTCTTTTTTCTTTTTGGTGTATGTTTATGATTTTTTGCAGTCTGGCCACTGCAGTCCTGCATTAGAATGTTCAGTGTGTTATGCCACGCAGATTTGTTATCGTCTTACTTTTTCATGAATATGGAATATTACATAACCCCGTCCCGTTTTTGTCATCCCAATATCCCGTTTTTGTCTCAAGGTAATATGGTCAGCCTACTTCTAGGGGAAACCCCTAGAACAATGTGAAGGTAAGACCAGGGAAGGGCAGGGTGCTGCAAGAGAAAGGGAGAAACTTTGTTTCCTCTCCTTTTCTGTTAGCAGAAGCCTCCGCTAGATCAAAAACTCTTCGACAAATGAAGGTCTCCTTCCATTCCTGGAAAGGCACTTCTGGAAAAAAAACCCTTCTGTTTTTATATTTCTGTTTTATAAAAAGCATTCCGTGTGTGCGCGCGCCTGCGCGCGCGTGCGTGTGTGAAAAAAAGAGAGAATACATCTTTTAAGATGGTGTTTGCCAATGCAGTTTTTATAAGCAGTTGTATTAAAAAATAATTTTAAAAATCATCTACTGCCTGATTAATTGGGTGGCACATTTTAAATTGATTAACAGTTTTTATGAATTAATCTGATTAATCCATTAAACACTGCAGCCCTAATTTAAATTGTTTACATTGATTAGTAAATAGGCATATGACTCAATCCTGTACAAATTTATTTGAAACTACTGATTTTCAAATAAATAATAGACTAAAATCTCCGCCTGGCACCCTAATTCTCAGAACATGCTTGAAAGTAAGTTTCACTGAAATCAGTGGGTTGTGGATCCAGATTAAGTTACTGAACTTAGGTTGCAATGAAATCAATACAACAAGTCCTATTGATCTGAATGGGAACTAAGCACAACTAACTTTAGTCTGGATCCAACCCAATGCAATTTACTTTTGTGAAACTGGATTGAGTAGGAGAATTGGAATGTAAGTCACAGCAGCACATGCCAGCTACAAGCAGTCAATGCATCCATTACGCTTGTACACACTGGGCTACGAGTATAAAGCTTATCAACAAAATTGATCCATTTGATAAGATAATATTCTCTCATCAGCTTACTGATCTGCTAAAAACCTATTTTTAATCTCTTCTCTGAGGCAGCCTTCTTCAAAGCAAGCAAACAAACCCCAACAATTGTGTATAAATGGATTATAGATACTTGCTAAATTTTAATCTGAAACTTTATATATTGCTAACATTATAGCTTACTGTACACTTAAGTATATGGTGAAAAGCTGAACATATCTGTATTGATTTATTCACTTGTACAGTCTGACAGGTGGCTTCCCCTTACAACCATCAGATTTAAACCATACATGATTCAGATCATATTACCAAATAAATACAGAAGGCCAAACATTATCAGCCAGTCTTTACTCTTCCACTCTATATATTCTAAACTGGACATGATCTTCTTCAAGTTGTGCTTGCTTGTTTGCTCCTAAACACTCTGCAAATATCTTTTTTGGTCTTGCACTAACAAGCTCAGCTAACAGGGAGTTACTTGCTAATAGTTCCATGCAGCCAATAACGAACTGACAGCTAATAGGCTCGGCTAATTTACCACCCATTTATCACGCAACCGTTGTTGTTGTTGTTGTTTTTAAACTAAGTGAACTACACACCATTTAGGTGTGGACAGAACAAAGCCAAAGTGGACAAACCAGCTTTCAAGGCAGAAGAGAGGATGCTCAGTCCAAAACTGGATGTGTCCCATCAAAAGGGGGATAGTTAGTATGCATCCAAACTTTGACTATTATAATAACCTAGACACCCCACTGCTTTCAACAGGCCTCACGTTAATTTCAATGAGATTTATTTCAAAGTATTTTTTTACTTACGTTTCCATTGTTAGAGTGCAATTACTGGAACTTACTCCCTTGCAGGTGTCTTTAACAGCCTTGTGAATGTTACATATACGTTAAAATAGCTTCTCTTCTAGGCTAAATACATGGAAGCAGGGCCTCAGTCCACGTTCAGGTGCGGCTTTCATATTGTTTGCCCAGTAAGTCACAGTTAAATGCTTATGTAAGTTGCGATTCTAGAAATTTGAAGTTTCACTTTCAAGATCCCATCCATCCTTGATGCTATTCAATAAAGGCGATGACTTTGCCATATGTGTTGTTTCTTTGTTGCTGGGCAGTGGTAGATATAGATCCCTTTCCCACACAGTAAGATCTGGCCTTAGTAGTCTTCAAGATAAGACTGTTGGAGGCGGGGGGGGGGGGGGCAGGCAGGGACTTTGATGCTACCAAGGCTCCGGGCCTGTGTTCTCATTCCGGTTCCCAGGCAGTCAGTTGGAGGGGGTTGGGGAGAGATAAGGCATAAGGATGTTGAGAGAGAGGGGCAATGAAGCCTGCTGGGATGCACCCAGTATATCTCCATCTGTCCCAGCATAGTTGGTGTGTACAGGATTGCTCTGTTCACTACGAAGATTCAGTATTACTTCAAGACCTGATAGTCAGCTTGAGGATGACAAATGACAAAAACAATTGCATTTACATGTTTTACTATGGAAACCGTTTTTTCCTATTTAAAGCTAACATCACAATGGCTGAGAATGTTGTAATTTATTTTACTTTTTTTTTTAATGAAGCACTCTTAGCTCCAACAACAAATCTTTAAAAGCTGTAGAACTGAGTTTAAAGAACCTGGGAGCATCTGAAACTCTTGTCCAGCCCAAGAGAAGCCACACACCCTTTTTGCATGTATTGGCAGCATTCACATATACCACTAAACCATAAATTTAGCACCATGTACATGAGCAGAAAGGAGCCCACACACACGCCTCCCCTCTTCCTATGTGACCAAGAGAAGGAGCAAACCAGAATCCAGTTGTGCTTTAACCAATTCTTGGTTTGTTGTTTCATGCAAACCAGGAATTGTGCTTTAAAATAAACTCTAGCTTCTTAAGTAAGCCAGCAAAACAACTCAGGGTTTGTTGCGGGCTTGTTTAGCAATCAACTAGTTTCTTTAAAACTATGATACCTGGTTCACACATAACATCAAGCCAGGAATCTGCTGAAATGAAAGTGAATTCTGGTTTACTCTTCCTCTGGAGGAGAGGGAAGGAGCACATGAGCCAAAAGGCAGTGACAGTGCATGCATTTGGAGCATTATGTTCTGCGTGGGTTTGAAAACAAGAGCAAAAGCAAATGCTATCGTTCTGGGCTATAAATGCCATACTGAAACTAGTTTATCTAGAGCTAACTCAACATATTCTTTGTTGTATATACTTCATTATATGGCAGTACAAGAGTCAAGCACACATGGGAAAGTCAAACTGGAAGAGCCCAGAGTTCTACCTTCTCTTTGTTTCAATTTAGTAATCAATAACCCCCCTTTGCACATATGATTTCACCTGCCTCTTCCAATCTACTGATGATGACTAGCAGCACAGTCCTATGGAAGTCTACTCAAAAGTAAATCTCACGGAGTTCAATGAGTTCTTACCGGAGTTCCCCAGTAACAGTGTATAAGACTGCACTGTAAATCTTCAATATATATCTAAATACCGTCAGAGTTGAAAACCCCAAGTCTAGATCTCCATCTTCTTCTTTTGTTAATGAGCTTATGTGCATCACATTATTTACACACACAAATAATTAAAAGGGGGGCAGACACAGCCTATTAGATGTAGAAAAAAGCACCAAAAAACAGGCAATGATTTGACTTTACCAGATTTGACAATGATCTTTGGGTCTATTCAAACATTAATGCAGACATGCGGTATATAGTCCAGCATGTGACAGTGTGACTTCTAAAATGCACATGGGTGATGGCCTCTTTGAACCCTGTCCTGCATATGCCAAGCTAAAATGGCAGGATGAAGGCTAGCTGAGAAGCCTTTTCCCTTGCACGTAGGGGTGTGCGAAACACTTACCCCGTTCTGGCCAGCGGTCCGCGGTGAGGGGGGAGGCGATCTGTCCCTCCCCCCTGGAATCCACCCTGGCCGGAGCCGGACTTCCAGCTGCTGCCGGGCTGCGGCCGCAAATGGCGGCCACTATGCCGGCCACCATTTGCGTTCCTACCAAGCTGTGATAGGCTACGCAAGTATCTATGTAGCCTATCACGGCAAAAGGCAGGGACGCAAATGGTGGCTGCTACGCCATTTGCGTCCCTGTCTTTTGCCGTGATAGGCTACGTAGATACTTATGTAGCCTACCACGGCTTGGCATGGACGCAAATGGCAGCCAGCGTAGCGGCCGCCACTTGCAGCCACAGCCCGGCAGCAGCCGGAAGACGACCTGGAGCCGCCAAATTCAGTGGGACAACCTCTCTGGTAAGTGTGTACAGGACTGCAGCTTTACAGCACATCGCTATTCATGTTTACTCAGAAGTAAGTCTCCACAGAGTCCATGGAAAGACTCACATAATTGTAACATTTACAGACCTGCTAAGCTGCAGGCCTTTAAATGTTACAGCAGCACTATGAGATACCCATAGGAAAGCAACTCGCGTAGCACAATTGCTAAAGGAGAACTCGGTGCACCACCCATTCTTTGTAATGTATAGAACAGGTATGTCTCACTGGGCAAGCATTTCTCTTTAACCCTCCATTCTCTAGCTATAACATGAAATTACTGGATGGTGACCTACCTCACAGGGTTATGATGAGAATAGGATAATGACTGTAGAACACTTCTTACCCTTAATATTTACCAGAGGTTATTTCTAGACAAATGTTTCTATGGCTGCCTAAGGTCTGTGAGCTGCTTAACATTTTGAAATTAATATACTATATGCATTTTATGCAAGGAAGATTAAAAGTACTAGATCACTAGTCAGAATGATGAATGTCTGGCACTTTTATAATCGACTTGAAAAATGGATATTAGAATTCTGGACAGAATCCAACGGCATGCTCACATCCCTGTTGATTCCTTTCTGCCCCAATTCCCTTCCACAGATGGTGAATCCCACTAATTCTATTGCGTGAGTGCACAGGAGATTTAGTACTTCCTAGGGGAAGCCAAAAACCAGTGGAAACGCTCATTTCTGGAAGGAAGAAGGTCAGCAGACCTCCCTCATGCAAGCTCCGCCGATCTGCCTCTTCCAGAAACAAACGTTTTCTGTTCAATTTAGGTTGCCCTGGAAGCGCTAAATTGCTGCTGCGCAAGCAGTGGGAACCGCTTGCGCAACAGAATTGGCGAGGTGTATGAGAATCAGTAGGGGAATAAGCGCCCCATTGGATTCTGCCCTCTATTAACGAACGACGAGGCATTAAGAAGTTTTATGCATTTGGTATTTCTTTATTAGCATTATACTGACACCTTTCTTTGTATTAACTCATATATACTGTGAGAGATCTATCTATATTATAACATTGATAAATAAGTGTGACATTACAATTCTTTAGACATTACTAATGATAACAACATACATGATCCCTCGGGTTCAGGCAATGGATCCAAAACACTGTCTAGGTAAAATAATTCTAATTTATTATCAACCTATATTAAAAGCATGAAAGTTAAGAAGTAATTCATCTACTTTTTACTCTGCAGAGGCAGGAGCCCCATCATAATCAGTTATGGTAGAGCTCTATTATTTATTTGTTCTTATAGAGCCATCAGTGTGAATGGCACGTTTCAGGGTTCAAGAGGGCAGGTCCCTGCCCTAGAGAGCTTACCATCTAAAATTGAACCAAGGAGAAATTGCAGAAGAAGGGGAGGGAAGAAGAGACAGGATCAAACAGGAAAAGGATATGCAACTATTTCAGTTACACATGCTTAGGCTCGGTTAACGGACTCGCATATTATTCAGTATATGCTCCACTAAGTTCCCAGCCCCTAAGTTACTCGCGACACCACAAGGGATAAAAAATAATCCATTACACATTTGCTCGGATGCATGCAAACAAATGGGTAAGAGATTTATCACCTTCGACCATTTCGGCCTCGGGTGCAGGAGGTAAGAGAGGGCGCATGCCACTAGTATACCACGAAAAATCCAAATGTAAAGGGGAGGTCTGAAATCTACATCAAGGAAAAAGTAAATCCCAGCCACAGCTCGGCAGAGAACGGAAACACCGAGGCAAAGGGAAGGAAAAGAAGTAAGGGGCAGGAAGGAGCAAAATCCAGGCTTCTGAATAGGCGTCTCCAAGCCAAGACTTGCGTGAGCAACCGCGACAGCGGAGGCTCCCTCTCTCCTCTTCCCCGCCCTCCACCTCAAGGGTGCAAAAGCTCCTCCCTGTTGTCCACGGCCGTCTCCCTTGGCACGCTTGAGAAACTCTGTTGTTGTTGCTGCCACAGCATGCAAGCAGCCAGATCCCCGCGCACACTCCGCCCCCGCCCCGCGCCAAGCGAGCCTGAGCTGCACAAGGCCCCGTCTATTCAGCCCCCACGGTCCTGATTGACACCGGAGTTGGTACATACGGGTCCGTCACACCGAAGGCAAGGAGAAGGGTGTCGTCTGCTTTAAACATGGCTTTTTCTCCCCCCCACCCCGGCCCTCACCCGCTCCTTCTGTCTCTCCATGTTACCTTGGAGCCACCGTCTCCATCAAGGCAGAGAGAGAGAGAGAGAGAGAGACGGCAGGCACGACCCAGAGATACAGTCCCCAAAGGGCGGAATGTGTGTGCGTATAGTTCACATATATTCATATATATATATATACGCACAGAGAGAGGGACACACACGCACGCACAGCTGGCACAGCTTGCATGGGTCGGAGTTTGCAAGCAGCAAACTCTTCCCAAGGGGGGGAAGAAAGGAGGGCAAAGCGGCAGCCGCACCATTTGCAGAGCGACACCCAGCAGAGTCGAGGCACGCAGCTGGCATTCAGGGGGACGACGAAAGGCGGGCCCGGGGGAGGAAGGCACGGACAGCGGACCCGCGCGCCTCCCTCTCTCGCACGCCCTGCGAACGGGTCTCCTTTTCACAGGTCGACGGAGGCGTCTGGCAACCCAGCTGTCCTATTTTGCAACAGGCGGTTCAAGACGAGAGGCAGCGGGGGAAGCACCTCCAGCCACGAACGTGAAATCGCGGCCTCCCGACATGGAATCGCGCCCGCGTCGTTGGCCGCTGGGGCGAAGCGGCAGGTGGCGAGCGGCTCGGGGTTGCGGCTCGGTGTGACGCTTTCTGCCCCCTCCTCGATGGCGGGCGGGCGGGCGAGCTTCACGTGCGCTCGGGAGAGCGGCTCCTTACCTTCCTCTTCGGCATGGTGTCCCTTGCGCGGGCAGCCGAAGTAAAGCGAGAAGGAAGCGGCCGCCGCGATGGCTCCGGCGCTGCTGCTGCTGCTGCTCCTGTCGCCGCCGCACAAGCCTGCGCAGAGCCCTCCTCCGGCGGCACCTCGCCAAACCCCACGGCCCCCGCTGGCCACACGCGCAGCCCCTGGGGCGCTTGGCTGATGTCCCCCCGCTCCGCTGGCGAGACGCAAGCTAGCGGTGGCCTCCGCCCGCGGCCACTACCGACAGCCCACCTCGTCTAGGAAGAGGAGAAGCGGCTGTCGCGGGGGGGGGGGGGGAGCTCTGGCTCGCGATTGGCTCCCCAGTTCGGTAGCCCCCCCCTCCCCGGCGAGGACTATATAGAGGGCGAGGGACGGAGGGACTCGCGAAGTGCTTGCGGCTCCGAAGCGGGGCGCGCCGGGGCGAGGCGGGGTCCCGTGACTGGCCTCGGATGCTGCCCGAAGGGAAGCAGGGAACGGCCGCCGTGGAGGAATATAGCCCAGTCATCCGGCGTAACATCCATGTTAACATTCATCTCAGCCGAGTGGGAAAGGAATTTCCCCCTCCCACATTTTGCGCAACTGTGTTTCAAAGCAAAGCGCTTAAAATGTTCCACCTCGTAATTGCTGCCAGTACAGTAATAGATGTACAGAATCTATAGTCTATAAATAACCATTACCTATTTAGATTTATAGAATCTAAATATATTTTGTTTCATTTATTATAGTTCTGTACCGCCCCATCACGGAAGCTGTCTGGGCAGTTCACAAAAATGAAGAACCACTAAAAAACATTATATAAAATATAAAACCATTCACATAATGACATAGAACAAATAACACACGCAACAACATATATCTAAAACAATATACTTTATAGAAATGATAAATGTCATAACGTTTATTATTTACATTTATTGCTATGCTGTGTAAACTATGGAATATATTTTGCAATAAATCTGTAGAACTGATTGATTTTCATCACTGATAGTATTTTCTTTTAATCAATATGCATTTATTATTTATATTTATTTGTTTCATTTCTATACCGCCCAATAGCCGAAGCTCTTCTGGCGTGCACCACCAACACCATTGTCGCAGTCTTCAGACAATACTGTTCAGAGGAGTTTTGAATTACTATATTTGTACTGTGCGTTCCAGAGGAAAGTGCTATTCAATATTGTCATTATATCTGAGATATTGAAGCAGTAATTATAAGGGACTAGCTCACTGATAGAAAATAAAACAATAATTATTCAGGTAATTTTCCTTTCCTGATTTCCCATCAGGTACGTACTGCAGTGTGTTGGCCACTTCCCAGCTTTCCTGCTTTTGCAGTCCCATGCATGTAAGGAGCATCTCTTACCACAGCCGGTTCACACACAGTGACAATCCAGAATAATACGTGTTTCGCACAACTCAGCTGGTTCATCGTGGGTTATTTAAACCACAATGAGCTATGGTGCATTTTGGGGGGGGGGGGTGGCCGCCGTTTTCAATATGCAAGCCCTGACTGGGGCGATTGGAGGTTGCGCAATGTGCATACCTGGCTATCGTGGGTTATTCAAGGCTTAAACAACTCTTTCATAACCTTTGATTAATAGTAGGGTTATGTAAATGCTGTTTAATCCTTGAATAACCCATGATTGCCAGGTTCACCCAATATGCTGCAATCCCCTATTGCCCGAATCAGGGGTTTGTGTATTCAAAATGGTGGCTGCACAAGCCCAGCACACACCAGGGCTCATCATGGCTTAAATAACCCATGATGAGCCAGTCATGTCATGTGTACTGCCCTATGGGTTGAGTATGGGTTGTTACTGAATTGTGGGTTGTCATTAAGTGCAAAACCTGTACCACAAACAGCCCAGGAAGAGAACCTATGGTTTGTTGTTGGGTTGTGAACTCTGGGTTGTTCTTGGCTAACAACCCATAGTTAAAGCATAGTGCAAGGTTCATGCATAATGACAATCCATGATTCAACAACAACCCTAGGGAGGTGGTGGGCTCTCCCACACTGGAGGCATTCAAGATGAAGCTGGAGAGCCATCTGTCAGGGATGCTTTGACTTGGATTCCTGCATTGAGAAGGGGGTTGGACTCGATGGTCTTATAGGCCCCTTCCCACCCTACTATTATATGATTCTAATCCATGATTCAAGGACAACCCACAGTCAGCCCATACTCTGTATATGAACCAAGACCATGTGTAATTAGAGAAGGCTATTCTCCATTGCAGCCCCTGCCTAGAGAGATATTCCTGACTACCTCTTTTTCTTGCTTTTGTCAGGAAAGACATTTTTATTCTCTGTGGCATTCTCTGGCTATTGCTGACTGCTGTTTTGTAATTTCGTGGTAGGTTGCTGTTTTATTGTTTTCTATTTTCACATTTTCTAATTTTTATTTGTATTTATTCTGTGTTTTTATGCAAATTATACACCTCTGCAAATTTTTAGTATAAATGTGGCTCATAAATTTTAATACTACTACTAATCATGAATAGTTGTTTTGTTGTTATTATTGCAGGACATTTATCAAATCCCTGTTTATCTTCCATACAGTGTTGAAAAGTTAAGTTTAGCTTGGTTGGACTGTGCAGGCCTGCAGTAAATCATGTTCACCATTTGTATCAAAATTTCACATATTCTATCCCAAATTTTTGAAAAGTACCACTACGCAGGTAAGCAAATGAGGGGGACTTTCTGTCTCAAAGTAGAACTCCAAAACCCCTTCCATCTCTCCCTAATTATGTGCAGGGCACCTTAAAGACTAACTAGTTTATTGTGGTATCAACTTTTGTAGGTTGGAGCCTAATTCTTTAGATGCATAAAGCAACTGAGTTATACTGTTCAGGATCTCAGCCATCCATGCCTTCTTCCAGGAAACTGTAAGCTGTAAAGAGCTCAAACAGAGCATTCTCCCCCCGCCCCGCCCCACCATACACACCTTGTTGCATTTTTTTTTTTCCAACTGATGCTCAACATACTGTGGCTACTAAGCATTCTCAGTCTGCAGTGTACTGCGGGGGAGGGGGAGATTGCCCATTTAAGACGCAATTCTATGCATGTTTAGACAGAAAAAGTCCTACAACTCCCAGCATTCCCCAATCAGCATGGACTGCACCCATAGTTCTTTTTATTTTGATTTGGGCGTGGGGGGGGGGTACTTCTGCAAACCTTGGGTTTTCACTCAAGCACGCTGAGACTTTCCTCTTGTTTCTCAGTGGCCTTGTTTTGGCTTTATTTTTGTTGGCACTCACCACCTGAGTTCATTTAGAGCAGATGTATACAATTTTTTCAGCCCCAAGGGCAGCATTAGCTGTCTGCTCATGTGGCGGGGCTGCACATGTGTGCACACACATTTGCACACAATATACAACTCTCTCTCTCACACACACACACACACACACACCACTCACTCTAATCCAACTCCTGCCCAAGAGCGTTTCAGAGACT
Organism: Heloderma suspectum; assembly: GCF_057233095.1. NCBI lineage: Eukaryota > Metazoa > Chordata > Lepidosauria > Squamata > Helodermatidae > Heloderma > Heloderma suspectum. The sequence continues at coordinate 301,458,737 of NC_139458.1, forward strand.
TGGCACCTGCTTTGATCAGATAATAATAATTTTTATTATTAATATTTATTTCAAATATGAATATTTATTCATATTCTGGCTAATATCCGAAGCTCTCTGGGCAGTTCACAACAAATAAACACTCCTCCTAGAAACCTCAGCTCTCAAACTACCCAGCCATCCAGGAATCCTGGTTCCTATCCCTTGCCTTCTTCTCTAATCCACCCTCTCGCTGAACAATCCTGACATCCCACACTCTGTTACCTGGAAGTTTTTCAGAAAAGAACCAGAAAAAAATGTCCTAGCAATATGCTGTATGGTTCCTGCCATAAAAGCCCCATTCCTAGAGCATCATAGGAAGAAGGCCTTGGAGCACTGCTTCCTAGGACACTCTGGGGATGCTTTAGGAATAAGACTTCCATGGCAGGAGGGGCCTCCTGAAGCCCGGGACCCACACTTTTTGCACCCTGACTTACAGTGATGAATGAGTGTGTATTTGCAGAAGAATGGGGGATGGGGGGTGAGCCCCTCTCAAAGGTTATGAATTGGCAAGGCAAGATTAATAGACAGCATGAGCATCTAACCAGGAAGAATTTTTTTTCTGTAGTGATGTTGATTCCCAGTTTCTGCTTAGCCCAATATACATTCAAACTGGAGTCTCCCCTGAAAACTTTATATGCTGAGGTAGGGCAACTTTCAAGTTAATCACTGAATGCCCAGAGGGATAGAAATGCTCCTCCATCATTTTTGAATGTTACCATTTTAAATGTCCCATTCTCTTGCGTAGAGGCAGTCCAGTTTTGCCAATGCATATGGCAGATTACGAGATGTGCAGGTGAGTGAGTGCTTGGTGTAATTTCTGCTGTCTCTGGTAACAGGGACAATCACATTGGTGGCACTCAAGAAGGTATGAGGACAGAGGTGGCAGCAGGTTTGTGGCAGCAGCAAGTTCCTGGGTTTGTATCTGTATTGGGTGGTCTATTGTTACTGATGAGGACTTGTTTCAGGTTGAGTAGCTGTGTGTGAGCAAGAACAGGCCACCTGCCACAAGGCCTAGGATAGGATAGGATCGTCTTCCAGGATACACTGTAGAATAGATCGTTGATGATGCGCTGGTGAGGTTTTAGCTGGGAGCTACAAATGACAACCTGCAATTGTCTGCTATATTTGAATACTGACTTTCTCTCTTACTTTTTCTGCTGGGCTGTCATGTAGTAGATGGCTCCAGGTATGCATCTGGTCTTGTAGATGTATTTCTTCACTTCCGCATGTGAGTATTGTAATTTATGAATGTTTGGTGTAGCTTCTCTAGGTGCTTGTCCCTGCAGTTATATATTAAGCAGGGGTGGGGAAGCTGTGGCCCTCCAGATGGTAAATTACAACTTCCATCATCCCTGACCATTGGCCATGGGGGTGGGGGCTGATGGGAACTGGAGTCCAACAACATCCAGACGGCCATAGCTTCCTCGCTCTTGTATTAGGGCTTACAACCAGTGGTGTGCTCTGGATGATAACTGGAAGTGTGTAGGAAAGTGTAGCAGTTGGTTGGTTTCCAGTATAAGGTGGTGTCTATTATATAGTTAAACCATGATCTCCAGAAAGTAAAACTGTTGTTTGGACTGGTCCAGGCTCAGGGTGATGGTGTGGTGAAATTATTGAAGACTTGATGGTATTTCTCAAAGGTATAAGAACATAAGAAGAGCTGTGCTGGATCAGATCAAGGTCCATCTAGTCCTGCAGTTTGCACAAACAGTGGCCATCCGGCTGCCCACGGGAAACCCACAAGCAGGACATGAGTACAACAGCACCCTCCAGCCCATGTTCCCCAGCAACTGGTGTACATAGGCATACTGCCTCTGATACTGGGGTTGGACTGCTTCCCATGGGTCTAGATGATAAACATAAATGCGAACAGTTATTATAGTAAATGTTTATATAACAAACTCTGAGCCTTGGGATATGGGTCTTGTACTCTCCAGCAGGGTGACACCACTTAAAAACATCTAGAATCTCAAAGTGGATACTAGTGACAGTCACTGTGGCATACTTTGAGGAGGAGAGGGCGTTGATCTTGCTATACTCCTGAGATTAGATGATAATAGAAATATGCCTGGGATTACTTTTCTAAAATGTTTCCAATTGTGAGTGCTCTTTAAGAAATCCATATTAAGGCAATACCTTTATAGGACCAACTCACATTCCATTTTAAGACTATGACTAAGTGCAAACGCCATGGCTTCAACCTCAGCCCTTCCCCACCATTTCTATGCTTTGTTTATCATCTTGCCTGAAAAAGAGTTCGAACTTGAAAGCTTGCACACTGTTTTGAGATCTTTGGGTTGGTCTAATAATGGTATTGCCCTAATATGGATTTGGGGGAATTTCTTACAGCCAATATGGCTACCTTTGCTTTTTGTGTTTCTCTAATAAAGATCACCTTGTTTTAAGCTTTAGTCTTGATCATGAAATACTTATGTTCTCTGTCCAACATCATATGACTGACGAAGTCTGTTTATACAAACCCTTTGAGTCCAGCTAATAACAGAAAACTGTATTTATACTAGAACCTGTGATGAACAATAGCTGTGATGAACAGCACCTGCCATGCCATATGTCTTTCAGGGCAAAGAGGGGAAGTAATGAATCTGTGGTTTTTTTTAAATCCATTCATTCCTCAATTCCAAGTAACCTTTCCCTGACCATTTGTAGGCAAATAAGGGATGGAAATTGCATTCTTTATATATACAAATTATAGGGTAATAGCCAAGTGAGAAAAGTTGGGGCATCAACTCTCTAGGGAGTTTTAACTATCCATGGTTGGGCAATTCAGGTTGATCAACTGTGTAGTTACTTGATTGACTTGGGATTGGCAGGGGGTGACCATGGGGGCTTGGCAGAATGGCAGGAAGTATCGGGGGGGCTTGGCAGGAGTGGGAGTGACTACAGGGGCTTGGTGGGAACTGTCCTGGGGCTTAGGTGGTAGGGAATGACCGTGGGGCCTGGCGGGTGGGTACCGATCTCATGGGCTGAGTGATTAGAGGGGAGAAATAGGAGTTTTACTTGGTTTTTGTGGTGTGTGTTTTGCCAGTTGGGTATGGGTGTGCTTTTTGGTGTGGTATAGTTTATAGATGTATGTGTGTTGCTTAGTGTTTTTAAGGTGTGGTGTGTGTGTGTGATTTGCCTGTGTGTTTCTCTGAACATCACCAATTTGCTTTCTGTGAAATGGGTGTTGGAGCAGAAAAGTGGGTTCAAAGGAATCATCTTAGATTTTGGAACTCAGAACCCATCTTTGCCTTGTGCTCAGGTTCTCGGGCAAGGTCCTTGCCTTTTAGCCTCAACAGTTTCCTTCTGTGAAAGGGTGTTTTGTGATTGCCACGCCTACCACAGAAGCCATTTTGTGAAAAGCCATGCCCCATGGCAGCCATTTTGTTAGAGTACACACAACATTTCCTCAACATTCCAAATGGGCCCATTGGCCCAAAAATGTTGCCGAGCCGTGGACACAGCCCTGCACTTCTGGTACCAAGTTCAAAGCCCCAAACAAAACAAATACTAGATGAACACAACAAGGAATTTTGTAACACTTTAAAAAACAAGGAATAGACTGTGGTATAAGCTTCCATGGAAAGAGCCCATTGGGGATTATGCCACAATAAATCTGTTAGTCTTTATTGTGCAAGACTATTTTTTGTGAGTTTGCTGTAACAGATTAACATGGCTATCAGGGTGGATTCTTCCACCCTTATAGGTCACTCTGAGGAAAAGGGAAATTATGCCTTAGAATTACCCATTATTGGAAGCACTTACTGAGGCTGTTCAAAGTGACCCATGATCCATATCTATAAATACTTGTTATTGCTGAATAACTATGATATACAGGGTTTTAAGCAGGAATGGAATAAGGAATTGGAATGTCCTATTCTGCTAATCAGTAGATAACTGCTTTGGCATCTACCTGCTGTGTCTATGGATCTTAGGCTGTGTCTTATTCAGCAAAAACTTTTGTTTAGTGTCTATTGGACACCACATTGTCTCTTTAATAAGGGATTGTCCAATTGGACTACTTGCTGGTGGTACAATGCAGCTAATGCTTCTTTTAAACATATGTTTTGGCAATGTCCAGTAGTTGCTTCTTTTGGGGAGGAGGTTATTATCCGAATAATTTTTTACTGGAACAGTCTTTAATATTTGCTGATGCATACACTCTTTTAAATTACTCTACCTCCTTCACAGAAATTAATGACTGTTCAGTGTAAATGGATTCTCTGCACCCTTCTGACAGCCAATAGACTGGTATTACAACATTGGATGGATAAATGCTCACCTCCTATAATGCAATGGATTGAAGACCTTACAATGGTTTCAACATTTGAATGGGTGGCATATAGACACTACCTTTAAATGGATACTTAGTTGGATATGTGGGCTGCCTATGTATAATTGTTGAAGCCTATGTATAATTGCTAGAAAGTTGTATGCATTTCATATGAATTCACTGCTATGGATATATACAAATTCATGTATGTATATTAAAACAAACAACTAAAAACAATAACAAGAGAAAGAATTGATCCAGTCCTTAGGGCTGGATTGGTGGCCACCAGGCTCCTGGCCCCTCCTGATTATTATTTTATTTCTTAAGATTAAAAAAAAAACTAAACTGGGAGACTGGCATGCTGCAGAATGAACTGCTTCCCTCTCCTCATGTGTTTGCTCTATTCAGGTTCAGAATGCCTGAATAGGGCTAGTGTGTATTTGGACTTTCAAAAAACTTCTGACAAAGTTGTCTGCCTAATACAGGGCTTCTTCACATGGGGCTTTTAGCCCGTGATTGAGACTGGTTACTCACCAAAGTTTGCGGGTCCTTTACATGAGGTCGTCAACCTCCAGCTCCTCTCCCATACTTTCTGACAATTACCACGGCTTTATTTGAAAAAGAGATAATGAAGTAATAAAAAGAAGCAGTTGGAATTTGTCCATGTAAAGAGGAAGTGGTGCTATGACAACAGTGCCATCTAGTGGCTGTATAATGAAACATATAGAACTTGCAGATAAAGCCAATCCTCTGGAAAAAAAACAGGAAGTGTGCGTGAAGGAGCCCATCTTAATCCCACAAAGAATCCAGAAGCAGAAGCCCTGCTAAAGTTGCAGGATAAAAAAACTCATGTGAAGAAGCCAACAGCCAACATTCAACTGATCCCTTTATGTGAAAGGGATGGCAATACTGGGGAAACTTCCATTAACAAGTATGCCACAAGCCACACCTCCATCCCAGATGAGAAAACAGCAGTCTCACTTCAGACCTCAAACTATTGTGCTTCACTTGCAATGGAAGTTCCCAAAATCACTTAAAATAAGGAATTAAATCAACTGGGGATCACTCATGGGGAAAAGGGGAAATGCAATGATTTGGGGAAAACTTCACCAGGATTTTCAGGAACAAATGGATAGGCAAATAATGGAGAAAATGGCTGGAGTGGAACCACCTTGTGTTATTTATTTATTTATTTATTACATTTCTATACTGCCAAGTACCTAAAACTCTCTGAGTGGTTCACAAAAATTCAAACCACAAGTACAGCATAAAATAATATAAAATATAAAAGCTTAAAACTACAATATTTTTAACCGGAATAAAACCAGCAGCAATGCATAAATTTAAAATACAGAATTAAAACAGCAGAGCTAAAAAGAGTAGAATGCTAAAATGCCTGGGAAAATAAAAGGTTTTCATGAGGCACAAAAAGGAGTACAACATAGGTGCCAGGTAAATCTCTCTAGGGAGCTAATTCCAGAACCGGTGTGCCACAGCAGAAAAGGCCCTCTTCCTGGTAGGTACCCACCTCACTTCCTTTGGCAGTGGATCCTGGAGAGGGGCCCCTGATGATGATTTTAGGGTTTGGGCAGGTACATATGGGAGGAGACGATCCTTCAGATAACCCGGCCCCAAGCCATTTAGGGCTTTAACAGTTGATACCAGCACTTTGAATTGGGCATGGAAATGGACTGGCAGCCAGTGCAGCTGGAAGGGTACTGGCATAATATGATAATATGATCTCGTTGGCCAGTCCCTGTTTGTTTGTTTGTTTGTTTGCTTGCTTATTTATGTATTACATTTCTGCACCACCCAACAGCCAAAGCACTGTGGGCGGTTCACAAGAATTAAAACCATAAAATATAACAGGATGAAATACAATATAAACATTTAAAAGTATAGTATAAAATAAAAATAACCAAATAAAACCTAGCAGCAGTGCAAAGATTTAAAATACAGTAACAGAAATGGAAATACTAAAATTACTTATATAGGCTACTGCTTCTTAACCATTCCTTCTCGACTTGTCCATGCACAAATAGATGTTCATACCCCAAGACTCTCATATCCTACTGCTCAGGCCCTGCTGGAAGTGGGAATAAGAGTCTCAAGGTACCTTGTACTTTTGCAAGTCTGGCATGCAAGTCTGGCATGTCTGAATCCATGCTGACACACCTCCAAACCATGTTCAGATCCCAGGTCTATAGTCCTGTCAGTGGCAGTTGTGGTGTTTTGTCTTTTCAGAAAGAAAGAAATGCTGTGAAACTTGTTCTAAATTTCGTTTATTTGGGAAGGGAGAAAGAGAGAGAGAGAGAGAGAGAGCAACACCGCTGTGTAAATCAGAATAATTTCTTGAATTTCCTAGATTTTTGAGTATTAGGTGTGTGTTTTTCTGGATTTCCCCTCAGTGTAGAGATTCAAAAGAAAATATGCATGTCTAAGCCCTTTCCCCTAAAAGGCAGGAATTTTCTGTATCTGAACATGATGAAATTACTAGTACAATCTCAAGCTTTCCATTACTCATAATTTCTATAGAGCTTCCAAGTACCCACTGCTTCATTGCCAGCTGTCTTTCTGAATTCTTGATTTTTATGATTCATTTTCCTCTCAGCATCCCAGAGTTTAGACACAAAAGAGAAAAGTGTGCATGCATTTAAGTTCTTCCGCAACAACCTAAAAGGAGACCATTCATATCTATTATTTCTACTATTATTAGGCAGTGTAGGACACATTTGAAAGAACCTCTCATTTTCTTTTGATGAATCTATTGTCAAATTCTGCCAGATTATTTTGCCCAGGAGATGCTCATTTTTTGGTGTAGCCAATGTGCACAAGCGTCATTGAGAAGGCAACAGCAGTCTCAGCATGCAGCGTAAGTGACTACATTACTTCCCCTAATGCTCTTGTATATGTTTCGGGTATGTCTTTATGATGAGGAGGGAAAGGGTAGGTCTTTGATATATTATCAACTGAATGTTACATTATTGTTTTTTATTATTTATTATTATTGTTATTATTAGACACTTATACAATTCCTATCAGAGATATCAAGGGAACGTTTTGTGCAAAGACGGGGATGATAAAGGACAAAGAAGGCAGGGACCTAACAGAAGCAGATGAAATTAAGAAGAGGTGGAAAGAATACACAGAACAACTATACAGGAAAGAATATCTTAATCTCCCTGATAGCCATGATAGTGCGGTAACTGAACTTGAGCCGGACATCCTAGAGAGTGAAGTCAAGTGGGCCTTAGGAAGTCTTAGGAAGCATTACTAACAACAAAGCTAGAGGAGATGACAGTATTCCAGATGAGCTATTTAAAATCCTAAAAGATGATGCTGTTAAAGTGCTGCACTCAATATGCCAACAAATTTGGATCACTCAACAGTGGCCACAAGACTGGAAAAGGTCAGTTTACATTCCAATTCCAAAGAAGAGCAATGCCAAAGAGCATTCAAACTACTGTACAATTGCGCTCATTTCACATGCCAGCAAGGTTATGCTCAAAATCATACAAGCTAGGCTTCAGCAGTATGTGAACCAAGGACTACCGGAAGTACAAGCTGGGTTTCGAAGAGGCAGAGGAGCTAGAGATCAAATCACCAACATTCGCTGGATCATGGTGAAAGCAAGAGAATTCCAGAAAAACGTCTATTTCTGCTTCATTGACTATGCTAAAGCCTTTGATTGTGTGGTTCACAACAAACTGTGGCAAATTCTTGAAGAGATGGGAGTACCAGACCACCTTACCTGTCTCCTGAGAAACCTGTACGAGGGTCAAGAAGCAACAGCAAGAACCAGACATGGAACAACTGATTGGTTCAAAACTGGGAAAGGAGGACGACAAGGCTGCATATTGTCGCCCTGCTTATTTAACTTATATGCAGAGTACATCATGAGAAACGCCGGGTTGGATGAATCACAGGTCAGAATTAAGATTGCCGGGAGAATTATCAACAACCTCCGATACGCAGACGATGCCACCCTAATGGCAGAAAACGAAGAGGATCTCAAGAGCCTCTTGTTGAGGGTGAAAGACTGGCTGGGCGGAAGAAGGGAGGAGTGGCATTTTCCATCTTTCCCTGCTCCCCCCACCCCGTTAAACAGTTTCCCTCCCATTGTTTCCAATGGGAGGGAAATGAATTACGCCATCTCCAAGGCTGGAGTAGTTCTTCCCCCATTCCAGGGGCATGTTGGGGCATGGGTGGGCTTTGGATCGTGCAGACCCATTCTCCTGGGTCAGTTCCTTTTTTGTGCTGTCCAACATCAGGGTTCTGACTGAGCAGAAACCCTGGCCACAGACCTTTCTGCAGTCTCCCACTGGAGGTTCATGAGATCAGGTCACCCTCTCTGAGGGCAGATCTCTCTCCCTGCCCATGGAGAGGGAGATCCCAAAAATCCTTTGGCTCCCGGGATGTCCTCCCAATGAGCATTGGACTGCAGCCTTAAACACATTTGTATATCATCAAAAAAAATCAAACCATCAATATAATTACTGGATGGATGGATGGATGGATGGATTTTCTCTGATGTTTTTCCATATGAAAGTTAACATTTTCATATGGAAAAACTATCCTGTATTATTAAAAAGATCAGCTATATTTAATATTATCTTTCCTCTTAATTTGCAAATCTGCACAACAGGGAGAATTAGATAACTTTCCGAAAATGGGAAGGATGAATCAGTGATAAGATGGGATAGCTACGACGACAAAAAAGGGCTGGAGTTATTTCTACTTTGGCTGGAGTGGTGACTCATCCATATCTTTTGTGAACATTCCATATTCATAATTTTTTTTGACTTTCCCCTTGTTCTTTCCATTCTGGTCTCATTGATGTATGATTCTAACACAGACTTAAGTAGAGGATAGCTCTTGAGTTTGGCTCAGCTGGTCAGGGGCTGAAAGTCAAATGTGGAAGATTCAGTAAAAAAAGCATTCCTAGTCAAAGAATCCATGGAACATATATGTGCACAACTGGCTGTAGGAGTTTCCAGGTCATTTCTTGCAGCGAGTCATGGCCTCATAAAGAAACCAATATGCTTCCCACACTCCCAAAGGCAGGCATTTGGTTTCTCAGGCAGTTGGAGGCATAGCTCAATTGTAAAGCACTTGAATGCAGATTAAGTGGTCCCCATTCCAGATCTGAATGTCCCTTTACTGCTAAGTGGGAGGAAAGCTCAGTGGTCGAACATTTGGCAGTTCAAGGAATCCCGAATTCAAACCCCAAGTGCTCATGCCTCCTTCCAGCATGAAAAAAGAAAAAAAGGGGAGTGACATCAGGAGGCAGGTCTACGCCCCCCTCATGTGACATCAGGGGCAGGGCCATGTTCCCTGATGTCATCCGACCCAAGGGTGGTCTGATGGGGGCAATCCAGCCACCCACCAAAAAACAGTTCTGCACCCCTGTTTTAGCACTTTTGCTCTGGTAAGCCTATTTCTCAGCCTACCGTTTATATTTTCTTCTGTATCCTTTGTGACTGTGTGCTGTCTTTTACAAGGATGGATGACTGAAAACATACAGAGATTTCTAGGTTAAAAAAGAAAATGGGGTGGGAAGCACCATGGTGTGATCTTTGTTCTGCTGTACATAGAGCAGTGATTCATCCAGATCTTTATCTGTAGGAAACCCCACACTCACAACCTTTCATTTGACTGCTCCCTTGCCTTCCTTTAATTGTCAGTCTTGTGCCACCATGTGATTCAACACAGAACAAAATGGAGATAAAGTCTCATGCGTGTGACTTATGAAATGAGATTTATGAAAGCTAGCAGAATTATTGGTGTGACTCCAACATGTACAAATGGCTGGAGAAATATAGCAGAGTTCCATTCTGGCAGGCCTTTTGTGCATAAACTGGTCTGTTGCGGAAGGGGTATTTAATGAGTTGGGTGCTGTGTATTGGTTTATTATTGTTATGTTTTTAATTATGTTTTAAATGTATGTGTGTAGCATATGCCTGTTATTGTGAAGTATGTGCTTATATTGTTTTATATAACCCAGGTAAGCAAGGGCTAATAGAGTGCTATAGGGGGTGAGTGAAAGGCTTGTGTGGCGGGGGCAGGGGCGGGAGGCTGAGTTTATAAAAGGCAGGCGCAGACAGTTGGTTAGATAGGGCCTGAAGACAGAGAAACAGATAGAGATAAGGTTTCAGGGCATGATAAAGCAACATCTAGTTAGTGGGGTTTGTGTGTAAGATTTAGAAGGGGTAGAGTGAGCAGGGTAAGACTGAGAACTGAATGGTTGATTATATAACACCTCTTGTATTAAATACACTTTTATTTGTTTATTTTTAAATTATAAAATCCCGCACCTTGTTCATCTTTCTGCACTATCAAAAGTGTTCATATTTCCTGGGTACTTCTCCTGGTTGGGTAAAGGGAACCAATTAGGCACACTGAGTGTCCCTTTTACCTGGTGAATTTAGGGGTTGAAGCTTGTAGGACAGTGGGTACAGCTGACCCAAAGTGTAGGCAGATGGACCAGAGGGAGGGTTACATCACCATGTGTTTTGGGATTATGCTTTAATTAAGATTTCATTTTTAATCTTGGATTTTATTGTTAGCTGCCTTGAACAACAGTTTTGGGTGGAAAGGTGGGATATTAAATAAATACATAAATGTGTTTCTAGGTGTAAAGATGAAGTAAGCTTCCCAGCTGTCTCCAGAATGCATCCACTTTGACTTCCTGTGTGACATGGCCTCTATGGATAGTGACACATTGACCCATAAGGCACTGATTTAATTACGATGGCATTCAAGCATGGGAATTGGGTCAGGGAAGCCACAGCTCTCTGTATAAAAGGGCAGAAATATAAGACTCCAGTGTAAATATATCTCTGAGGACGGTCAGGGGGTATCGCACAGGGATAAGGGGCGAAGCAGGGCCATTTCACCAACCCAGCTGAAAGACCTCCCCCATGAGGGCTCCTCCCTCAGCTGTCGCCATTCCAGCAGGTTGGACAGAGGGAGATGATAGGGGAAGGTGGGCCATTCCACCTGCCCTACTGAAAGACTACTTATTCCCCCCCGCATCCCTTGTTCCTTGATTGTTGTGTATTTTTAGATTGTAAGCATATGGGCAGGGACGATCTTGTCTTACCAGGGCTGTCCCAAGACATTTTGCTGCCTGAAGTGAGGAACAGAATGATACCCCCTCCCACTCCATGTACGAAAGCCAACTGGACTGACAGAATGAATCTGTCTTCAATACTGATGATGGGACAGCATCTTCCGCTGTACCTGAAAGCAGCATGCTAACTTAGGGGAAACAGAGCAGGCCCCAGGGCACACATCTTCCTGCCACCTCCCAGCATCTGACACCTGAGGTGACTGCTTCACTCTGCCTAATGGTAGGGCTGGCCCTGTGTTTTAGTGATTGCATATTAACTGCTCAGGGTGGCTTTTTGGCTGAGGGGCAGGATAAAAATACTTTAAATATCTGTTTTTTGCATGTTAACTCTATGAACTGGACCTCAGAGATATCTGGCTGCAGGGTTGGGATGGTTGTAACCTCAACAGAGCATTGTATATGTATGTATTTATTGGCTGGAGCTGCATACAATCTTCAAACTACTCTATCTGTATGCTAGCTGAAACACTAATCAAGTACAATAGAGCTAAATTACAACTTTTTGTAATAATAGTCTGCAGAAAATTCACACAATGAATTTGAAAAGCATTGGTAAAGGGGAATCTATTTTACCATCATTATAGAATCATAGAATCATAGAATAGTAGGGTTGGAAGGGGCCTACAAGGCCATCGAGTCCAACCCCCTGCTCAATGCAGGAATCCAAGTCAGAGCATCCCCGACAAATGGCTGTCCAGCCTCGTCTTGAAGGCCTCCAGTGTGGGAGAGCCCACCACCTCCCCAGGTAATTGGTTCCATTGTCGTATTGCTCTGACACTCAGGAAGTTTTTCCTGATGTTCAGCCGGAATCTGGCTTCCTGTCACTTGAGCCCATTATTCCGTGTCCTGCACTCTGGGATGATCAAGAAGAGATCCTGGCCTTCTTCTCTGTGACAACCTTTTAAGTACCTGAAGAGTGCTATCATATCTCCCCTCAGTCTTCTCTTCTCAAGGCTAAACATGCCCAGTTCTTTCAGTCTCTCTTCATAGGGCTTTGTTTCCAGTCCCCTGATCATCTTTGTTGCCCTCCTCTGAACCCTCTCCAGTTTGTCTGCATCCTTCTTAAAGTGTGGTGCCCAGAACTGGACACAGTACTCCAGATGAGGCCTAACCAGTGCTGAGTAGAGGGGAACCAGTACTTCCCGGGATTTGGAAGCGATGCTTCTATGAATGCAGCCCAAAATAGCATTTGCCTTTTTTGCAGCCACATCACATTGTTGGCTCATATTCAGCTTGTGATCGACAACAATTCCAAGATCCTTCTCGCTCGTAGTGTGGTTGAGCCACGTATCCCCCATTTTGTAACTGTGCATTTGGTTTCTTTTTCCTAGGTGCAGAACTTGGCATTTGTCCCTATTAAATGCCATTCTGTTGTTTTCTGCCCAGCGCTCCAGTCTATCCAGATCACTTTGAATTTTGTTTCTGTCTTCCAAAGTATTAGCTATCCCTCCCAATTTTGTGTCATCTGCAAATTTGATCAGCATTCCCTGCACCTCCTCCTCCAAGTCATTAATAAACACGTTAAAGAGCACTGGGCCCAGGACTGAGCCCTGCGGTACCCCACTCGTTACCTCTCCCCAGCTTGAGAAGGTCCCATTGATAAGCACTCTTTGAGTCCGATTCTGTAGCCAACTGTGGATCCACCGGATCGTTGTTTCATCTAGCTAGTTTGCTCATTAGGATATCATGGGGCACTTTGTCGAAAGCTTTGCTGAAGTCGAGGTATATGATGTCTACAGCATTCCCACGGTCTACAAGGGAGGTTACTTGATCAAAAAATGAGATCAGATTTGTCTGACAGGACTTGTTTTTGACAAATCCATGTTGGCTTCGAGTAATCACAGCATTGTTGTCAAGGTGCTCCCAGATGGATTGCTTTATGATCTGCTCCAGAATTTTCCCAGGGATTGATGTCAGACTGACTGGTCTGTAGTTCCCAGGTTCCTCCTTTTTACCCTTTTGGAAGATAGGGACAATGTTAGCCCTCCTCCAGTCATCTGGCACTTCCCCCGTCCTCCATGATTTCTCAAAGAGAATAGACAGCGGTTCTGAGAGTTCTTCTGCCAGTTCCTTTATGACTCTAGGATGCAGTTCATCTGGCCCTGGAGATTTGAACTCATTCAAAGTAATGAGGTGTTCCTTGACCATATGCCTGTCGATCTCAAGCTGCAATCCTGCCCCTTCAGCCTGTACTTCGCCTTTGCCAGGGGGGTCATAGACCCTCTTTTGGGAGAAGACTGAGCCAAAGTAGGAATTGAGCACCTCTGCCTTTTCTTTGTCATCTGTTATCATTTTGCCATCCTTATTTAATAGCTGAACCACCATTTCTTTCCTCTGCCTTTTACTATGCACGTAGCTGAAGAAAGCCTTTTTGTTGTTTTTAACATCCCTTGCTAACCTCAGCTCATTCTCAGCTTTAGCCTTCCTGACGCCATCCCTGCAATTCTGTGCTATCTGCCTGTACTCTTCCTTTGTTACTTGGCCTTCTTTCCACTTCCTATATGTGTTGTTTTTTGTTTTCAGGTCATCCCTAAGCTTTTTGTGAAGCCACATTGGCTTCTTCTGTTGTCTTCCACCTTTTCTTCTTGTTGGAATTGTTTGTGATTGTGCCTTGAGAATTTCCTTTGTTAAAAGCTCCCACCCATCTTGGACTCCTTTTCTCGCTAGCATCGCTTGCCATGGGACCTCACTGATCATTGTTCTGAGTTTATGAAAATCAGCTTTCCTAAAATCCAGGGTACGCATTTGACTACACTCGGCTTTTGCTTCCCTTAGAACCAAGAACTCAAGTACAACGTGGTCGCTTTCCCCCAGAGTTCCTGTAACAGCTACTTTATCCACTAAGTCATCTCTGTTGGTTAGGATCAAGTCAAGGATAGCCGATCCTCTAGTTCCTTCCTCTACTTTCTGTAGGAGGAAGTTATCCGCCACACAAGTCAGGAATTTCCTGGAGGGGCCATGTTTTGCAGAATTTGTCTCCCAACAAATATCGGGGAAATTGAAGTCCCCCATTACTACTACATCATGCTTCCTTAAAACATTGGCTATTTGCTTTTCAAAAGTTTCATCCTTGTCTTCTCCTTGATTGGGTGGCCGGTAGTAGACTCCGACCACCAGGTTCCTTTTATTCTTTGCTCCATTTATTTCAACCCAGATGCTCTCGATGGGGCTACCAAGCTCATCCTCCTGTATTTCTGTGCAGAGATATGTATTTTTCACATACAGTGCAACCCCACCTCCCTTTCTGTTCCTCCTGTTCTTTCTGAACAAGTTATATCCTTCAATTGCTGTATTCCAGTCATGAGAGTCATCCCACCAAGTCTCAGTTATACCTATCAGGTCATAATTTCCCTCTTGTATTAAGAGTTCACGTTCGTTCTGTTTGTTTCCCATACTCTGGGCATTAGTATATAGACATCGAAGACCATGTGCTTCATAGTCTGGCTTTCTTCCTACATGTGTCTGAAGACTATTATTGGGCGCTATCAGAGCTGTTCTCTCCATTGCAGTGCATGCGCCTATGTCCACTGTTACCCCCAACATTACATCTCCCTTCCCCGTAGAATTCAGTTTAAAGCCCTCCTGATGAAGTTCTTCATGCTGTGGCCAAACACATTCTTCCCAGCCTTTGTGAGGTGCAACCCATCCCTAGCCAACAGCCCATTATGTATACCAGGGGTAGGCAACTTGTGGTCCTCCAGATGTTTTGGCCTACAACTCCTATCAACCCTAGCCAGCATACCCAATGGTGAAGAATCATAGGAATTGTAGGCCAAATCATCTGATATATATGAATAGTGAACTCATGCTTTGAATGTGGATGCTTATGTAGCCACAACAGTACCTTCCACACACAGGGACATATTAAAAGACTTGGCAGAATCCAGTGTTTGCAGAAGCAAAACAAATCTTAAGGTAAAAACCTAAAAGGGGTGTGGGGAAACAGTTATTTATAGGAGGTTCCTGTTATTTGGACAAAGCAAATTTTAGGGATGTACGAAAGGCACTTACCTTTTGCGGATTATGTTTATGGTTGGGGGGGAGGCGCTCCGTTCCTCCCCCCCCCCCCCGGAATCCTGGCTGGCCGGCTGGCTGTGCTCCTCAGGGATTCTGCGGAGCCGCCGGCCGGCTCCGCCAGCAGCCGGACATCTGGCCGCTGGCTAGCAGGGACGGAAAAGGCGGCGGCCATAGCCACTGCCGTTTGCGTCCCTGCAGTCAGCCATGATAGGCTACGTAAATGTTTACGTAGCCTATCACGGCTGACTTAAAAACAACAATGCGCGTATGCAAATGGTGGCGGCCACGGCCGCCGCCATTTGCGTACGCGCATTGTTGTTGTTGTTGTTTTAAAAGTCAGACGTGATAGGCTACGTAAACATTTATGTAGCCTATCACAGTTTTTTTAAAAAACCTAGCCGTGATAGGCTACGTAAATCTTTACGTAGCCTATCACGTGTTTTTTTTTTTAAACTGGAAATGGCGGCGGCCGGTCAGAAGACCGGCCGCCAGAGCTGCCGCTGCCGAACCGCTGCCAGAGCCGCTGCCGGAACTGCCGCCGCCGCCGCCAGGAAGATCCGCCCAAGGTAAGTCTTGTCCCGGGGGGGTGGCGGGGGGGTGGGAGGCCGTTCCGCCACTGATTTTGGGGGGCTGAATGCGCTGACATTCGGCCTCCCCGAGATCCATGGCGGAATTTTCTTACATCCCTAAAATTAGTATGTCTAAATACATGGTAACTTGTCTACACATGGCTGGCCCAAGACATGGCTGGCACTAGTATTTGCTGCCTGAGGCAAAGGACAAGATGGCGCCTCACCCCTCATTCTATGTGACAGGACTGGTAGCTGAATTTTACTTCAGCATTGGTGACGGGACCGCATCCTCCACCACACTTGAGGGTAGTAGGCTAGTTTAGGGTGCTCTGTCTTCCAACTCCATGCCAGTGCTTCCTGCCCTTCAGAACCTGCTGCCTGAGGCAATTGTCTCACTCTGTCTAATGGTAGGGCTGGCCCTAAGTCTACAGGATTTTTAAAAGGTCAGAATGTCCTTCACTTTGCTGGTTACAGCAGATGTACTAGTATTAAGGCTGTTTTTCTGTTTAGAATCTTTAATACAAGTGATGATTACTAATAAATTCTGTAGGGATGATAAAACAGTCTCAGCAACACTCACATTGTATGTAGCTTTTAACTGGACCTTTGTGTGATTCTTCAGTTGTAACAACGTCTATGCTTTGTTGTACATAGTCACATGAAAAGCAGTAAAATGAAGCACAAAAGCTGTTGTGCCACACACTGTTTAAAACTGCTAGAATGAGTAAAATGGGAAAGACAAGTATATTAGGACATTTTGAGACATGCACTATAGCAATCATGCACTGAAAAGCAGAAAGAATGTTTAGACTGCTTTCAGAACAAGAAACAATGGTTATAAAAAAAGCTACATGGTGTACAGGATGAATCATCATTACAAACACAAAACACAGTTGGGTCTGACCTGAAATTCCAGCTGGTAGAAGCTCAGTGAAATGCTTAGTTAATCTTATTTTATCACCTTGCTTGCAATTCTAGCTCCTCCAGATACGGCTGTCATAAATCATGAAGTAGAACGTCAAATTATTCTGCCTATTTTTCAGGATGGTAGCTGACTATTTGGTTAAAATGTTAAAACCATAATTTGAACTCCAAAATCATTGTATCAGTTCAAGGCATCTCTCAAAGAAATGGGATTTGCTAAGGAGATGCCTTTACGGAGTTACATTTTATTACATTTTCTACAGGCATTCCTCTAAAAGTGCTTCCAGGTTTCAATTCCAGCAGCAACAGTAGTGTCAAAGTAGAGGTGGGATAGATGCTTCCTTATTTGCTTAAGTCCTTAACAATACAATGGCCATTTGTGTGTGTATGTATGATTTATAGACTGCAGTGTATACCTGTACACCTCAGGTGACAGAAAGCTATCATGCTAGGCACCACCCCTTTATTTGCCAGGAACAATCAGCTGCTACCCTAGACCCACTAGAAACTATGGGCATGCTGGACCTGCAAGAAACTTATAGGCTCTGAACCTACCAAAGTACTAACAAGTTTTTATTTCAAAAGTTGACAGAACTTCCTGTCACCACTTATGATCAGACTAGATGTGACAGCAACAGAGAAGTGTACCAAAAATGGATTTCCACCAAATTCCTATGAAGAAAAGGGGTGATATAAAAAGTACAGCACGGGCAGGCGGAAATGGAGTACTGAACTGGCATGGCTGGCTGGGGAATTCTGGGACTTGTAGGACTTTTTCTGTCTAAACATACATAGGATTGTGCCCTTAGTTTCCAAATCTGTGCAAATTTGCAATTGAGAAAATGTGCACCCACCCCAACATGCAAATTCCTCCCGAATGCACATTTTCCCCCTTTAGCCTATGGGGGAAATGCACATTTTCAGCCAGAGGGGTTTTTTTAAACATACGTTTCTATTACTAATATGCGCAAAATTCTGGAACGTTAGAAAAGCAGTCTGCAGGTCTGCAGAATCTGTGCAACTTGGGAAAAGCCAGCCATTGTGGAATCTATGGGTCAGATTCATACAAGTCCAAACTCATTTGATTCCATTCTGGATTTCTCTGACATCCCTACATGCAGCCCCCAGGCCCTAAAGGTTGTGCACCCCTGCTTTATGGGAATTTAGTAGGGTTAGTGTTGGGGAGTGGGACCATGGCTCCATGACAGAGCACATGTTTTGCATGCTGGTCCTCAGATTCAAACCCTGGCATCTCCAGTTATATCTTGAGAAGGTTCAGGTAGCGAATTATGTGGGAGATGCTTGCTGCCAGTCTGAATAGATAAACAAATTGCCTGAACTGGTATAGGCCAGCTTCCTTTAGTTGTGTCACCCTAACATCTACTTTGCCCCTAAGGTACTGCGCCATTTCCTGAAAATGTAGTAGAAGCAGCAAATTCTTTTTCAGTTGGAATTTAAGAGCACTTTGCTCAACATTGAGACTTAGGGGTAATAAATAGATTAACATTTCAAAGCAGAAAGCAGCTTTCAACCAGTAGTTCAGGTAAGTAAAAAAAAATGCCGGAAGGGGTCTTGTCATGTAATAAAGGGAGCTGCCGCCTTTCTTTCTTACAATACCCAACAGCAGAATGGAACCAAATGAGCTGTAGCCTTTTATGGAGGTGAAAGACTGAAACAGTACAGTAAAAAAGCCTGACAATTCTCCTTGGAATGAGCCTTCATTAGTACATTGGCAGCATGCCCACGTGCCACAGAAAAACTCACATTCGATTCACACTTTTTCTTCAACGGGGCCAAGAGCTGATGATTGCAGAAACGTGACTGCTTCTTTGGCATACAAGCAGGAATACTGCATGGTAGATGAAGAGTCCTTGTCAGTTTCTCCAGTGAGGCAGAGACATTTTAGCTTAGTTAAAATTCATACACCAGATTCTTCCCTCATCCTAGCCCCATTTTCTACTAGTATTATTCTGCTTAGTGCCTATGGGGGGCAGGTGTGTGTGTTTACACAGTTTGCATCTGGGAAAGCAATAGGTATTTCCATACATAAAGATGTTGTTGGAAATGGATAAATAATGCAGAATATACTGTTTTGAAGCTGTTTGGTTTGGGGAAGTTAACTCCAAGCTCATGGAGGCCTGGAACAAAATTTTAACCGTTACATAGCTGTTCTGGAACAGCATATGCTCCACAAATGTAAATTACCAAGCATCAAAGAAATTGCTAAAAGGAAGAGCCAGTATGGTGTAGTGGTTAGTGTTGGTCTAGGACTCAGGAGATCTGGGTTGTAGTCCCCACTTGTCCATAAAACTCACTGGGTGACTTTGGTCACTGACTCTCAGCCTAACCTACCTCACAGAGCTGTTGTGAGGATAAAATGGAGAGGAGGGCCACCATGTAAGCTACCTTGTTTTTCTTGCAAGAGAAAAAAGGGTGGGATCTAAATAGTAATAAATCAATTATAAATAAAGTATAGGAGGGGTTCATTTCCCCCCTTTCATTCTGTTAGTTTTTTCAGAATTTGCTCTTCAAATTAATTTTTTATATTTGGAAATTATATATTTCTGATGTAAAAAAATGCGTGACATTGAATAGTATTTCCATACCTAATTTAAGAAGCTTAACTTTTAAAAAAGAAAGAGACAATTGCAAAAACACTTCTGTCTCGTGGCCTGAGCCACCGGCAGCATCAGCTAAAAGTGTTTTGACAGCTATGACAACTATTTTTAATTGAATGATCTTAAGGAAGAACCTGTGGTCAGAGGAGCAATGCTTAAGCACTCCACCTTTGTTGACAAAGGGATGCTTCGCAAGATACTAACAAAAGCCATAGATTGTTCTGATATGGGAATATGCTGCAGGGAGATCTAGCCAATTGTGAGCACCCCTTGGAAAGTACTCATACCAACATGTGTTTTTAAAACACAGCATTATAAGTTTTTGGTAGGTATCAAAGAAGCATAAAATATTAAAATAAAGGGTTGGATCCCAGATCTGCCTTCTGCAAGAGGAAGGGACCTTCTGCAAGAGGAAAGGCTCTGCTTTCAGAAGGTCCTTTGCCCGATTTTTGGAGATCTCCTCATCCTCCCCAAACCACAGCTTACTCCATTCAGTGGGGTCTCCTGGCTCTCTGTGAAACATTTTCAGGGAACTGGAAGGGCTACTGTCAGAAGGATGGGACAGGGAAGTCAGTTTCTGTCAAGCGCAGTTGATCCATCATAAATCTGGATTCACCCCACTGTATGAAGAAACCCACTGTACGCCATGCCTGCCAATTACACAGGAATCAAGATCAGTCTCTGTTGCTTTAAAACTTGAGGTCGACTGGCATAAACCACCATTTTATTAGTCATCCCGATATCTCTTAATTCTGATAGACCTATCTTTCAACAACGAAATGTGTGCCAGCCACTACTAACCTATTTCCTGCCCGCCAGTTCTGAATATCAGGCCTCTGCCAGTTCATAAATGTTATCCTTCACTTAAGCTGTGTGTCATGTTTGGAATGGATCTGTAAAGCAGGGGTGAGAAGAAAGTAGCACTCCAGATGTTCTGGACTTCAACTCCCAGCATTCCTGACTATTGTCCATGCTGGCAGGGGCTCCTGGGAGCTGAAGTCAAAAACATCTGGAGATCTCCTTTCTGCCCACCCTCGCTCTAAGGAATATCCTCTTAGCCTTTGATTCACTAAGGCTGATTCTAATTTCTATACACATGTATGTTTTGCCATGTTTCCCATTAAAACATGCGAGTGGGAACACAACCTAGGCCCAATAACCACTTATAGTACAGCCCTATGTGTGTCTACTTAGAGGTAAGTGCCACTGACTGTAATGTGACTTACTCCCAGGTACGTGTGTATAGGATTGCAACCTCAAAATCATTGGGTGTATTTTAAAGAGGGACACAATGAAATGCATGTTCGTTTTGGCGTGGTGTGTTCTCATAGAACGTTATGTGCATTTCGTACTCTCGTATGCATCAAAAAGTGAGAATCAGCCCCAAGGGGAGGTCTAGCAGAACTGGCAGCAGTGAGAACTGTGAATCTGTATGAATGACATAATGTTTGGTTGATTAACCACGCCATATTCTAGAGTATCATGAGACATGACATAATGCATGCTTAATCCAAAAAAAACTTATTTAAAAATTAAGACCAAAATACTCTTTAAACATCTAGACATGCAGGCTAAACCATAGCCAAATCTAGTTTCGTAGGATGTCATGGAAGTCAATAGTGCCCTCTAAAGGACTACTCTTTGATTTACAGTGCATTAAACAGATATTGTTCCTATTACTTGTCCAGAAACAAAATACTCATAAACTAGTACTAGAAGAGAGACAATTATGGAAACTATTCAGGATCATGTAAACGTTATACAATGGAACAGAATCCTATCACCATTTAGCTAATCAGATCTGTTACTAAGATCTGCAATTTTTGTTAAAAGAAACAAAATACAAGCTGCATACAGCCATTGGCAATTTATTCCTTTTTAGAGAATGCATTATTCCCCAAACTACTTTTTTTTTTTGCCATAGAAAATTCAAATAATTACCAGAACGAGAGGTGGTAGCTAGAGTATTATCAGATACCAGAAAGAGTGCATAACAATGTTGAATATGTAAGTAAAAAAGATTTGAAAATAAGTCCTTTAAGAGCGCAATCTTATGCATGTTTTGACAAAGAAAAGGCCAGAACTCCCAGCATTCCCCAGCCAGCTGGGGAATGCTGGGTGTTGTAGGCCTTTTCTCTGCCTAAACGTGCATAATATTGCACTCTAAATAAGCCATTAAGGGCATGATCCTATGCATGTTTAGACAGAAAAATGTCTGACAATTCCCACCTGGGAGTTGTAGGGCTTGTTTGTCTAAACATGAATAGGATTGCACCTTTATTTATCTAGTGGCAGCAGATAAAAGCTGCCCCATGACCGCTGTCTTTAATAAGTCGTGGACTTTGTGGGAACAATGTTTGGCAGACTGAGCAACTTATGTTTTGTATTGCTGCAAATAACAAGTCTGAAACTACTTTTAAGTGTATTTGTAGATTTTAGCTTCTTTCCCTTCTGCAAGTCAAGACTTTTTCCATTTTCGAAGTCAGAAGGTCCTGTTGACCATTTCTGCGATGGACCAAATCTATTAGTTTTTCCATGGGCAGTATGCAATGCTGCTCCACTCATGCAATTTACATAACACTAGTGTAAATGACCTCTAGTGCAATACCAATATCGTATACTGACATGTTTCCTGGAAACCCATCCAGCAGCAAACACTATTGGTGTTGTGCTAGAGGTCTCTTACGCTAGCACTACATCAATTGCGTCAGTGGAGCATTGGGTACTGCTCAAGAGCCTTTAGTAGCCACTCCTGTAAGGTAGGCGGACTTCTCGTAACAAAGAATTACTTTTGCTGCAGGAAGAGTCCAGCACTGGAAGTAGCTTGGACTTTATTGGGGAGTTTCTCAGTGACTGTTCCAAGGGCAGAACTGACACAGCAGTCATAGTCTCATTGGAAGAACCTAGGTAGCACTTTGCCACAATTTGCACAAATTGATCATTTGTTATGAGCCAACAGGTTGCTATTAGTATTCCATTTGCAAAGAACTGGAGTAAAATAAGATACCAAAACAGAAAAGCTAAAAAAAAATCACTCCAATTATCTGTATCTTTTAAAGCGTATGCTCACAGATGAGCTATATTGACACAAAACAAATACGTGAATGGATTCCTTATGCAAACTGAATGTGTAGTTAATCAAATACAGTGTGTGTATCCTAGCAACATGCCAGTAGCCAGCTGACAATAATACTGATGGGCTGCTTGTTTTTATACAGATATCAAATCTTATTACAGAATTAAATAAATAATTTAAAGGGGGGAAAGTTACATTTGGCCTGGTGAAAAATGAAATTTATAAGTATATCTTCGGTACCTCTTAGAAACTTTTTGTCAGGAATGAAGGGGGCCAATACAAAAAAATATATAGAAATAAGTGAAAATTATAGAAATAAAGAAAAATGTCACAAACCCAGAAACCGGAATTTTGAGTTATGTTAGTTATGCTTTTGAGACCTGCTGTACTGGAAGTGTATGTAGGATGATGACATGGATCTATCTGTCTCCTCACCGGGGGGCGGGTATCCCATGCATGGTGCAAAAGATCTATGGCACTTCAGTGAAACGTGGCCTTATTAGTACTATTAAAGCTGTCGGAGACAGAAGTATACAAGAGACCGCCAGTATGGCAGATAAGAGTGTTTTGAGTTTGTCATTGTTGCAGCCTTATTTCATGGGATTCTTTTGAGGACAAGTTATCACGTAACCTGTCCTAAGCCCTTGGAATAAAGTGGGAAAGAAAGCTAAGTGAACAAAAATGGCAAGGCACAAACACTCATTTGAATTAGATATGCTGAATGCAAACCCATCACAGAAATATTTTAATATAAATCATTTTGTTAAAAATCAAGCACTGTTCCAGGTGGAACATTTACAGAAAATATGAAATTATAAAAACAAATTAACAGTACATAATAAATACATTTTTGAATCAGTACAGATGGTAACAATTCTAAAATAATTATTTATAAAGACACATTATATTCTTCTCAAACATAAAAAGCATTTGTTTTATATTACAAAAAAAAGTGAGTGCTTTACTTTTGCATTAGAAATGCAAGGACTTTCAGTACCAGGAAGCTCCAGCTGCAGACCACTCATCAGCTGCTGGGACCTTGTAGCAACAGGCTTGCCAAAAGGTCCCACCCACTGACACAGATCGTTTGCGAAGAACCGTCAAGATGCTATTAATGACAAAAATCTGACGTCACTTAGATTCTGACTTGGGTTATATCCAACCATTGTGCGTGTGGAAGTCCGCTCACGCAACAGGACTTCCATTCACTCATTGGGACTTCTCCATTTTCTCCTCCCCCCTGCAGCCCCCTGTGTATGACCGGCGAAATCTGATCTGGGGGGTCAACCCTCCAGAACGGATCTGGGGGATGCACAGAAGGTTTCAGCTAGGAGAGGTAAATCCATTCTTCCAGTGGATCTCTCCCACTGGTAGAATGACACCATTGGATACAACCCTTGGAGCTTTAAAATGGTTATGATAAACCAAACTCCACATATGTGAATTCCTGGTTATTACAGAGAATACTAAAACTGAACCTCCACAATAGCCTTTTGAATTACCAATATGCTGCAGGGAATCTTTCCAGGAGTCCATTGTGGCCTTTCCCCAAGGTTTCAAGTAGGCTGGAGCTAGCAGTCTGGGGAATTGGAAAAACTACAGGGTGCCTTGGAACTGTCTGGACCCGCAATGTGTGTCAAGCAAAGATGGAATCTCAAAATCTATGTTAATCTACAAAAATTAAAATGACAACTAGTTACGCAGCATGATAATCTTGACCCAAATAGAAAGACTTATTGTTTCCCCAATACAGAACTGTTTCTCAGCTTGGTAGGAACCAACAGCTCCACCCCCCCTCGTCACCTTTAAACTTGCTCTAGGACACCAATATTATTCTTCCTTCTATGAGCAATTGTCCAGCCCCCGTCCCCACTTGGAAGCCAACAGGTGCATCAGAGGTGAAGCATCCTTCTCATCTAATAGGTGCTTCAAACGCAAGTGCTCCTGCCCTCTGAAGCCTTTGAGATGACTACAGCAGTCAAAAACTTTTGGGTGAAGCAGATTCATGTGTACGCCATGGTGCATGTAGCATTTTCCCAACAGCTTATTGTGCTTGATATGGATCTGACCCATGTGAACTATATCCCCTAAACTATATTTCCAATTGTCTGTAGACAAAATTAAAAACAAAATGTTGTGAAACTGGTGCTCTCCTTTAGTTCTTCAAGCTGAGACCTAGACTGCTACTAGCCAATCCTTTTGCTTATGTTTTAGATACCTTTAGATACCAATCAAAATGTTTTGAATTAGTATGAACTGATTTTACACTTCACCGGATCTGCAATTAAAGCTAAGTGATGCCCATATTTAACAATCATATTACCAGATCTTCAGAAGTCTTATGTAACACATTTCCAGTAATTTATTATATTAAATGATGAGTTTTTAAAAGGAGAAATCAGAAAAAATAAGTATTAAAAATAAACCAAATATATTGCTTCAATATTATTAAGTTTTCCAATACACACTTGTTTAGCAGCCAGCATTGCCATAAAGTTTATTCAAAGTTTTATCAATAACTTTAGGTAGGCAGCAGTCGTTTGGCAAAATCCACTAGGATAATCTGCCACAAGCACTAGGATTGTGTTACACAAGTACTTTACTACACTAAGTGGGTTGTGCTCACAGCTATAATCCACAACCCATTTACCGTTTAGTAGGCTGGTTCATGGGATTGGAATGGAGTGCTCATGACAATTTAAATAAAAGTTAGGTTAATTTATTTAACCTTAGACAGGGCATACCTTTTTTGCTTCACCATTAAAGAGTTTTCTCATAAACATTCCAATTCACAAACAAGGCAAGTGATAAAAAATTATGAATTTATCTAGACCTCCATCAAGTCCTACATTCTATTTTACTGAATGAGATATTCAGATCCACTTCTATTAAAAGTTAAATACCTTCAGTACTGATTTTCCTAATAATGCATTTAGGTTTATTATGCAAGACTAGATCAACGTGTTGATAGTTGAAGACAAAAGGGCAATCCAGTCTTTTTCTGCATCCATTGCCTTGCTTGCACAGAGAACGCTGCATACTTAAGGGGATTCCCCCTAGCAGAGGCCCCCTTCCTTGGTGGTGGTGTGGTGGGAGGACTGAATTGCCCTCAAAATTTGCAAAGTGTCATGAATTTTTTGCCTTGCCTGAGGGCCCAGAGAGAACATTTAAAAAATGGGAGTAGATGAAAGAAGCTGCACTGCTAGAAAAAGCTATTGGCTAGATTATTGTTTATTCCTTTTGGTGGCCAAATGCAAAGTTACATTAATGATGTCAGGTGAAGTACCCCAGTTCCTTTCTTAGCTTTGTGCCACTGAGGTGTGAACATTTAAAAGTTACTGGTGAATAATTTGTAGAAAAGAGGGGCAAATGATTATGCCTATAAAACTGGGGTGGGGGGGAGAAATAACCACTTTCAGGTAATCTGGGTGGGGCCATGCTAAGAAATCCCTACAGCTTGTTACACCTGTAATTGTCGCCAATTCTATTTGTTTAGGACATTAGATGAAGGGCTGCATTCTTGATCCCTCATCAGGCTAAATATTCTAATTCCCCTGCAGTCAATTCACTTCATATTTTGTAACAATATCTGAAACGTTTTTAAAACTATAAATAGCATATTAAATATATGTAATATTTACACATATGGACTATTTTACAGACTATAATCACTGCAATAGTACTTCCTCAATTTCATCTTCTAAGTAATCAAGAGCTTTAACAGCTGGTCTGCTTGCTGTGTGCTGCAAGCGGTGCCTTTTGGGATTAAAGCTCTTTCCTTCACTAAAGAAAAGATCACTATCATCATTTACTTTGAGCGTAGTGCCTTTATCCTGAAGGACGTTGTTTGTACTACTGTCTTGTCGAAAGGGACCCAAATCATTTCTCTTAGGTGGTGTTATATTGACATTGCTTCCAAACAACTGCTCCATTAAATTGGACTTTCTCTCTCTCTTAATATCAAGGACTACATTTCCCTTAGTGGGTTCATCTATGAAGTCACTTTTTTGATTAAGCCAACCTGGCCTCCCTAATACTTTCCCAAATGAAGGTACATAGCTACCAAATGTCAAATCGTTGCTTGAACATTCCGTCTCTGTATTTTGCTGTTTCTGGATTTCTCCTTTTGTAGCCATACTGTGTTGTTCATATTCGGGAAAACCATTAAACAATTTCTCAGTTGCCTCTGATAACTGGTATGGTCTCTTACTTTTTTCCAAGGAAAAAGGTATAGTTACTGTATCTGCAGTATACTCTTGGGAAGCGACCTTTATATTGATTTGGGTTTCTCGGTCAATTTCATACATCTTAGCAAGCAGAATTTCTTTCCGTTTTTCCTCTTCTACTCTTTCACTAATTTGCGGCCCATATTCGAAACTAAATATTTCTGTTTCCATCTTTGCTTTTTCTTCTTTTTCCAGCAAAACGGTATTTTCTTTCTTCTTTCTCTCAGATTCTTCTTCTTCCCATTCTATGGATTAAAAAACAACAGTGTAGGCTTAGAAATATGTGTTTGCCATGAGCTGCAACAAGCTTTAGTCTCGTGTGCTTCCCCCTCCTCTCTCCTCCTCCCACATGGCCAGGAGGACAACTCTAGAAGCTTTTACTTATGCTTTCTCTTTGGTTTACTTAATTAATTAAGGCGGTTAACAATAAAAATACAGATAAAATACAAAGTTATAATTAAAATATGAAAGTGCATCAATTAAAACACATCAATTAACCGTGGTTTGTCATGTCATTTGGTGGAACAAATGGTGATTAACACTAACTATGGTTAATTTCCAACAAGCCAACTTCAAAGCATAGTTTCTGAAGTTGGCTTGTTGAAATTAACCATTGTTAACCACAGTTCCCAGTCTGAATGACACTGGAAGCAACAGTTAGCCAAGAGTCGAAGCTTCTGAAGCTATGTGAGAGAGGAAGTAAGGATAGTGCGAGCCGAAGGCTTGCTGTGGCTCGTGCATGTTGTGCTAAACCACATGTGGACAACCCATGGGTGGCGTGTGGTCCTTCAAGGCATTCAGCATGGCCCACGTGGATGCCCAAGTCATCCTCACTCCGAATTCTTCCCTCAATCAATTTTTGCTGCTTTCCCATATAAAGAGTGACTTAGGGATATGCACGCAGACAACCTGATATACAAAAAAGTACAGTTAAAGTCCATAATTTACCTAGTTCAATTCAATATGGCAAATGCAACTCAAATCTAATTGAGTAAATATAATCTGGAGTCTGTGAACCAGATGAAAACCCTCAAAATGTACATGCTATAAAGCTCACTTTTTTCAAAGCTCTTCTTTACTGGAGTTTTGTTAGATTAGAAGAATTGCACAAAAGTGAGGTTGTAATCCTGTGGCTAGTTATTCATACTTAAGCCTACATGTGATTCAACAAGTACAGGGAATGCAGCTTGGGCTTCCTCATGGTTAGCAGAGAACTCGAACCATTCTGTAGCCTTCCATAGTCAACTTGATTGTAAATACACAATTCTCTGGGTTGACTTCAATGGGATTGAAGCATGCACAACTGGGCACAGGATTGAAGACTAGACAGAAACCCTTCTAGAAATGCAGGGATGTAATGAAACAATTAATGTGTTCCTGCTTGAACTTCTTAAAAAAAAAAAAAAAGCACAAAATTAATGTTTCCTATATTCTAGCCTAGCATTATCCTTACAAAGGCAAATACAATTACAAACAAGAACTGTTATGAGATGAGAAATACAAAATGTTATGTGTAGATTACATTTCACTTTCTTCTATAGATAAGTAAAAAAGGGAAAAAAGATAAGAGCCTGCTCATCGTAATCAATGAAGAAATAGCCTTACAAGCCTGGTAGCTGATCATAATTGTGAAAATCACATATTTGTAATATTCTTGGGGAATACTTCAGTTCCCTATGTCTATTAGTGATAAATATTTCAAGTGTGAATTGATATTCTGACTATTTAAGACAGTTAAGTAGATCGTTTTCACTGACACTGCAAAACCAAATCTTCTTACCATCTCTCAGTTTCTTGGCTCTCTCTTCCAGTGCCTGCAGTTCTTGGTCACTTTTCAGTCTCTCTTCTCTTTCTCTGCTCTGTTCTTGCTGGAAACTTTCTGCTTGTTCTTTTGCGCCTTTTTTAACTGCCTGTTCCTTAAGGAAGTTAAGTATAGAATAGAAAGATTTTTAAAAGCTATTTGAATGAAGCTATACTATACACCAACAGTTCAGTGAAATATTAAATTTCCATTAACTGATAATTTGGCCTCAAATTCAGTAGAAGACAACATCTCTTCTTCTGCTGGATTCAACTTTTCCCAACCTGTCAGTTTCCTCAGTGCAAATTCTCCACCTGCTTCAGCACCTGGTTGCTCCAAGCACTAAGTCAGCTGTCTGCATCGAGAGTCATTTTTGAAAGTAGAGTTGAAAGTAGAGATTTTGACTTGAACAGTGTCCTGATACACTTAAGGGCCCATGGGAGAAAGGGGCTCCAGCACAGCCTCCTCTTCCCACTTACAGAAGGTACCTCCACCCAATTTTCAGGGATCCCCCTTCTCCCTCAACCTGCTGCACCACAGCCTACCCCGTTCAGCAGGGGCCTGCAAGCCTCAAGAGATGCTTTTGGGGGGAGGGCTGCTGGCTAGAGAAGGGGGCAGGACAATCACTTTCAGCCTGCTCTCTTCCACATGTGTTTATATGATCTGCCCAAATAATTTTGAAAACCTAGACCACACCTGGCTAGTTTGGGTGGGCTTGAAAAAACTGTGAACCTCAAGACATTTCATCAGAAGGAGGAAGAGATCTAAGCCTCATCCTACCATAAAGTTATTCTTTTTTCTGTTAGTATGATCTACCCCCTCATTCCCCAACTGATATCCTTGCCATAATTTTGTACCAGACTTAAGCAAATGTAGCCCTACTCCCAAATAATGTAGTCACAGCCAGAAAACAATCTCACACCAGGAAAGTGTATGCTAAAATGATATTGTTTAATATCCCTTTATTACAACAAACTCTTCTGTACTCGTTAAATTGTTTGGGTGCCCTTTCGCTAACAAGCTCATACTGGCCTGGGCTTCCAGTTGCGGCTGGCTACCTTTGCTCAAAAATGTAGGTCAATATAGCTTATTTTGAAGTACACTTCAGGAACTAATCCTTAATATGTTGAGAACAGTAATTTATGAAATACAGATGAAACTCACCATTCTGAGATGTACATCATCTTCCTTTTCCTCTGGTATTTCATCTGAAATACAGTCTGGTGGCAAAGGAAATTCTACTGGGGAAATATATCCAGAAGTCTGTACTCCTTTTGTTAACTGTAATTCCCTTTT
Organism: Heloderma suspectum; assembly: GCF_057233095.1. Classification (NCBI taxonomy): domain Eukaryota; kingdom Metazoa; phylum Chordata; class Lepidosauria; order Squamata; family Helodermatidae; genus Heloderma; species Heloderma suspectum. The sequence goes on from NC_139458.1 coordinate 301,488,693, forward strand.
AGTATTCTTATTAAGAGCTGTAATAAATACATACTCAATTTATGATACTTTTAAAATTGGTTTATTTAAAAACAGCCTCATAAAGATGAAACCCAGTCATTTTTTTTATTCATCTGAATGACTTAAAACATACACAAAATAAAGTGCCCTTATGTTAGGAAATGTGTAATGGAATCTGGAGCTACAACATGGAAAGTTACATATATTTGGAAAGTATTTTCTGTTCCTCCTTAGTAGCAATATGTATTTAAAACTCAAAAATTCTTGATATGCCAACCCACCTCATTCACTACTATGCTACTATAGATCTCATTATTCCTCTTTGATCAGATTAAGTACATGTTTGCTTGAGTAAAGGGTAAAGATAATTTAACTTTTCAAACAACTAAAGTCTGAAAAGGTAAACTGTGAGATCAAGATTCCAGAAATACAGAAGGCACTGATCATTATTGTCTGATATGCCCATTTAAGATAAACCTGGCTTTTAGAGTTTTGTTTATAACTTTTTAGAAACTGGTTACCTTTTTTTCTTGGTGTAATATCAACATCTTTTTTGGGTGAAGGTTTTAACATTCGATTAGCATATATATTTTTTGCATCTAGTTCTCTCTCTTTTTCCTAATTAAAAAAGGGGAGAGAATTAATTAAATTGTCAAAAGACTAACCAAAAACAATTTTTCCTCTTTTGATTTTTGTTTGTTTTACGTAATTCCAAGATAAGATTTTCAAAGTCATAGAGATTAAGACACTTTTTTTTCTATTTCTATAACAATTATTTTTAAGGTGTGCTTTACAGCACTGCCTCCCAAATTAAAATGTAGAAGCAACCGGATGTGCAAAATGAGTGAATATGCATACAAATGGGCAATATGTGCCATTATCAAGTTCTGATAGCTACTACATAAGCAATTTTTTTTAAGAAAGAGTACTTGAAGAAAATAAGGGGCTAAATATGTTAATCTTTGTTTATCTTAAACCAGAAAAGGCTAACTTCCTAACATTTGGAGAATGAATCATCCCTACATTGTTGCAAAACTCTACAAATACAGGAGACAATGAAGTGAGGTCAGACATACTTTGCCTTTTCCAATCAGCTTCAGAGAGAGGCTTGTTCTAGGGTTTCAGGGTGGTTTGTAAACCACTCCAGCTACCCACCCTCGCCAGGTTTGGACGTCATGACAACCCACGCCTGGCAAGGGTAATTATGCTAATTAGTTGTCTCCCAACCGTCACATGCGGGGAGGGAAATGAGCCACCATGGCTTATTTTCCTTCCATTATCATGCGAACCTGCCCAAAGCCAAGGTGCTTTTGTCCCCACATCATCCCTCCCTGTACTCTATTCCTTGTGGGACACTGGTAACAGGTTGGGGTGACCAGACAAAATCATGTTATAGCCTGATGCAACTCGCGGGCCACCAGTGGACCATCTCTGTCCTAAAAAATGCTTATATCGCGCAGTTACATGCCAGCTGTTAGATCTTTCATCTAGATATCCTTACAGATCCTGGCACAGAATACTATAAAGATGCTAGAATATTTTAAATGATTAGCAATGATTGCTGTCCAGGAGAATTATTATGTTGAGAACTTATGTTATGGTAAGCTGGCTTCACTGACAGATATACTACAAAGCTGTTCTATACCAGAAAGTCACAGGTTTTACCTTTAGTTTTTGATTTAGTCGTTGGACTTCCTCCTGGAGAACTTTATTTTCTTCCTGGGCTTCACATAATTTCTTTTTCTCAGAATGCAATTGCCTCTGAAAACTACTATTACTAAGGTCAAGGTTCTTCTCCAAGTCCTACAGTACAATATATCAGAAATATCAATTTTTGTAAACACTGTTTATTTTAAAAAGCAGACAAACGTAAAGAATTCATGCACATAAGAGACTTTTCTTAAGTAGGCTGTCTCGACCCTATGATCTCAAAATATGAGATATCTACTAAGAAGCATCTTTTACTTGCTGATAACAGTGGGTTGAATACAAAGGATATGCAAGCAGAAGGCTACTCACGCAAGGATTTTTCCCGTCTGTCCTCCCTGCAGCAGCTCTAACACCATCCAAGCCTTTCCAGAGAGTCAAGGTTTGACAATCTTGCCCCCACCCCCCAGCTCCATCATGAGTCAGCCAAGCATTGGTGAGCAAAAAGAACTCAAGGCCTTCTCTGAACCATGGACCTATACTGGAGAGGGGATTAACTCTGCCCTCTTCTCTGCCCCAAAGCTTGTTTTGGGTTTGTGTTTACTGAGTGCTGATCAGGCGCAGCGTGTTAACAAGCTGGAGGAGGGAGGCAGAAGCACACGAGATTGCCTGTGCGCCCAATGGAAGCTTCTAGCTTGGACCACTTGCTGGGAACCAAAGCAGAGCAAGCCACTGTATCTCAGCCTTCCATCTCTGAGACAGAGGGGTGAAGCGCAGGTGCGTGGACTTGTCTCTGCAGGGGTCCAAGCTTGGACCATTTGGCAGGAGGAGGCAGAGCAAGCCAACCGATTTTATTTCATTTTTAACTTATATTTTACTTCACTTATATCCTGCTTTTCTATGATAAAAATTGAACTTGGGGCAGCTTACAAATAAAGATTTAGATTTTAAAAAGTGAAAAACATTTCTGACAATAACACAAAACAAACTACCAGCAGTAACAGAAAGCCATCGTAAATAGGCTTCATAAACACCAGCAACAGCAGACTAACAACATACCTTGAAATATTTTTTCTATCTTTAATTCGAAAGGGTTTCAACTTGTACCTCGTCTATACCTTTAATTCAAAAATTAAAGGTTGGATCCAGAGATACCCTTCTGTCCATGGAAGGAATACTTCCATGAATGGAAAGGCCTTTGATTCAGTGGAGAAAACTGCTAATGGAAGATGGGAAAATGATTTTTGCCTAGTCCCCATCCCGCTGCACCACCTCCCATGCTGTTCCAGAGGGCCCCCAACCTTCCAGAGTACATTTTTAGGGAGCACAGGGAAATCAGGGTGAATTGCCTCCCACTCTGCCATTAGAAGACACTGGAAATGCCCTTCCTGTAAGCAGAAATCTTATAGATCTTAAGATCTAACAAAGTATATGAAAGAAAAATATGAATTTAGATGTACAGTGAAATCCTATACATGTCTACTCAGAAGTAAGCCCCACTGAGTTCAGTGGGATTTACTCCCAGGTAAGTGTATACAGGATTGCAGCCTTAAGAACTTAATCTTTTTGTGGATTATAATAAAAGCATTAATAAAATCTGAGACACATGATTATTGGTTGAATCTGAAGGAACTGCTAGGCAGGCTGATTAGTTCTGGAATTAGGATTTACTATAGTTATATTTTGCTTTTTCTTCTGCATTATAAGTTGTCAATAACAGCTTAAATATTCATATATAATGATGCTATTACACAGTGAGAAATGTATTAAGAATATTAAAAACTAGAAATGTTAATGTCTCCTCACCTTAATTCTCTTCTCACTATCATCCAGTCTGTTTTCTACTAAAGCTAATTTCTTAGCCAGCTCATCACGTTCGGGGAGGTGCCTGTCTTCTGCGAGTCTTCTCAATTTCTGTAAGCTACCCTTGGCCCTGGACAGCTCCTCCTCTGAACTCCGCAGCTTCTTCTCGGTTATTTGTTCTCTTTCTTGTGATTTTCTTAAGCGCTCCCTCAGTATTCTCATCTCATCATTATGCCGTGCCAGAAGTTGAGAGATTTCATTTTCGGTGTCCTCAAACTTATGCAGAGCTTTCTCATGTCTGTACTGAAGCCGCTTTAGTGCCCTATTTTCTTTCTGCAGCTCATCAAGTTTGACATGCAGTTCAGTCAGTTCATTACGAAGCTCATTAATTTTCAGCAACCTGGCAGAAAGGACGCGTTTTGTAACAAGACTGATATCTTTGGCAGGAGATTCCCTGTTGAGACTCTGGGAGCGAAAACCCCAGTGGATCCCTCTTTTGCTGGGTGCGTATTTAGAGGCAATTTGCTTTGTGGCTACAACAAAAACAAAACAGGTTTGGTGTTGCAATGAAAATCAGCAAGCCACTACTAAATGTCTCCATTACACAGGATCACTCCTTTCTCCTGCCAGCACATTAAAATGTCTCCTATATACCCTCAGGAAACAACAAAAACCTGACATATACCATCTTTTCAGACCTATTTCCAGAGCAAGGGAAATAAACCCCATTGTAGAGCAAAACTGGTTTCATAAACTTTTAATCCTTTACTTCTGCAGGTCTGTTCCAAAGGCCTTAGAGGCAGTTTGATCCCAGCAGGCTTTAGTTGTGGAGACAAAAGCCATCATGGCAGCCAGGTGGGTAGATCGAAGTTTATGGCACAGGAATAGCTCTACTGCGCCACATAGTAGTCCTGCTGCAAATGCAGGATGATTATTTTCCCAATAATCCAAATAGTCTTAAAAAGAAGACAGCCATCCAAGTGCAGCATGGGCAGGTGGGAGGGGGGAAAAAAGAGCAATTCAGAGAAGGAGAATAGCACAGAAGGGCTTAAGTTGCTCCCCTTCCAACACTGTTGCCTTTATTCATACACATGGCTGCTTTGACTGGGAGATCCAATCAGAGATCTCCCATGCCACACATAGATTGCCCCCAAGGATTTTTTTAAAATTTGCAATCCATAAGCCAGCTTTCCTCAACCTGGTACCCTACAACTCTCAGCATTCCTGACCATTGGTCATGCTGGCTGGGGCTGATAAGAGTTGAAGTCCCAAACATCAGAAGAGCACCAGGTTGAGGAAAGTTGACACAGGTAGTGGTTCGGGAGTAATAGAATTGCTTACATAATACAAACTGCTACAATTCTTTTGATGCAGAAAGGCTAAACTATGCAGATTAAGCACAGTTAACACTATACGACAGCAAGATTAAAAGTATGTTCCCATCATAGTTGCAACAAAAATGAAAAGCTGTATGAGAATGTACTTCTTTCCCTACCCTCCCACAGAATAAATTAAACTTGTATCTTATTTTAAAGCAACAGATAGGTTTTAGTTCATGTTACAAATGCTGGTTCAGTTTAGTCGTATGTTTCAGTGGAACTTACTTTACTTTCATGTAATATGTTTAGGAATGGCATAAAATGTTTAGGACTGGGGTGTAACACAGAAATCATGTTATACCAACCACTTACCTTGGTAATGTGAAAGGCTTTTCAAATTCTGTGCTTTATTACTTTTTTCTCTGGCGTTTGTAGACTGAGTGCTAATGGTCGGTGAGCGGTCAGAGGCACGAGATGATTCATCATCAGAATAATAAGAATTGCTGCTTTTATCACTGCCTGATCTTCTGTCGTGTCCAGAATCCAGACTCCTTCCTCTCTCTCCCATTCTAAACAAAAAGAATGTTCCAGACCTTTTCTCAAGGAATATTCATTTTGCCAGAGGACGGTTCACAGGCAGTTACTGGTGGAACTGCTGGCTCCTTGCCAATTCTTCATTAGCCTACATTCAGAAGAAGGGTTGCTGGGTTCCACTTTGGCAATCAGTACTTGTCATTCAGAATGCATGTTTCTATTTGAATTCAGAGAGAAAAATGGAATTAGTTTAGCTTTCCACTTTATAACGAATAAAAGTATTTTTAAAAGTGTATGGCAGCTAACAGTTCCTACATCTAATGCTGAAAGAAGACTCTGTGTATGCATCAGGGAAGTGCAGTTCTGGGGACTATGGCTCATTAATTAAACGCTGCTGTCAAACATGTACACTTCCGGCATCACAGATCTGGCAGCATAACAGTGGGGTTCCTCAAAGGCAAACATAAAAAAGCGTTTGGGGAGTGCATCACATCAGCTGAAAACAAAGAAATAATTCCAAACTAATACGTACAGCATCTGTTATGTTAAATAAATCAAGGAAAATACAAACTAGAACATACAAATCCATTAGTTCATCAACTTATTTAATTTAATTTAGAAAAAATTGAAGATACTTTGATTTCAGCATTGCCAAACATAGTTAAACTTTAAATAATCAGATATTTTATTTAGTATTTTCAATACTAATATCTAGTATCTAATATTGCCCCTGCAATTCTGCTAGTTCTGTTGAACCTGCAGGACGCCATAATATATGGTGTGATTATTCCAGCTTCTGAGCCTTTTTAATAGAATTGTGACAAAAAAAGGTAGGAAGCTGTTACTCGTGGGGAGGGGGAATTGTAGAAACTAGAATGTCTTTCTCAGTGAGTACATTCTACAGGGAAGGAGAAACACAGATCTACATTTTCACACATTCTTGTGGACTGCAATGGAAACAGGTATTTTTTTCAGTATGAGAAGCACATTTAAATTTGGATTAGACACACACTTGCATGTGCATGTGTGTACACACACACACACACGAAGATATTTATGAATTAAACTAAACTGAATTTTCAAATGCAGCTTAAAAGAAGATTGTAGAAATAGCCAGTAAATATCCCCAAGTAAATTTAAAAATAATTTTTTATTTATATATTCATTTCTTAATCTCTTTTCTACATTAAACTACTCAAGTTATCAAAATTAATTAAGAATGTAATCCTATGCATGTTTAGACAGAAAAAAGTCCTACAACTCCTAGCATTCCCTAGCAAGCCATGCACAGGAGTGCACCCAAAAACAATTAAATACACACTTAACTGGGAGAACATCCTATTGAACTCGGTGGGACTTACTTCTGGATAGACTTGCCTAGGATTGTGCTGTAAAACAATATAATGCAGCGGCATCCATAAAACAAACTCTCCATGAGCTACCTGTGATTGAGGAAAGCTTTTTGAAATCAAGATTTTGATGAGAGAAAGCTCTCATAATTAATGAAAGGTATCACGAGTACTAGGATAATTCAGCACTCCGCCATTCTCCTGGGATTTTAAAAAAAAGTGTGTGTGCAGGTAGGGGGATGATGTTGTTTATAAAAGAGAACTTTGGTTTCAACAGAATATTAGCAGAATTAAACCTCTTGGTGAAAGAATAATACCTTAAAGTGGTTTTGTGTGATGGAAAGACAACATCAAGTTGTAATCAGCTGTCAATAGAAAATAAAGTGATTGCTCTGTGAAGAAAGCCTTAAAATGGTAACATATTATGCAACTAAAACTAAACTCTTACTTGATCAGACATATAATTCTGCTCTTCTTACTCTGATGGTGTATTAAAAAAAATCACCTATGGTCGATGTGGAAATTAAACTGAATTAAAAATTATTTTTTTAAAAAATCACAGATTCTTTCAGAAGAATTCTTTTTACATCTTATAGCTGATAAACACTATTAAGATACTCATACAGTTTTTGAAAGTTAACAATTTCCAATCCACTTCTGTGTCTAATATTGATACTCCCCCACAGTGTAAGCAAGTGTAAAGTGATGCATGTTGGGGCAAAAAAGGTGAACTTCAAGTATAGCCTGATGGGATCTGAGCTAGTGGTGACCAACCAGGAAAGAGATCTTGGGGTTGTGGTGGACAGCTCAGTGAAGATATCAACCCAGTGTGCAGCCGCTGTAAAAAAGGCAAACTCCATGTTAGGCATAATTAGAAAAGGAATTGAGAATAAAACTGCCAATATCATACTTCCCCTATACAAATCTATGGAGCGGCCACACTTGGAATACTGTCTCCAGTTCTGGTCACCACATCTAAAAGAAGATATTGTAGAGCTGGAAAAAGTGCAGAAAAGGGCAACTAAAATGAGCAAGGGGCTGGAGCATCTCCCCTATGAGAGACGGTTACAACAGCTGGGGTTGTTTAGCTTGGAAAAAAGGAGGGTAAGGGGAGATATGATAGAGGTATAGAAAATTATGCATGCTGTGGAGAATGTAGATAGGGAGACATTTTTCTCCCTCTCTCAAAATACTAGAACCCGGGGTCATCCTATGAAGTTGACTGGTGGGAGATTCAGGACAGATAAAAGGAAGTACTTCTTCACACAGCACATAGTTTAACTACAGAATTCGCTACCACAGGATGTAGTGATGGTCACCCATCTGGATGGCTTTAAAAGGGGTTGGCCAAATTCCTGGAGGAAAAGTCTATCAATGGCTACTAGTCCTGATGGCTATGTGCTACCTCCAGTACCAGAGGCAGTGAGCCTATGTACACCAGTTGCTGGGGAACATGGGTGGGAGGGTGCTGTTGCGCTCATGCCCTGCTTGTTCACAGAGTGGCCAGCTGGTTGAACTAGATGGACCCTTGGTCTGATCCAGCATGCCTCTTCGTATGTTCTTACGTTTACTACTCTAGCTACATTTAATAAAGAAAAACATGCCAATAACTTTAACATCAAGATTCATCTCAAGAGAAGTTATTCTAGTAATTTAAAGAAAGTAACCTGAATGCTATTTTATCAAAGTACCCTTCTAGTCCTATGGCTTAAGAGCACTAGAGAATAAACATTTAGGAGCAAAACGTTCCATTCACAACAGCAGCACATCACAAAACATATCCTGTTAAATTATTGTGGCATTACAGATAGATCTACTGATGTAAATGCTCAAACACTGCAAGAATTTTGAGGATCTTTTCAAATCCTCAGGAGATTTTTGGATTTTATACACTAGGAACATGTTTTTGTATATGAAAACAAGTATATTGTCTGCCAAGGTTTTCCCAGTTTGGTCCCCTGCCAAACTTGTAAAGTAATTTCATCAGCCTAAAGAAGTGCTGTTCATTTTTGAGGCTAATGAATTGCTTTGAAATTTGAGTTACTTCAGCAAGTATAAGGCCTTTTATAATTAAGGAACTTCTTGGTCCATTGCCCTTAACTATCATGGAACACTTTCATTTAATTATGAAGTCATTTTAATTTCAGCACACACAAGTTAAATCCTCAAGGTTATCTACATTTCCTTGGCAATTGCAGTAAGATTGTTCAAAATTCCAGTCATTTACAGACTTACTTGCAAGTAATATGCATGGACTTAAATTAAGTCTACAGCAGTAACACCAGTATAATATAGCTACTAAAAGTCATGCTAGGCTATTTTCAGCCTTATAAAATCAGTATCTCCAACATTCCCATGGGTTTCATTTACCAATACATGTCCCCAGCTATAGAGAACATGAAGTACTCCAAGTTTTTCCTTCAGGAAGTTGAATTGTGGGGTGCAAAAGATTACCATGACTTTCACCTTTACTTGCTTGCTTTGAAGTAACTCCCACCAAGTTCAATGGGGCTTATTTCTTATCAAGTATGCTTAGGATCAACATTAAAAAAACTAAGATCATGGCATCTGGCCCCATCACTTCCTGGCATATAGAAGGGGAAGAAATGGAAGCAGTGACAGATTTTACTTTCTTGGGCTCCAAGATCACCGCAGACGGTGACTGTAGCCATGAAATTAAAAGACGCTTGCTCCTTGGGAGGAAAGCTATGGCCAACCTAGACAGCATAGTAAGAAGCAGAGACATCACCTTGCCGACAAAGGTCCGTCTAATCAAAGCTATGGTTTTCCCAGTAGTAATGTATGGCTGTGAGAGCTGGACTATAAGGAAGGCTGAGCGCCGAAGAATTGATGCTTTCGAACTGTGGTGCTGGAGAAGACTCTTACGAGTCCCCTGGACTGCAAGGAGGTCAAATCAGTCCATCCTAAAGGAAATCAACCCTGAGTGCTCATTGGAAGGACAGATAATGAAGCTGAAGCTCCAATATTTTGGCCACCTAATGCGAAGAGAAAACTCCCTGGAAAAGACCCTGATGCTGGGAAAGACTGAAGGCAAAAGGAGAAGGGGACGGCAGAGGATGAGATGGCTAGATAGCATCACGGATGCAATGAATATGAACTTGAGCACACTCCGGGAGAGAGCGCAGGACAGGAAGGCCTGGCGTGCTATGGTCCATGGGGTCACGAAGAGTCGGACACGACTGAACGACTGAACAACAACAACAAATGCTTAGGATCACAGCCCTTGTATACAATCTTGGCCACACCTGGTTAGAAGCAAGATACACCCAAAATCAGTGTGACTTTCTTCCTACTTCAGGATTCTGTATGTAGCACTATAATTTTGACAGAGAGCTGATAGAGGTGTATAAAATAATACATGGTATGGAGAAAGTGGACAGTGAGAAGTTTTTCTTCAGGGTCATCCAATGAGGCTGAATGGTGGGAGATTCAGGACAGATAAAAGGAACTACTTCTTCACACAGTACATAGCTGAACTTTGGAATGTGGTACCACAAGACGTAGTGATGGACACTAACTTGGACAGCTTTAAAAGGAGATTAGACAAATTCATGGAAAATGAAGCTATCAGTGGCTACCAGTCATGATGGCTACGTATTACCGCCAGTATCAGAGGCAGTATGTCTCTGAATACCAGTTGCTGGGGAACACGAGGTGAACAGTGCTATTGCACTCATATCTTATTTGTGGACTTCTCATAGGCATCTAGTTAGCCACTGTGGGAACAGAATGCTGGACTAGATAGGCCTTTGGTCTGACCAGCACGGCTCTTTTTCTGTTCTCAGTGCGAACTACTGCAGTGCAAAGTTCATACAGTTGAGTGGATCTTCAAGTTGGTTCAACTACTTGAGGATTGCCAGACAGTGTAGCAAGGTATCAGAAAAAATTCTTGCAGTGAAGTGTGGAATTATTTTGTCACATCTAATGCTGAAATAATAGCATCAAGTGCATAAGAGGAATAATGACAAAAACAGAAATGCCTCATATTCATGATCAGTGGAAGAAAGCCCAATACATGTTGGTGAATAAAAACTGGTGAACATTTACTGCAAGAAAACATGTTTTTGTTTCCTTTAAGATGTTACTCTTTCTTCCTTGTTTAGGACTACAAAAGGAATAGTTAAGTGGTAATACAAGGCAGACATATAATATTGTAGCATACAGAAACTAACAATAAAAGCAGATGGAAATGGAACAGCTCCCATTGATGAAGAGAATGTTGTGATATTTTTACACTAAGGAGATATACTTAATATTTCACATTAACCTTGAATATTTATTTTTTTTAAATCAGCATCCCAGAGTAGTTGTCTTGAGGCAACACCCTCAATGTAAAAAGAAAAGACTTCTATGGATGAAAACAAGATTCATTCAGTCCAAGATTTCTATCTCAAACTCAAAGGGATAAAACATCTTACGTAGAAATTCTATACTACATTCAGTCAGGCTTACTTCCTAGTAAATATGTTCAGGATTGTAAACTTGGTGTATGAAAAGTTTTGGAATGTGCTCCTTCTGTTCTCATGTATTTCAAGCTTGAAACTTGTTGGGGATCTTGGACTGAACAAATTGATTTACACTCAAACGTATTTGCTATTTTCCCACCCTCTCAGGTACTGCCCCCTACCAGTTTAAACTGAGACATTCTAACTCACAACAACTAACAAGATGCTAAGCAGAAAGAAAAAAAAATTCAAAGCACATGCTTCTATTAGCCCTAGGGTAAATCAGAAGTACTTCATAGGAAAAAGTTTTGAACTAACCCAAACCATTCCTCTCTTTTTAAGACAACTACAATACCAATTGGTCTTATTCCGTTTCAGTGCTCACGCAAAGTCTTACAAGACAGTACCACAAATTGCTGTACATCTCAGATACATATACCTGCCATGTTCCATAGAGGAACATTTGACAGAGGAAAATAGGTATAGTTTTATGTTAAATGTACAAGGGATTCATAACACCGTAACCAAAAAGAAAGGCAGGCCATTTCCATGCTCATCAGGAAATGAAATGGCAATATCAAAATACACACTTCCTTATAACATTAGAAGTTAAAGATGCAATCTTATGCATATACAGAAAAAGTCCTACAACTCCCAGCATCTCTTCAGCCAGCCATGCTGTGTTCCGTGGGGCTTACTCCTGAGCAAGTGTGTTTAGGATTGCATCTTGGATGTCACGTTATGGTTTACACGTGTGCTCTCCAAACACTGAAAATTTCTGAATATAAAAATTTAGTACATACTAACCAAATGTCCAATCCTCAAATAAGATAAGAATTGTGCTGGCAAAAGCATAAAACTGCTAGGTATACTGGAGTATCTGACTGGGTGTACCTATTTAACTGTTCACCTAGTAAGAAAGAAGGCAAAGATGGAGTCATGAAGACTGAAGGGTTTTAAGCATTTTACCTGACTTCTCCTATATTAAAACAAGTAAAGTAAGAACTTAATTATCTGCTAATTTTGGAACGTTGTGAGGGGGGATATATAAAAAAAGGCGAGAGAAATCTGATCTTCAGAATGCATTTCGTTGTCATAGTAACTCCCCAAGGGGCTCTTGCCACACTTAAGAACAGAGGAAATGAAAACAGCCAATGATGAGGCAATAGAAAAACTAACAGACTTGGGTCTAGTATCCTAACTATACCTGCTAGGGAGTAAGCCCCATTGTATACAGTGGAAGTTACTTCTGAGTAAACATGCATATACTGTGCACAAGCTTTCATAAATTAGAGATAGGGTTTTGTAAATGCTTCAGATGCATCAACTGTGTGTTGCCATCTCTGTGTATGTGGGGTGTGTGTGTGTGTGTGTGTGTGTGTATACATAACCATATGCACAGCAATACAGGAAAAAAGATGTAAACAGTGGGAGCACTAAGATGTGCAACCTATGTGGCATTTATGTGCAACATTCAGATGTTTGCAAGACACACAATTAAATGAAGACACTCACAGTATTAAGGCAAATGCATAACACAGCTTTCCGCGGTTGGGGGGGGGGGGAGCCGCCATCTCGAAATATCTGCCAGACGTTTCCAGATACTGATCTCCCCACCACATCTACCTTCATCTCGCGTCTCATTAAGCGAGCCTTGGCCCATGAAAACTTATGCCACAATAAACCCGTCCGGCTCCGAGGTGCTACTGGTCTCTTCGTTGCTGTATACGCAAAAGGAAGACCTCTAAGTGCGGCGGCGGCGGGGGGGGGGGCGGATTTCAAAGAGCGTTTGCACTGCTGTCTTATGACAGCGCCCAACCCTGGAAGGGGGATTGGGGCGGGGCGGGAGTCACATTATGGCAGCAGGACCGTTCTACCAAGCAACCGACCGCCCCCTCCTCTCCAGACAGGAGCATATACGCCCCCACTGCAGCGCTTCTTCTCCTCACGCTCCCTTTCCTCAAAGCAGCCGCCCCCGCCCCCGGTGTACCTGTCTCCGCAGGTGCACAGCGCCCCTCCCCGAGCCAGCCGGTTGCCGGGGCCCCGCTTAAAGGGGCCGCGCCGCCGCGTCCCGGGATATTTACAGCAGGTTCCAAGGTAACGGGGACGAGAAGGAAAGGGAAGAGGCGGGGATTAGAGGGGAGGAGAAGGACGCCGCCGCGGCCCTCGAAATCTCTCTTATTGGCCACCTGCCTTGCCAAAATCCTCGCCGAAACGCCCAATCACCGCGCCCGACCTGGCCGGAAAGGGCGGGGAAGAGGCGATGCTGGGGTCCGTCCATTGGGCCGAGGCTGCGCCGCTGCTCCATTGGCTGTTGGGCCGGGGCCTTCCGGGAGAGCGGGAGTTCTCCGGGCCGGATGGGAGGGAAACGGGCGCTGATTTGACGTCAGTGGTTGGCGGCGCTAGGGCTGCTAGGCCTCGCTGCGCCATAAAGCCCCCAGAAGAAGAGGGGGGAAAGGGGTGGGGGTGTGCTTGGCTGGTCCGGGAGGGGAGCAAGAGGGGTGTGTGAGTGTGATCTCTCCAGTGCAGCGGCAAGACAGAGGGGAAGGAGTAGGAACCGAGGAAGGGGCTGGAGACAGGGCGCTGGCTGTTGAGGCTAACTCAAGGTGCGGGCGGTGAGGGGCTGCTTAATATTTGTGTGCTGGGGAAGGAGGCGTATGGCGCGCTGGGAGGGGCCTGCCCATGTGGTTTGCATTTATTTATTTTCTAAGGAAGGGGTTGGCAGAAAGTAGATCTTCAGATTGTTTGGACTTCAACTCCTAGCATTCCAGACGGTTGGCCATGCCAGCAGGGACTTCTGGGAGTTGAAGTCCAAAAAATCTGGCGATCTGCCTTCCTCCCCACCTTTGACCCAGAGCATTTATATCTCGCCCTTCAGCCAAAAGGTTTCCCATGACAGTTCCTGTCCTGAGGCTTACTATCTAAAGTTAAGACGTGAACACAAAGAGTAAGGGGGAAGAGAGGGACGATTTATAATTAAGAATTGTTTTAGGGCGCAATCCTGTACGTGTTTAAATAGAAAAATGCGCTATGACTACCAGCATTCCCAACTGAGCCGGGGAGTTGTAGGACTTTTTTGTCTCTAAACATGTATTACTGTTCAGTCGTGTCCGACTCTTCATGACCCCATGGACCACAGCACGCCAGGCCTTCCTGTCCTGCGCTCTCTCCCGGCGTGTACTCAAGTCCATATTCATTGCATCGGTGATGCTATCTAGCCATCTCATCCTCTGCCGTCCCCTTCTCCTTTTGCCTTCAATCTTTCCCAGCATCTTTCCCAGAAAATCTTTCCCAGAAAAGGTCTTTTCCAGTGACCTTTCTCTTCGCATTAGGTGGCCAAAATATTTGAGCTTCAGCTTCAGTATCTCCTTCCAATGAGCACTCAGGGTTGATTTCCTTTAGGATGGACTGATTTGACCTCCTTGCAGTCCAGGGGACTCGTAAGAGTCTTCTGCAGCACCACAGTTCGAAAGCATCAATTCTCCGGTGCTCAGCCTTCCTTATAGTCCAGCTCTCACAGCCATACGTTGCTACTGGGAAAACCATAGCTTTGATTATACGAACCTTTGTCGGCAAGGTGATGTCTCTGCTTCTTACTATGCTGTCTAGGTTTGCCATAGCTTTCCTCCCAAGGAGCAAGCGTCTTTTAATTTCATGGCTACAGTCACCGTCTGCGGTAATCTTGGAGCCCAAGAAAGTAAAATCTGTCACTGCTTCCATTTCTTCCCCTTCTATATGCCAGGAAGTGATGGGGCCAGATGCCATGATCTTAGTTCTTTTAATGTTGAGTTTCAAACCAGCTTTTGCACTCTCCTCTTTCACCCTCAACAAGAGGCTCTTTAGATCCTCTTCGCTTTCTGCCATTAGGGTGGTATCGTCTGCGTATCTGAGGTTGTTGATAATTCTCCCGGCAATCTTAATTCCGACCTGTGATTCATCCAACCCGGCGTTTCTCATGATGTACTCTGCATATAAATTAAATAAGCAGGGAGACAATATGCAGCCTTGTCGTACTCCCAATTTTGAACCAATCGGTTGTTCCATGTCTGGTTCTTACTGTTGCTTCTTGACCCTCGTACAGGTTTCTCAGGAGACAGGTAAGGTGGTCTGGTACTCCCATCTCTTCAAGAATTTGCCACAGTTTGTTGTGATGCACACAATCAAAGGCTTTAGCGTAGTCAGTGAAGCAGAAATAGACGTTTTTCTGGAATTCTCTTGCTTTCTCCATGATCCAGTGAATGTTGGCGATTTGATCTCTAGTTCCTGCCTCTTCGAAACCCAGCTTGTACTTCTGGTAGTTCTCAGTTCACATGCTGCTGAAGCCTAGCTTGTAGGATTTTGAGCATAACCTTGCTGGCATGTGAAATGAGCGCAATTGTACGGTAGTTTGAACACTCTTTGGCATTGCCCTTCTTTGGAATTGGAATGTAAACTGACCTTTTCCAGTCTTGTGGCCACAGTTGAGTGATCCGAATTTGTTGGCATATTGAGTGCAGCACTTTAACAGCATCATCTTTTAGGATTTTAAATAGCTCAGCTGGAATACTGTCATCTCCGCTAGCTTTGTTGTTACTAATGCTTCCTAAGGCCCTCTTGACTTCACTCTCTAGAATGTCTGGCTCAAGGTCAGTGACCGCACTATCATGGCTATCAGCGACATTAAGATCTTTCCTGTATAGTTCTGTGTATTCTTTCCACCTCTTCTTAATCTCATCTGCTTCTGTTAGGTCCCTGCCTTCTTTGTCCTTTATCATGCGCGTCTTTGCACAAAACGTTCCCTTGATATCTCCGATTTGCTTGAAAAGATCTCTAGTCTTTCCCATTCTGTTGTTTTCTTCGATTTCTTTGCATTGTTCATTTAAGAAGGCCTTCTTGTCTCTCCTTGCTATTCTCTGGAAGTCTGCATTCAGTTAGGTATATCTTCCCCTTTCTCCCTTGCTTTTCGCTTCCCTTCTTTCCTCTGCTACTTGTAAAGCCTCATCAGACAGCCACTTTGCTTTCTTGCATTTCTTTTTCTTTGGGATGGATTTCGTTGCTGCTTCCTGAACAATGTTATGGACTTCCGTCCATAGTTCCTCAGGCACTCTGTCTATCAGGTCTAATTCCTGAAATCTATTCCTCACCTCCACTGTATATTCATAAAGGATATGATTGAGGTCATACCTGAATGGTTTAGTGGTTTTCCCTACGTTCTTCAATTTAAGCTGAAATTTTGCAAGAAGCAGCTCATGATCTGAGCCACAGTCAGCTCCAGGTCTTCTTTTTACTGACTATATAGAGATTCTCCATCTTTGGCTGCAAAGGACATAATCAATTTGATTTCGATATTGACCATCTGGTGATGTCCATGTGTAGAGTTGCCTCTTGTGCTGTTGGAAAAGAGTGTTTGCTATGATCAGCGTGTTCTCTTGGCAAAACTCTATTAGCCTTTGTCCTGCTTCATTTTGTACACCAAGGCCATGCTTGCTTGTTATCCCGTTGATTTCTTGACTTCCTACTTTAGCATTCCAATCTCCTATGATGAAGAGGACATCTTTTTTTGGTGTTAGTTCTAGAAGGTGTTGTAGGTCTTTATAGAACCACTCAACCTCATCTTCTTCGGCCTCAGTGGTTGGGGCATGTGATGTTGAATGGTTTACCTTGGATTCGTACTGAGATCATTCTCTCGTTTTTAAGATTGTACCCCAGTACTGCTTTTCCCACCCTTTTGTTGTCTATGAGTGCTACTCCATTTCTTCTAAGGGATTCTTGCCCACAGTAGTAGATAGAATGGTCACCTGAATTAAATTCGCCCATGCTTGTCCATTTTACTTTGCTGATTCCCAAGATGTCGATGTTCAATCTTGCCATCTCATTTTTGACCACCTCCAGCTTACCTTGATTCATTGATCTTACATTCCAGGTTCCTAAACAATATTGTTCTTTACAGCATCGGACTTTCTTTTCACCGCCAGACACATCCACAGCTCAGTGTCCTTTCGGCTTTGGTCCAGCCGCTTCACTCTTTCTGGCGCTACTTGGAAATTCTCTCTGCTCTTCCCCAGTAGTATATTGGACACCTTCCGACCTGAGGAGCTCATCTTCCGGTGTCATATCTTTTAGCCTTGTGATACGTTCCGTGGGGTTTTCTTGGCAAGAATACTCGAGTGGGTTGCCATTTCCTTCTCCAGTGGACCACATTTTGTCAGAACTCTCCACCATGACCTGTCTGTCTTGGGTGGCCCTGCACGGCATAGCTTATGGCTTCACTGAGTTACGCAAGCCCCTTCGCCACAACAAGGCAGTGATCCATGAAGGGGCTAAACATGTATAGGGTTATGCCTGTTTGAAGCCTATGCGTGCATGAAAGAGATTTTTTTAAACTCTGCTGCATTTTTGCCCAGAAGTAAGCCCCATCAAATCCAGTGTTGCTTAGTCCTGATTGCACCATTCTTGGAGTGTAGTGTACTTACAGGTAAGACATATTAGTATATGATTAATATACTGGCTGGGGAACGCTGGCAGTTGTAGAACTTATTTCTGTTTAATCGTGCATAAGATTCCACCCTAAAAACATTTGTGTCATGTCATTTTTGTTTATTATTTGTCCATAGCACAAAGGCCTTTACAAATATAAGTTACAATGCAGTTATATATAACATAAGCCCAAAGTGAAAGCATCAGATAATTAATACCTAAAAGCAAAATCCTGGGGGGGCTATACAAAAAATAAAAAAAAAAGAAAGTTTTCTTTAAAAATGCTAATATCTGGCCACAGTAAAACAAAATAACCGTACAAATGTTAAAACAAGTTCATTAAAAACTGATGCTGAGAATAGAAACAGTTTATATAACGAAAATATACCAAATGAACAAACTGGCCAAGCTCATACTGGTTTATGTTATAATAAATGATCTTCTTGGCAATTCACAGCAGATGTCATTAAAAAGTTACGGTGGATTTTTTGAGCTGCTACTGTAAAAGATGCGACCCTCGATGTAATACATTTGATGTAGTCTGCCAATAGATCACAGATAATTTCCACAGGAGATCTGCCAGCTCTACTTTTCAGGAGACCCCCCAAAAGGTGGGTCCTGGGTTCCTCATACGAGGGGCAATGCAGAAGATGATGTACTATATCCTCAACTTCCCCAGAACTACAAATACAGATCCGCTGAACCAGAGGGAGCCCATTGTACTTTCCATCCAAGTAAGCAGTTGGCATGGTTTGAAAGCGAAGGGCTGTAAAAGCCTTCCTGAGAGCCACAAAAGTTAAATCCTGGAAATCCTGTTGTGAATACTGGACTCTTTTGGAAAAAAAAGAACCATGGTGAGAAGGCCTGGCATTGGCTAGCCAGAATAGTTTCATGGCAATGTACTTCGGAGATTCTGTCTCTGATTCCGCTTATCCAAGATAGGGAATTGTGGGGATCCTCAAAATAAGCCTGAGACAGCACTAGCCAACGCTGGGCCCAACCACCCTTACCAATTTGCTCAAGAAAGTTTTTTTTTTTTTTGCCAGGTTTCCATCAGTGAAGCTCAGTAATCTTTTGCCATAAAGGATGAGAGCTTTGTCTATTCTTGCTTTGATAGACATAATTCCAGCTTCAATCTTACCAGGGAAGAAGGGACCCCCGGGGGAAGAGCCAGCAGCTCTCTCAAAAATTTATTTTGAATGGTCTCAATTGCTGGGGCATGACCCTGACCCCCATACCTCTACACCATAC
Organism: Heloderma suspectum; assembly: GCF_057233095.1. Taxonomy (NCBI): domain Eukaryota; kingdom Metazoa; phylum Chordata; class Lepidosauria; order Squamata; family Helodermatidae; genus Heloderma; species Heloderma suspectum. The sequence continues at coordinate 301,507,518 of NC_139458.1, forward strand.
AGAAGTTGGGGGAGCACTTTAGCTAGATATATTTCCAAGGTTGGGCAACATTTGTATCCCACCCTTCATCCAAGGAGTTCATTGTATCTTACAATGCTCCCCCCCCCGCCCCTATTTTCTTTTCACAACAGTTCTAAGAGATAGTTTAATCAGAAGCTGTGATTGGCCCAAGGTCACTCAGCGAGCTCCATGGCTGAGTAGGGATTTGAACCTGGGTCTCTCCAGTGTTTAGTCCCGCACTCTAGCCACTACAGCACACTGGCTGTGGTTTCAAAATTCTTAAAATCGAAACATAGCTGGCACCAATTCCTTCCCTCCCCCTTCAAAATCCTGGTCAGGATTCTTTGGATTTGTTGTTGTAAATGGTCTGATATTTCCCTAGCAAACCTAGAATGTACATTTTTACATTTAGGTACTACAGTATTTTTCTTCTGAGGAGATAAATACTGTAGTGCCTAAGTACCAAATTCTGAAGAGCTAGACTAAAATGAATGACACAAGATGACTATAAAGGTTTTAATTGGCCTGTAATAGGAATGTAAAACCTGTAAATGCCGTAATCATAATATACATTTGATTTAAAAAGTTCCCACCTTCTGCTTAATTAATTAATTCTCCCATATTAACAATATTTACACATTTACAAATGTTGTGCAAGATGCTCCAAGCACCTTTTTAATGTTACGTATGAAAATATGCAGATATGATGGCATTGCCATCTAAAACAGTGAATATTTAAAATACAAGAACTGAAAGAACCCTACAATAAACACCTAGATCAAACATAAAAAAACTAGAAGCAGCTTACCTAGTAGTATCAATTAAATTACACTAGTTTTTGACTTGTTGATATAGAATAGAAAGTAGAAACAATCAATTTTAACTTTGGATTCCAGCTACTGCAGGCTTTACATTTTAAAAGTATCAGGAAATACTAAAAACAAATAACCCTGCCTGCAAAACAGTTTGTGAAAATAGGGCTGGAAATCCATTGGCATGGTTGCCAACACTACCACATCCTCAGGTGAACTATGGGAAAGAAACACAGGCAAATGCAATTAATCTAACCTTGGACAAAGATTGGATCAATCATTGTTTTTAGCAAATAATAAAAAGCCAACATGTATGTTTAGAAAAGTTGCCAGCTTCCAGAAACCAAACAGAACCATTTTGCTCCTCACATTCCAGGGCTGAAACAGCAGAAGGCTAACTCTCACTGATGAAGAATCCCATTGAACAATTACACAGTTTTCCAGTCTTTTCTATTTGTAATATTTTATTTTCTTAGCCACAGGGGCTGGATGCTTTTTTCACCATAATTCTTCCCTTATTAATAAGTCCTTTAATGGCAAGGTACTCACTCACCCTCTCTCACGTTAAAGGACAGAATAGACTCTTTTAATAGGAAATCTTGAATATGTTCCCAGTGATTTTTATACTCAGTGTTTCACTCACTCTAGCCATATAAACAAAATTGGAGTAAACAGTCAGCAAACTAAACATTTATTTGTTTTTGAACCATTTGTTTTTACTTTCTTTTACCTTTGCTTTCTTAGTTTTTCATTTTCTTCTCTCTTTTGCTCTGCTTTGTTAATTTTGCTTCACTTTTCCTGCTTTTTTAAAATGTTAACTGTGGTTTATATCATTTGGGCATCCTGAGTTTGGGGTATGGGGAGAACAGAGGACATACAAGTGAGAGTTTATAGTTCTGTGAGGATGGGCTGGGAAATGGTTAGGTGAGATACCTTATAGACCAGCTGTTTTGGAATACTACACTGAACCTAGTTCGCACATAACACTAACCCATGGTTTAGTTAACCTGTGGTTTGTTGCCCTACCCAGGGTTTGTCTGGTAGACAGTTGAAAAAACCAAGGTTTGTTTTCTCAATCCTTGGGTTGTATGTTTCCCTTCTCCTTTGTCATTCCCCTCCCTGTATCCCAAATGACTTTGCAGTGCAGTAGTACTTGGCATGTAGAGTGGCTGATTTTTTTTTTTTTTTACCACTCTTGTCTACTACCTCTAGCCTGGTGAAACAGCCCATGAAGAACCCATGGTTCTGGGTTCACGTGTAATGACAGCTCACGGTTTAAAGAACCCAGAGTTCACAACCCAGCAACAAACCATGGATTCTCTTTTTGGGCTGTTTGTGATGAACAAACAGTGGTTTATTGGCGTGGCTGAATTCGCACAATACGACAAGAAACCAAATCTAGATCCTATGGTTTCAGATTACTGCTATGTGGTATAAATCTGCCATTCTTAGGTAAGGTGCTGGAACATGTGGTGGCTTTACAACTCCAAGCAGTGTTGGATGATCCGGATTACTTAGATCCCTTCCACTCAGGTTTCAGATTTGGTTTTGGGATGGAAACAGCCTTGGCCACCCTGGTTGATGACTTACACCAGAAAATGGTTGGGGAAGTGCAACCCTCTTGGTTCTTCTGGACCTCTCTGCAGCACTTGATAGCATTGACCATGGTATCCTTCTGGGTCATTTATCTGGATTGGGTTTGTGAGGCACAGTGTTAAAGTGGTGCTGGTTCTTTCTGGAGGAGCGGTCTCAGAAGGTGGTGCTGGGAGACTTTTGCTCCACCCACTGGCCATTAGCCTGTGGGTTGCCACAAGGTTCCATCCTATTCCCCATGCTTTTTAATCTACATGTAACCGCTTGGGGGAAGTCATCAGGAGGTTTGGGCTGAAGTGTCATCAGTATATGGATGATACTCAGCTCTTGTTTCCATCTCCACATCCTAGGGAGGCTGTTGAACTTGTGAAGCCAGTGTCTGGAGGCTGTTTTGGGATGGATGAGGGTAAACAAACAGACTTAATTGAGACAAGATGGAGGTATTGTGGCTTGGGAAACGAACTACTCTGGAAGGAGGTTTACAAGTGGTCTTAGATGGGGTTGCGCTCCCCCTAAAAGACCAAGTATGCAGTTCGGGAGTTCTTCTGGATGCTGCGCTAACTGGGGAAGCCCAGGTGTCTCCTGTGTCCAAGAGTGTGTTTTACCAGCTTAAGTTGGTACACTGGCTGTGGCCTTACCTGGAGAAGATGGACCCTACCTCACTTAGCCTTGCACTAGTGACATCCAATCTGGACTACTGTAATGCACTGTATGTGAGGCTGCTTTTGAAGATGGTCTAGAAACTTCAGCTGGTGCAGAATGCGGCCATCTGAGTGTTGGTGGGGGTGAAGCAATTCAATCATATAACACTTATACTGCTCCAGCTGCACTGGTTACCAGTGTGTTTCCAAGCCCAATTTAAAGGGCTGGCTTTGACTGTTAAAGCTTTAAACAATTTGGGACCTAATTACTTGAAGAATGGCCTTCACCCATATCAGCTTGCCCACATTTTAAAATCAGCAAGAGAGGCTCTCCTCATTTACCTATCTGTGAGAGCAGTTAGGAGGACAACTACAATCTGCATGCAGTTTAAATGTCTGCACAGCTGGTGAACCCACTTCTAAAAAAAAAAAGTAATTGTAGGAGATTTTAACTCTGCCATTTTTTACCCAGAAGTATGTCCCACTGAATTCAGTGTTGCTTAGTCCCAATAGCACCATTCTGGGATCGTAGTTGCCCAAGTTATTATCTGGGAGATCTCCTGTGTTATAGCAGTGCTCATTTACATTCAGCTCTGCTTTGCTTTTATATTTGCAAATAAAGCAAATATTACAAAAATGCTTTAAAGGCTGTTCCATACAGAGGGCTCCTAGCGCCACCAGTAATTAGACTTCTGCTGTAAAGGACAAACAGAATTTCTGTGAATCCCCTACTCTTTGGGTAAGTTGTTACTATGTGCTGCAACCTTTTATGCACACTAGTGAGTGGAGATATAGTAGTCAAGCTCTTCCCTCGCCTCCATTTGCTTCTCCCTCCTACCATGCTCTTTGACCAGAGTTGTTCATATGTTTGTTTGTTCCTTCTTTCCCAGAATTGCACAATTGTGGAAGTCCAGAGGTTAACTGCTGTGCTTTTACTCCTGTGTAAGTGTATGTGGCCCTGATTTGATTGGGACTATGTCATTCTGGGAGGGGAGGGTTAAATCTTTCCCCCATACCCATTTTTCCCTGAAATTCAACCCTCTGCAGGGTGGTTTGAAAGAAAGAAAGAAAGAAAGAAAGAAAGAAAGAAAGAGAGAAAGAGAGAAAGAGAGAAAGAGAGAAAGAGAGAAAGAGAGAAAGAGAGAAAGAGAGAAAGAGAGAAAGAGAGAAAGAGAGAAAGAGAGAAAGAGAGAAAGAGAGAAAGAGAGAAAGAGAGAAAGAGAGAAAGAGAGAAAGAGAGAAAGAGAGAAAGAGAGAAAGAGAGAAAGAGAGAAAGAGAGAAAGAGAGAAAGAGAGAAAGAGAGAAAGAGAGAAAGAGAGAAAGAGAGAAAGAGAGAAAGAGAGAAAGAGAGAAAGAGAGAAAGAGAGAAAGAGAGAAAGAGAGAAAGAGAGAAAGAGAGAAAGAGAGAAAGAGAGAAAGAGAGAAAGAGAGAAAGAGAGAAAGAGAGAAAGAGAGAAAGAGAGAAAGAGAGAAAGAGAGAAAGAGAGAAAGAGAGAAAGAGAGAAAGAGAGAAAGAGAGAAAGAGAGAAAGAGAGAAAGAGAGAAAGAGAGAAAGAGAGAAAGAGAGAAAGAGAGAAAGAGAGAAAGAGAGAAAGAGAGAAAGAGAGAAAGAGAGAAAGAGAGAAAGAGAGAAAGAGAGAAAGAGAGAAAGAGAGAAAGAGAGAAAGAGAGAAAGAGAGAAAGAGAGAAAGAGAGAAAGAGAGAAAGAGAGAAAGAGAGAAAGAGAGAAAGAGAGAAAGAGAGAAAGAGAGAAAGAGAGAAAGAGAGAAAGAGAGAAAGAGAGAAAGAGAGAAAGAGAGAAAGAGAGAAAGAGAGAAAGAGAGAAAGAGAGAAAGAGAGAAAGAGAGAAAGAGAGAAAGAGAGAAAGAGAGAAAGAGAGAAAGAGAGAAAGAGAGAAAGAGAGAAAGAGAGAAAGAGAGAAAGAGAGAAAGAGAGA